>NC_141349.1:5727775-6327775 GCF_057382095.1 Aulonocara sp. 'chitande type north' Nkhata Bay
ACAGGAAAGGGCAGAGCAGGCTGTACCTGCTGCGGAGACTCAGGTCGTTTGGAGTGGAGGGCCCACTCCTGAAGACCTTCTATGACTCTGTTGTGGCTTCTGCTATCTTTTATGGCGTGGTCTGCTGGGGCGGCAGCATCTCTGCTGGGGACAGGAAGAGACTGAACAGGGTGATCCGAAGGGCCAGCTCTGTTCTAGGATGCCCTCTGGACCCAGTGGAGGTGGTGAGTGACAGGAGAACGGCGGCTAAGCTGTCATCCCTGATGGACAACATCTCCCACCCCATGCAGCAGACTGTGACAGCACTGAGCAGCTCCTTCAGTGGGAGACTGCGGCACCCACGGTGTGGGACGGAGAGATTTCGCAGGTCTTTCCTCCCCACTGCTGTCAGACTCCATAATAAAGACTTTAACTGATCAAGCACACACATCCACACATGTGCAATAATACTAAGTGCAATAATCCTATCTGTCATTGTTGTATTTTTACTCAGTTGTATATAGTATTTGTATTTGTATTCTATTCTTATCTTATTGTATATTTATTTTATTTTATTCTACTGTATATAGTATTTTATTTTATTCTATTCTGTACAGTTGTGTACTGTATTTATTCTTATTGTATTCTAATTTTTGCCTCATAACTTTTGCACTGTCCACTTCCTGCTGTGACAAAACAAATTTCCCACGTGTGGGACTAATAAAGGTTATCTTATCTTAGTAAATTCTCGAGCATCTCACAGTTCTGATAATCAGCTTTTGATAGTCGACGTAATCGTGACTAGTCGACTAATCGTGGCAGCCCTAATCTATAGCCAAAGTTGTTTTTACCTCATTCATATTTGTTCACATAGGTATGACTATTTGTTTATACCTGGGCAGGACAGATTGCTTCACACAGCTTGCAAGCAATGCAACGCTCTTCTCCTGAGGGATACCTGTTTTGACACATTCCAAAAACTTGGTGAGGTTTGATTACTAATACAGTGTCATCTCAGAGCCTCCTATAAAATCTCAGATGTATGGAGGTGTTTTCAGATACTATTCAAAGATGCTAATAGTTTAGAAAAAAAGTTAAATCTAAAAAGTTACAATGTTTTTCTTGCATTGCATATGATCCTCCTTATATAAGAAGTTACTGGTCGATTTGTTAAACAGACACAAACACACTGTATTGTGTGTGTATATATATATATATATATATATATATATATATATATACATATATATATATATATATATATATATCAAAGCACCAATCAATGACTATCAAATTTATTATTCTGACATCTTATCATTGCTACCAATCATATTACACTGACTGGTGTTTGTCAAATAATCATCCTCACCTGCGCAACGCATGTTCTCCTCTGAAGCGTGGCGACAGTGGTCCTTTTTCAAACGGGTAGTTAATGGTGGCAGGCTCTCTGAACAGGTAGCTCATTGTCATGCCTAGACCTGGCATTACAATAAAACCACATTTTCAAATGAGAATGCTTACAATTATTAACACCTCCATGAAAATTTTATGCATCTGTATCAAAAAAAATTCCCCATCTATCAAAAAAAAAATTCCCCATCTTTTATCTCTCAAGCTCAGGTCCCCTGACAGAGGCCTTGGAACTTGAAGGTCATGCACCCTTGCTGTTCCTAGGACGGCGCTCTTCTGGACAGAGATTTCAGATGTTGTTCCAGGGATCTGCTGGAGAAACTCGCCTAGTTTGGGGGTCATTGCACCGAGTGCTCCAGTTACCACTGGGACCACTGTTACCTTCACCCTCCACATCTTCTCGAGCTCTTTTCTGAGCCCTTGGTATTTGTCCAGCTTCTGATTTGCTGTCATTTAGTATCACTACATCTATCAGTACAGCTGTCTTCCTCTGCTTCCCTACCACTACTACGTCCGGTTGGTTAGCTATCACCAGTTTATCCGTTTGTATCTGGAAGTCCTACAGGACCACCATTTTGACCTCGGGACTTCCAGGTCATACTTGGCACAGTATACTATGCCGGCCACTTGGTTATGGCGTTCAAAGTGTGCCCTGCCTGCCAGCATCTTGCACCCTACTTATGTGCTGGATTGTCTCAGGGGCATCTTTACACTGTGCTGTCTTTCGGTCCAGTTTGCATCTCCTCCTTTGGCTAGCTTATTATCCCAGCAGGGTACCTGATCATGGGCAGGGATTAGGTGTTGGTGGTCGGTGACGTGTTGGAAGATAAATTGACGTTCCAGACCCAGTTTTGCTGCTAACTGCTTGAGGTTTTATTTCAAACCATTTACCATTGAAATGTAACATCCAGATGCACAGAATCAACCTACTGGGACAAAAACGTTAAAATATCATGGGGGGACTAATGTTACCCTCATCTGTAAGATAACAAATACAAAGAACATTTTCCATGAAGTGACAGTACCCCAACTACTTCCACTGGTAAAGGAAAACACAAAGATCCAATTATTCGTACAGGACAGAGAAACATTCAACTGACCTCTGAAGAGCTCTGTCCATAGCAGTGTTTGTGCTGCTCTGTCTGTGATGGACTTCATGTCGACAGGGATCTCCTGAGCATTCACATACTCTTATGTAGACAAAGAAAGGAACACACACACACACACACACACAGCCAAAACAAAATAATGGTAATACGCCCAATTTACATGAGTGTAAACTGTAAAATATCAGTGTAATTCATAAATCTTTTTTGTTTTTTCATCAAGTGAAGCTGAGTACATCCTTCTTCAGGATGTAAGAATGTGAGGAAAGCCCAACTAAGGAAAACATCCTGAACTAAATTCTAAAACTGTCTGAAGTCCATGTGTGAATGAAAATATCGTGGTACAGCCTCTGAAAGCCCTTGAATTGAGTTGTGTTGTAGCAGCACTTACTGAATCCGTCCCTTTGTGCCGACACACTGAAGGACCTTGCTAGATTCTGGCTGGCCACAAAAAAACCTGAAGGTAAAAACATTTCAGAAAAGATAAACAGTAAACCTACTACAATGCAGTCAACTTGACACTACAGGAAGCAGTCTAGAGTGGAGTAATACAATAGAATTTTCCATCAACACAGAGTATAAATCTTTCTCACTTTTAGCTTCTGTCCAGAAAAATTTAAAACTCTTGTGATGGTAAATGAATTGCTAATTATATTGCCGTTTTCTATTCTTGCCTTACTACTGAGCACTAAAAGCACTTTAAGCTTGTACTGTTTGCTTTAATTATCAGCATTAAACAACAACTAACTAGCTTTTATTGTCTCTTCACTGAACCTAGCAATAGTTATGGATATCACAGCCTAATCTGCACCAGTCAAATATAATCCCTTACATTAAATAATACAACAAGACTACAAACAAACCAACTTAGTCTACATTCCAATAAAGTGAACAGCCTATTGTTGTCATACAACACTGATTTTGAATAATGAAATGTTTATAAATCACTTTGCTTTTCAAGACATCTCTTTATGGTAAATACCCAGATGACATCAGCAACAGAATAATGTTTCCTCTCCTGTCACCTCTTTCTTACATCTCTCTCTACTTCCATCCATCCATCCATCCATCCATTCGCTTCCGCTTATCCTTTTCAGGGTCGCGGGGGGCGCTGGAGCCTATCCCAGCTGTCATAGGGCGAGAGACGGGGTACACCCTGGACAGGTCGCCAGTCTGTCACAGGGCCAACACACAGAGACATTCGCACTCACATTCATTCACACATTCACACCTAGTGACAATTTGGATTATCCAATTAACCTATCCCCACAAGCTGCATGTCTTTGGACGGTGGGAGGAAGCCGGAGTACCCGGAGGGAACCCACGCAAACACGGGGAGAACATGCAAACTCCACACAGAAAGACCCCGGCCTGATGTTGGAATTGAACTCAGGACCTTCTTGCTGTGCGGCAA
The DNA here is from genome assembly GCF_057382095.1 of Aulonocara sp. 'chitande type north' Nkhata Bay. Lineage (NCBI taxonomy): Eukaryota > Metazoa > Chordata > Actinopteri > Cichliformes > Cichlidae > Aulonocara > Aulonocara sp. 'chitande type north' Nkhata Bay. The sequence goes on from NC_141349.1 coordinate 5,731,685, forward strand.
CGGCTCTCTCTACTTGTAAGAATGATTTTATCACACAATAACTTCCTTGTAAAAACAGAAATGTTACCTTTAGGTAGCAGAAATATTGTGTTAGAGTTAAACTTCAAAACTACAGTTTCCTTATTGAGGTGTTTGACATTACCTGCTACTTCTAAAGCTTAAAAAAGCATTTAACGTGATAATGCTCACTCTCATTCTGTGCTAGGGCTAGGCTGCAACTTTACCGACATCTGTATACATCAGGGGTCCCCAACTCCAGGCCTCGAGGGCCGGTGTCCTGCAGGTTTTAGATTTCACTCTGGGTCTACACACCTGAATCAAATGATTAGTTCATTATCAGGCCTCTGGAGAACGGCAAGTAGGGCTGAACGATATATCGCATTTGCGATAATATCGCGACATGATCAAGTGCAATTTTCTAACCGCAAAGGCTGCGATTATACTGCGATTATATTATACAATTCATGGGCTGCATCCTCCTGAGGCCGCATTTGTAGACCGATTACGTCACAGCGACGCGCCGAAGGCTGTCCAAATTACTACCATATCCCAGAATTCATAGCGCGGCCCAGCCAAACTCCAGTTTCCAGCAATGGCGGCCGCTACTAAGTTTTAAAATTACTCATACTAATCTTTCTGGGTCACAAAATAAACTTTTAACATATTTTCAGGCGAGAAAGTAGTTGTGTAAACATCAAATATCTGCTCGGTTTATCAAGATATCCCATATTTGCAAAAGTGCTTCGACGTTTTCAGAGGCGTCTGCTACCCACCAGCTCGACAGCTAGCCGGGAGCTCGAGGGTTACTGATGCGGCCGAGAACGGCACAACTCCCGGCACATCATTTTCAGATCACCGCGGAGTTTCGCTGCTCGGGTTAAACGTAATATATAAGTCACTTAGACAACCTAAAAATGTTATTGTTGGGCTTTTTTCAGTGTTTTGTTTGTTCGTGAGTAAATCGGTTTGGCTGAGATTAAAGTTATTAGATTAGATAAAATAAAACTTTATTAATCCCCCGGGTGGGTTCCTCCTTGGTTTTCACACAGCTGACTAAACGTCAAACAGAAAACTTATTAAACAGAAGTATGAGACAGTCGAGAATTTACACCAGTGTCTGGTTATATTTTAGATAGCAAGAAGCAGACGGCCGAGTTTATTAAACTCCACCGAGACAGCGGTGACGCTAATCAGAACTAGCCTTCTGATTAGCTAATCAGAACTAGCCTTCTGATTAGCTAATCAGAACTAGCCTTCTGATTAGCTAATCAGAAGGCTAGACCGTCCAATTTCACGCCTTTAAATTTTAAAGGCGTGTTTGTGTGTGTGTTTATACAATTGCTATTATGTTTGCACTTTATGTGTAATGTTACTGACTGCAGAGATCAGTAAGATGTGTGTATTTTTTATTTATTAGTTTTATTTATTTAATATTATTTTTTAATTGAATGACTGTCTAGTAGTTCACAGATGTCAAAAAACTGAGTGTGGTAAAGCCACTGATTTTTTTTATGTATATTTCTGCAATCTGCACATTGTACTGACTTTCATTTTAATGTTTACACCAGGGTTCCTTGTCAGCACTTTATGCTCAGATGTTTGTAAGCTAAAAATAAACTATTGTGTATGTTCAAATATACTGTTGTGATTGAAGAAGTTAAATAAAAATGTCAGTCATCAATTCATGCATCACCTCATGTCATCATAACAGAGGTCTGTCTTCCAGGAAAGAACAGTTTAAAATTAATGTAATATAGTATTGGCCATACTATATGATGTATTGCTTGTCTTTGTTTAATAATACAGAAGACAAATACCTTAAAAAATAATCGCATATCGCATCGCAATCGCAATATTGGGGCAAAAAAAATCGCAATTAGATTATTTTCCATAATCGTTCAGCCCTAACGGCAAGACATGTTGAGGAGGTAATTTAGCCATTTGAATCAGCTGTGTTGGATCGCGGACACCGGCCCTCGAGGCCTGGAGTTGGGGACCCCTGGTATACATAAATGCATGACAGGGGTGAGAAGTAAGAAAGGATATGTGGCAACAAGGCTCTCTGAACTGTTGAGTGAATAAGAATGTAAGGCCGTCATACCTGGCCTTGATGCAGAGTAAAGTACACGCAGTGTTGCAGCCATCACGTCCTAAATCTGAAACCAGACATCAAAGTTTATGCATTAAGGTGTAATAGTTGAAAGAGAACACAACGTGGATAACATTAACAGATTAAAGTTCATTTTTATTTTTTTTATGGGGGGGCACAGGTAAGTTATGCCATATGAAACAATATGCATGCAAACGTTTATTAATCCTGTATTGTTACTTTCTAATATTAGATGTAATGTACAATGCAACATATCCTTTCTAGATTACATAACAATACCAACATTTGGAAATAAAAGTACTTCGGCAGAACGCGATAGTGACAGTGACTACTAAAACACACACGTCATGACAAATTGACAACCAACTTCCCATCATTTAATACACAATAAATACTAGCAGAGTTTAGGTTTGCCTTCCAAACGGAACGTAAGCGATTCTTGCTAAGCTCACCTGTTTCTTAAACTAAGCTAGCACTGAATAGCAGCCGATTTGTAGCGCACATTGTCAAGGACTTTTGCACATTTCCTTTTAGCTAAATTGCTGTATCTATATCCCATCTTATATTAACCGAGCATGACGCCAAGTCAACAATTCACTGTCATAAAACAACTTGGAAATTGTTTCTCTACCTTTAAGGTTTTTGAAATGACCGGCACGTCGGTACTTGGCCTTCTGAACCACAACAGCGGACGATTTGAGGAACGGACCCGAGATTACAGGAAGTTACACGGGATGACGTCACGAATACGTTCGCAAAGACGAAATGCTGCCCTCATGAGGCGCTAGAGTGTAGGTGCACCTGACATTAGCGCTTCAGTTCTTACTGGCAAAAAGAAATTAGGTTCGTCAGACGTTTTTCTAGTCTGAGCACTACACAACCTCATTCACCCAAGCACTTTTTTATATGCTGTTTCTATGCGCCTTTTGTCTAAAGCATACGAGCAACATGGGGTTAGTATCTTGGCCAGGAATATTTGGCATGCAGACTGGGATCAAAACACTAACGTTCCGGTTAGATGACCTGCTCTTGCTCTACCACTTAAGCTACAACCACCCCTGTAATAATGCAAACAGAGTTGTGTTCCAGAGGACTACACATGGCTGCTGTTATTAGCGTTATTATCATCACTTTATTTTATTTATTTAGAGGAAATAAATTATTTACAGCTTAAGTGGTTGAAATTCTGTTGTTCCCTTGGGACTACGTCATAAAGCTAATAAAGACAAAGTTTGTGGTAGAAACTTACCTACTGAAAAAAAAAAAAAACAGTTAAGATAAATTAATAGTTCTAAAAGGTTTCTATAAGGTGAAGTCATCTGTTTGCTGGGAATACTGTGAGGTTCTGTGGACTGAGACTCAGATGGAGCAGAGGATTTATCCAGAGCAGCTCGCATAATTACAAACTTTTCCACCATAAGACCCTGAACTCTCTAAGTAACAGCTCATCTGTTGAGATGTACAGTGGGGCAAAAAAGTATTTAGTCAGCCACCGATTGTGCAAGTTCCCCCACCTAAAATGATGACAGAGGTCAGTAATTTGCACCAGAGGTACACTTCAACTGTGAGAGACAGAATGTGAAAAAAATAAAAATAAAAATAAAAATCCATGAATCCACATGGTAGGATTTGTAAAGAATTTATTCGTAAATCAGGGTGGAAAATAAGTATTTGGTCAATAACAAAAATACAACTCAATACTTTGTAACATAACCTTTGTTGGCAATAACAGAGGTCAAACGTTTACTATAGGTCTTTACCAGGTTTGCACACCCAGTAGCTGGTATTTTGGCCCATTCCTCCATGCAGATCTTCTCGAGAGCAGTGATGTTTTGGGGCTGTCACCGAGCAACACGGACTTTCAACTCCCGCCACAGATTTTCTATGGGGTTGAGGTCTGGAGACTGGCTAGGCCACTCCAGGACTTTCAAATGCTTCTTACGGAGCCACTCCTTTGTTGCCCGGGCGGTGTGTTTTGGATCATTGTCATGTTGGAAGACCCAGCCTCGTCTCATCTTCAAAGTTCTCACTGATGGAAGGAGGTTTTGGCTCAAAATCTCACGATACATGGCCCCATTCATTCTGTCCTTAACACGGATCAGTCGTCCTGTCCCCTTGGCAGAAAAACAGCCCCATAGCATGATGTTTCCACCCCCACGCTTCACAGTAGGTATGGTGTTCTTGGGATGCAACTCAGTATTCTTCTTCCTCCAAACACGACGAGTTGAGTTTATACCAAAAAGTTCTACTTTGGTTTCATCTGACCACATGACATTCTCCCAATCCTCTGCTGTATCATCCTTGTGCTCTCTGGCAAACTTCAGACGGGCCTGGACATGCACTGGCTTCAGCAGCGGAACACGTCTGGCACTGCGGGATTTGATTCCCTGCCGTTGTAGTGTGTTACTGATGGTGACCTTTGTTACTTTGGCCCCAGCTCTCTGCAGGTCATTCACCAGGTCCCCCCGTGTGGTTCTGGGATCTTTGCTCACCGTTCTCATGATCATTTTGACCCCACGGGATGAGATCTTGCGTGGAGCCCCAGATCAAGGGAGATCATCAGTGGTCTTATATGTCTTCCATTTTCTGATGATTGCTCCCACAGTTGATTTTTTCACACCAAGCTGCTTGCCCATTGTAGATTCACTCTTCCCAGTCTGGTGCAGGTCTACAATACTTTTCCTGGTGTCCTTCGAAAGCTCTTTGGTCTTGGCCATGGCAGCATTTGGAGTCTGACTGTTTGAGGCTGTGGACAGGTGTCTTTTATACAGATGATGAGTTCAAACAGGTGCCATTCATACAGGTAACGAGTGGGGGACAGAAAAGCTTCTTACAGAAGACGTTACAGGTCTGTGAGAGCCAGAGATCTTCCTTGTTTGAGGTGACCAAATACTTATTTTCCACCCTGATTTACGTATAAATTCTTTACAAATCCTACCATGTGAATTCATGGATTTTTTTTTTTCACATTCTGTCTCTCACAGTTGAAGTGTACCTCTGGTGCAAATTACTGACCTCTGTCATCATTTTAAGTGGAGGAACTTGCACAATCGGTGGCTGACTAAATACTTTTTTGCCCCACTGTATACAAACACCAACATTCAGATGAGCTTTGAATGAACCTTGTGTTATATGTGGTTCTTTACAAAAGAAAAAGAAAAATAATTCAGGCTTAAAATGTGCCATCTCATCAAGATCAAGTTTTTCAACATGTTACAGGAGTATATGTACTGGAAAAACCAATTAACACATCATCATGGACACAGTGTCATGGATCATTGACTTAAATATTTCATTTCATTTGTTAATTGCTATGTGAAAAAAATTACATGAAAATAATTCAGTGAAATTTTGAGAAAATTTCAAAGACTACTAAATGAAATGCAGTCTTCTGTCTCCCTCTAGTGGTGGTTAATCCACTAAGGCAATTTGGAAATCTAAAGCTAACATTTTAATGTCATGTCCAGTGTTGGTCAAGTTACTTGAAAAAAGTAATCAGTAACTAATTACTGATTACTTCCCCCAAAAAGTAATCCCGTTACTTTACTGATTACTTATTTTCAAAAGTAATTAATTACTTAGTTACTTAGTTACTTTTTTAAAACACGATTTACAACCTGAATAGGTGATAAAGCGATAGATCTTTCAGCCCAGTTCTACTTTTTCTGCATAATCCATCATACAAAATGTAATCAAATGGAAAAGTCTCTTTTTAAAACTTTTATAGTTTTATTAATTTTAATCTTTTAACTTTATGCATCAAGCAAAAATGTAATTATATGCAACATTCTCTGACTGGAAGAAATTTGTTTAATATTTAAACCTATTTTCTGCACATTCCAGCACATAAAATATATATTTTTTTGTGTTTACACTCAGTCTTTCAAATAGATGCAAGTAAAGCACAGCAGAAAATAAATAAAGTCAAAGACTAGCGGTCCTTTTATGGAACGCCAGGACTGCCATAATGAATTAATTAAATACACCATTAAATAATTAATTAAATGTGTCAATAATTAATTAAAATTGGAATTAATTAATTAAATAAATAGGTATGACACATGTAATTAATTATTGACACATTTTATTAATTATTTATGTATTTCACATTTTAATTAATTGTTGCCACATTTAATTAATTATTTAATTATATATTTAATTAATTATTTATGTATTTCACATTTTAATTAATTATTGCCACATTTAATTAATTATTTAATGGTGTATTTAATTAATTCGTTATGGCAGTCCTGGCGTTCCATATATCCTTTTGCTCTATTTTCACCTGTAAAGCAGGAGTTGGGTAGGCGGAGGTTTACCTTGGTGCAGGTGTGCCGCAGCGGTCAGTGGAAGGATACGGCAGTTTCTCTGTGAATTTCCCATTACGTGGTAGCGCACTCGGAGCTTGCTTGGAAGTTTAGGGGTTTTTTTCGCTGTAAAAAGATGTTTTCTTCCCACGCACAATGCTAATGGACGCTAATGTTTTTGTCACTTTTTATGGAATCAAACTTAAAGTAAGGTCAGTACTATTTATTTAATTAATTAATTCCAATTTTAATTAATTATTGCCACATTTAATTAATTATTTAATGGTGTATTTAATTAATTCATTATGGCAGTCCTGGCGTTCCATACTCTGAACAGCAAACCTCACATTTAATAGTAAAGCATTTAGCCTAACGTATCCATCCATGGCTCCTTGAACTCAACCTTTTGATTGAGTTCAACCTAAGATTTTTACATCCAAAAAGAATGTTATTTTACAGAAACACCATAAACTGAGGACTTTATTTCAAGCCGCCAGTTCGCTGATGAGCACACCTCGACTGAACCATCACACACAGAACCTCATTAGAAGAAGCAGCAGAGTGTTTAGTGTTCACTGTTTTCCGTTGCTTGTTCTCCTGCCCATTCTCTGCAAGTGGAAAGCCCCGCAGCCGACACAGTTGTACACCAGCGCCTGCTTACTGCAACAAAGAGAGACGGGACTCAACTGCAGTGTCATATTGTGTTTCAATACTGAGCACATCAGTCATAATATCATCTTTTAGTGTCACGTACCCAGATTTCTATTATTCTATTAGCACTTTACTTTTACCCTCACAAATCCCCCTGCTGCTGTTACTTTGTGCATTTGTTCCTGCAATGACCCAGTTTCAGGATCATTCATCTTTCATCACACAGGATAGATCAGCCTTTGTTAGCAGACAGTGCGTGCGTGTGTGTGAGCGAGCACCTGGCTGAGTTTTTGACTGTAGCCTGTCCTGTGAAGACGCGGACGAAGACTCGAATGTAAAAGTCGACGCTGACGGACAGCAGGGGCTGGATGTATCGCTGGTACACTCCTGCCCTCTGGTCCAAACTGTGCAGGATGATACGCAGAGCCTGGAGTTCAAAGATGGAGAGAGGCACGTATTCAGCACTTTTTTTCTCTTGCTGTGAAAATCTGGAAAACATCTCGGATCTGTTTACAGGGATGTGAGGAAATTATGTTGGATAAGAAGTTTTATTCGGCTGCAGAGGGGTTTCTTTTTCATCAAATCAAATAGAATTTATGAGGTTTTTTTAATGATCCTTGCATTTATGTTCCATTACTGCCACTCACAGCTAGAGAAGGTGTGAATTCCACTACTGTGTGGAAAACTACTTGTGCTATATGCAGCATGAAATCAGATCATGATAGCACATGAGAAGGTGGGAAAAAGAAGAAAAGACCTTTATGAGAACACCACACATGTTCTGGCTGTGGTGCAAACACATTCACCAGTTGCTCTTTTCTTGTATTTCTGCCAAAGAAAATATTCAACACGAACGGCGTTGTCTACACGATGACTCTTTGGATGGTTGCCCAAGTATACTGTGTAATTTATTGTTATCCATCTGGATCCCACTGAGACAGCTGCATGTTTGACTTAGATGACTCGATAAGCCCTTCACCCTTATTTTAAAAAGCCACCTACAGTCTTCCTGTCTCATGTTTCCCTACAGGCAGGTAACAGTCGTGACTTTCACTCATCAAATAAGTGTAAAATTTATCCTTCTGCTTTTCAAACATGTAGAATTGTGTGGTATATAGAGATATTTTATGTCTTTTACTTTTTTCTGTATTTTTTGCATATATTTTGTTATTTTACTAATATTTAATTTCAATCCAATTCATTTTTATTTATATAGTGCCAAATCACAACAACAGTGTCCTTATATTATAAAGGTAAAGACCCTGCAATAATACAGAGAAAACTCACAAATCTGACAAAACATGAGAAAGCACTTAGTGATGGTGGGAAACAAAAACTCCCTTTTAACAGGAAGAAACCTCCAGCAGAACCAGGCTCAGGGAGGGGCGGGGCCATCTGCTGTGACCCGTTGGGATGAGGGGAGGGAGACGAGACAAAGGCATACTGTGAACGTGATCCAAAGATTAATCAATTACTAATAATTAAACACATAATGAGTTTAGAAGAAACACCCAGTGGATCAGGGGAAGCACTGAGCAGCCAAGGCCTATTGCTGCATATATAAGGGAGGATTCGGGGTCACCTGATCCAACCCTAACTTTATCCCTTATCAAAAAGGAAAGTTTTAAGCCTAATCTTAAAGGTAGAGAGTGTTTGTCTCCCAAATCTCAACAGGAAAGGGAGCCACAAGTAAGCCTGCAGTCTGAGAGTGAAGTTATCTACTGGGGTGATACAGTACTCTGAGGTTTTTAAGATAAGATGGGGGGTGATTATTAAAGATCTTTTATGTCCTGGATTTAACAGGGAGCCAGTGAAGAGAAGCCAAAATAGGAGAAATATGCTCTTCCTTTCTAGTCCCTGTCAGTACTCTCGCTGCATCATTTTGAATCAACTGAAGGCTTTTCAGGGAGTTTTCTAATTACATGTAATAAAACAGTCAATTCTGAGTCTCTCATCCCGAAACTGACTCCAACATCTTGGACTGCAGCTGGTGACGGCTGTCCCGGTGATCCGTTACTAGCCGGAGGTCCAACTTATACTGTACCTGAAGCAAGTGCAGGCTTGATGCCTTCAGGTTGAACAGAAAGTAGAGTCACCATCTGCGGTCCAAAATGGAGGAGCTGGAGATGATCCACAAGAAGAGGAACTTCTGGAGAGGTAGCCAATCATTGCTCTGCTATTTCTTTTCCCAAAGTGTGCACACTGAAGGATTATAACCTCAGACAATCGCAACAAGAATAAAATATCATTTGTTTTTGACGTCACGAAAACTCACTTGGCTAAATTGAACGTACGATTACTTACAGCGTCACCGTCTCACTCAGATACATTCTGCATGCTTACACACTAATGCAAACATGACTGTGCATGTACTGCAATGTGTCATTTTCACATTTCTGAGAGTGAGCCAGAGTGTGGAGAGTGTGTTTGTTTGTGTGTATACTCTGTATACTCACCATTTCATGACAATATTTGGCTTTGATGGAGACTGAACCGTATTTGCTGTAGCAAGTTTCTCCACTGTTTCCTGCCATCACCGCCATGTCTGTACAGGTTATACATAAAAGACCTGAGAGGGGGGGGAGAGAAGACGAGAAATCTAAAAGACTGAAATTTATAAACCTGCAGTGGCAGCTTAACCGTGTAGATTAGACATCATACATATACACAAAAAGAGACACACACACACACACACACACACACACACACACACACACACACACACTATTCTCTGCTTTGTGACAAACAAAGTGATTTTGACACTTAAAGTGGATCAAACCAAACAAGAATTATTTCACTAACAATCTCTCGCCCACTTCTGATCAGCTGCCAAACTGATTTTATGGTGAATTTTGAAAAGTAATCTGAATTCACTTCAGATGAAACGCAGTGTTGAAAACAGCTCCGTGTGGTGTCAGCTTCTACCTCCATTATTGGGCTACATACAACAGGCCATTAAGCTGGCAAGGAGCACTTGACCGAGCTCCTTAGAGTACGATCTTTACTTTAGAATATAAAGCACCTAGAGGTGGCTGTTGTTGTGATTTGTTGCTATAAAAATCACATTTAATTGAAACTTTCAGCCAGTTAACATTTAGTCTATCACACACATGCACCATGCTGTTGGCTTTTTAAAAGACTGCATACATGCATGTGTCAGCAGCCTCTGCACTAGTTGAATACTTGCAGTTACAACAGTGATCTGAAACTTTCCACATCCCTGACAGTGATGAAACCTAGAGGAGCTGCTACGGTGAACTACCCACCTCCTTCACTGACAGACTGAACGGCAGCATCCAGGAAAGAGGCCGGGCTACCGTAGGGATCCAGATCAATGACGTCATAGCGATCCTTCTTCGCTCGCATGTCATACACAGGGGTGGCTGTAGCTCAGGTGGCAGAGCAGGTCAGCCACTAATCAGAAGGTCGGTGGTTCGATCCCAGGCTGCATCCTGGCTGCATGCCAAATATCCTTGGGCAAGATACTAACCCCATGTTTGCCTACTGGTGGTGGTCAGAGGGCCCGGTGGCGCCTGTGTCCGGCAGCCTCGCCTCTGTCAATGTAGCTTGCTATCGCCAGTGTGTGAATGGGTGAATGACTGAATGTAGTGTAAAGCGCTTTGGGGTCCTATGGACTAGAAAAGCGCTATACAAATGTAGGCCATTTGCCATTTACCATACATCAGCATGCTGTGTTTAAAACCCGGGAGAGAAATTTTTATTTATTTATTTTAAATGGTCAAAGGTCAAAAGTGAAGAACAATGAAACAAGAAGTATGGGGGGAAAGAAGATGGTACTGAACAGTGGAGCTGATAAAAGTGGGAAGTAAAGCAGAGGAAACATGCTGACTAGTCATACCTGGCATCTCTGCAGCTGGCGTGGAGCAGGTGGCTCACTCCGTTGTACTGGGCATTCCTGGCGATCAGAGCCGCCGCCTTAGCAGGGAAGATGTGAGTGAAGTTGGCCCCCCCACCTTCTTCAAATCCAACAAAAGTGGTATCAAACGTTTGTGCTGGTTTGTGCTGCAAAAATTTTCGTTTGTGCTGCCTCTGTTTTAAAGATATTAATGAAAATGTAAAGGTCAAAAGGTCAACCAGCCCCCCCACATTACCCAAATCAAACAAAATTGATGTTAAACGTTTGTGCTACGTTTGTGATGGTTTGTGCTGCACAAATTTTTGTTTGTGCCGCTATTATTTTAAAGATATTAACAAAAATTTCTAGAGGTCAACCAGCCCCCCCATATTAATGAAATCAAACAAAATTGATGTCAAACGTTTGTGCTGGTTTGTGCTGCAAAAATGTTTGTTTGTGCTGCTATCATTTTAAATTTTTAATAAAATAACGTCTTGATGCGTGCTTAATCATCCAGGTAAGTCAATCCCAAAAGGTTGATTCTGTTCATCTGGACATTTTCAGTTGGAGAAACGTTTCGTCACTCATCCAAGTGACTTCTTCAGTCTCAGCTGACTGCAGGTTTCCCCAACCTTATAAACAGTACATTTGCATAGTGAAGGAAACTAGCGCCACTGAATGAACAATGTGCTGGGGGGTTAGTTCCATGATTGTTAGTATGCAAATTCTTATGACCATTGATCAATGACAACTAATCAAAGCCTACTGATCAATGGCCATGAGTATCATTCACAGAAAGTGGGGAATGGCTACAATCACAGCATTTTAGGATGGCGAAAGATGTACCCTTGGGCCCCCCTTCTCGATTCAGAGATGGTCAGCATCCTGACGGCCCAATGGACGAAGCTGTCTCTCAGTCTGCTGGTTCTGGCCCGGAGGCTCTTCAGTATCCTTCCTGATGGCAGCAAACTGAAGACGCTGTTGAAGAGATGAGTGGAGTCACCTGTAATGGAGAGGACCTTCCAGATGAGGCAGGTGCAGTAGATCTCCTGGGGAGATCTACTGATTGTCATTTTTTCCTGCAGAACCCAGTGCAGGAGTCATACCATACAGTGATGCAGCTGGTGAGGATACTCTTAACTGTGCCTCTGTAAAAGGTGCTCATAATGGGGGTTGAATCTCTTGTGCTTCTCAGTTTGCAGAGGAAGTAGAGTCGCTGTTGGTCTTCTCCACATTCAGGGACAGGTTGTTGTTGCTGTACCACTCTACCAGATGGTTAACTTCACCCCTGTAGTAGATCTCATCGTGGGTCAGCAGAGTGAAGAGAAGGGGGCTCAACACACATATCCTTGGGGAGCCCTCGTATTCAGTGTTCTTGGGCTGGAGGTGTTGCTGTCGACCCGTACTGTCTGCTGTCTTCCTGTCAAGAAATCTAGCAGCCCGTTATACAGCAAGGTGCTGATCCCCAGCAGATCCAGTTTGTGAATGAGTTGCTGGGGAATGATGGTGTTGAATGCTGAACTGAAGTCTATGAACAGCACTCTGACATATGAGTCTCTAGTGTTCAGATGTGTGAGGGCTGAGTGAGGGGCAGTTGAAATTCCATCATCGGTTGAGCGTTTTGACCGGTATGCGAACTGAAATGGATCCAGGTTGGAGGAAAGCGATAATTTGATTTGATGCATGACTAACCGTTCAAAGCACTTAACTTAATAATGATGGAGGTGAGTTTGACAGGACGGTAGTCCTTAAAGCAGGAGATAGATGACTTCTTGGGTACACTAATGATGGTGGAGGCTTTGAGGCATGTGGGAACGACGGCCTGACCCTAGTGATGTGTTAAAGATGTCTGTGAAGACATTTGTGAGTTCCACAGCATAGTCCGTCAGTGCTCGTCCAAGGATGTTATCAGCACCTGGAGCTTTGCGTGTACTGATTTTGGCAAGGGATCTCCACACACTGTCTGGGGATTGTGTCACCACGGTCTGTAGAGTGGGCTTGTAGTCTGTAATGGTTTGTATTCCTTGCCACTGCCTCCAAGTATCTCTGCTGTCGCTGAAGCTTTGCTGTAGCTGATGCCACGTGACAGGTTTGCCCTTGCTGTTCTTAGACTCTCCTAATTCCTGGCTCTGAAGGCTTGCATTTCTGATTGGCCCGGACAGTGATAGTCCTGGTCTCTGTGACATCATCGATGCATTTTGGGATGTAGGCAGTGACAGTTTCTGTATATTCCTGAAAGTCTGTGGTGTTGTCGTGTGTGGCAGCCTGTGGTGGAAAAGCAGTGCCTCTGAGGACCCTTCTGGCCACACCTGTACCTGCTTACGAACTGGTTTGGTGACTTTGACCAGGGGCCTGTGGGAACCCATGGCACACCTAGATTTCTGCCTGTACTGACCCTTATGCAAAATAGGTGGAATTAAGACACAGTTCCAAAAGCAAACACAACTGATCAGTGCTGAGAGTGGTCCTGTTGCTGAGGTTGGGATGATCCTGTAATCTCTTATGAACGACCTCCAACGCCTCTATGACTGGGATGCAAGTGAAGACAGATGTAACATCTCTCTCTCTCACTGTACATGTACTGTTTATAAAATTAGGGAAACATAACCTGCACAAACAAAATAATTTGCAGGACAAATGGTTGACATCAATTTTGTTCGATTTGAAGAATGTAGGGTTGCCAACTTCACTCACGTGTGTTTATAAGGTTGGGGAAACCTGCAGTCAGCTGAGACTGAAGAAGTCACTTGGATGAGTGATGAAACATTTCTCCAACTGAAAATGTCCAGATGAACAGAATCAACCTTTTGGGATTGACTTACCTGGATGATTAAGCACGCATCAAGACGTTATTTTATTAAAAATTTTAAAATGTTAGCAGCACAAACAAACATTTTTGCAGCACAAACCAGCACAAACGTTTGACATCCATTTTGTTTGATTCCATTAATATGGGGGGGCTGGTTGACCTCTAGAAATTTTTGTTAATATCTTTAAAATAATAGCGGCACAAACAAAAATTTGTGCAGCACAAACCAGCACAAACGTAGCACAACTGATTGACACCAATTTTGTTTGATTCCATTTATATGGGGGGGCTGGTTGACCTTTGATGACCTCTAGAAATTTTTATTAATATCTTTAAAATGATAGCAGCACAAACGAAAGTTTTTGCAGCACAAACGTAGCACAAACGTTTGACATCAATTTTGTTTGATTTGGGTAATGTGGGGGGGCTGGTTGACCTTTTGACCTTCACATTTTCATTAATATCTTTAAAACAGAAGCAGCACAAATGAAAATTTTAGCAGCACAAACCAGCACAAACGTAGCACAGTTGATTGACACCCATTTTGTTTGATTTAATTAATGTGGGGGGGCTGGTTGACCTCTGATGACCTCTAGAAATTTTTATTAATATCTTTAAAATGATAGTAGCACAAACGTAGCACAAACGTTTGATACCACTTTTGTTGGATTTGAAGAAGGTGGGGGGGCCAACTTCACTCACATGCAGGGAAGTCGTTGGCAGTGACGCTCTGCAGGCCTGGGACCTCCAGAGCAAAACGCACCGAGCGCAAACCAGATGCTGCTAGGCCCTCCAGGACACGCAGACCACGTGACACAAAAGGTTTGGGGAAACACACTTAACGTTCCACAAAGACACACACATGCACTCTTTGGCCTCTTGGCAGCAACAGAAACAAGCCCTGAAAACGAAAATTACACATTGCTGGCCAAAAATTACGAGCTCTTTAATCAAAGAGTTGCTTTACGTTTTTGAATATACACCACATCTTCCAGATATATGGTGTAGTAGTCTCTGATATAATTCAGGTGTTCCTATCACTTCCATGGCCACAGGTGTATAAAAACAAGCAAATTTGTGGGAACAGTTTGGGGATGGCCCCTTCCTGTTCCAGCATGACTGCACATCAGTGCACAAAGCAAAGTCCATAAAGACACGGATGAGCGAGTTTGGTTTGGAACAACTTGACTGGCTTTCACAGAATCCTGACCTCAACTCGACAGAACACCTTCGGGATGAATTAGAGTGGAGACTGTTAGCCAGGGCTTCTCATCCAATATCTGTGTCTCACCTCACAATACACTTCTACAAGAATGCTCAAAAATTCCCATAAACACTCCTAAACCTTGAGTAAGATTTTCCCACAAGAGAGCAAGTTTACAGTTACAACTACATTTACTCTCATTTCGCTTCATTTTGGTCTCCAATAACTCGATAATAACAATAAAAAAAAGAATCCAACTCTTTAACAACAACATTCTTCACTGAGCTCATGATTGATCATCGACTCTGCAAAAGAATGCAAAGACTGACTGGAAGACACAGAAACAGTGCTGAGGAGGATTTTATGTTTACTTGTGTGGAACAACTCTTTATTTTTCTCAGGTCAATTCACAACTGCTGGAACAGAAAATGTGAAAACGTTGCTCCCTCTGTGTACATATTCCCTCAAAAAAACATTTTCATTTTGAAGCTGGTCGCTGCTCTCATGTTTTTCCTTCCTTATTGAGAATTAATCAACTCAAAGTGAAACTGAAACTAATTAAAAAAATGTGAGAGCTGTATTCAGGGAAAGCTGGGATCACCAGCAACTGTTCTAATTAACAAAACAAAGACAAAAACCTTCAGTCTAATGACACTAATGAGATTATATCAACTTCATGACATGTTTCTTGAAAATGATCCAATTGCCTCTCGACTACTTGTGGCCCCCAAAGTGTGAAATTGGCCTCTATCGAAGGATTTTCCACTGGAACCAGTGCATATGATTTTAGCATGGGAGCTCCCTCTGGGCAGTAATAATACCTGGCTTTTAGATACAGAACCATTCACATAGAAATACAAGTACACCACTTGTTCTGCCTTGTTCATGTTCATTATCATCCTAAAGTCTTCAGATGGTATTTAATTTAACTTCCACACGTGAATAAATCAGGCTCTGGATCGTACGCATGAACAAAACCTTCTAAACTAGAAGCTGGATACATGTACCATTAAAATCCTGCATTTGTATTCATACATAGCAATAAAAGCCTGTTGGTGTGCCACTGCACTAAAAAATACATAAATAAATCACTCTTACATACCTCACATCTCTCCCCCGCAGCTGCCGTTACAGCTGGCTCCTCTGATCCGTTTCTCTCCTCCGTCTGTGCCTCGGCCTCGTTTGTCTCCTCTGACAGAGAGACCACCACCCTCTCCTGTTCGCCTGGCACCACCACCTTCACCCCTCGCTGAGCCAGCAGCTCTCTCGCAAACTCTGTGATCACAGCACATCTGGAAAGAAGAAAGGGAATGTTTACTTATAAACGCACACGTGAGAGAAAAATGAGAACGGGGTCCAGGCAGAGCAGTAACTCTCAGGACTTTCTCTCTCCTTCAGACACATCTCCTGTGACACGGGAGATGTGTCCACACAGATGAAAGACCAATAAGAAAATTAGAGAGAGAAAAAAAATCACAAATCCTGCTCTGTAGTTTCTTGTAGTTGCGGCTCGATCTTTCCAAAGATGCTCAAACAAGGTTGTCAAACAGCAACTGAGTGATGAGTTTTCTATGTAAAGAGAGCAGCCATGTCCTGCTGAAGGTTTTAGGTTTTCGGTCTTGAGTGTTGCTCTGAAGTGTTCGTCTCTCAAAACTACCTTGCAAAAAGACAAATTTAATGAATCTAGATGGTTTCTTGAGAACAAAGAGCAGGTCTCGATTGTGCCACTTTGTGGCCAGTAGTAAAAAAATATACGTTATGGTATGTTTTTTTGTTTTGTTTTTTGTTTTAATGGCAAGTTCTTAAAAATTCATCCTGTAAAAAAGAAAGGTCAACAAAGCTCAGGAAGTTTGCTGATTGTTTAACAATGCAAATACTTTTGAGGCCACTGTAGAAGCGATTTTTAACAATCTTCTCCCTGACCAGGGAAAGTCACCAGCATTTCAGGGGTTTTTGTGACTTTTTTTTTGCCTGTCCCGTTTGGCTCTTTTGCCATCAGAATTATTGTCTAAAGGCAAAGAAAGATGCCCAACGGATTTACTTTACCAAACTGACCATCCCAGCCTTGCCGTAATGGTCCATTTGATTCACCTTTTATTCTTTATTTTATTTTCACTTACTGAATACGGGACAGACTTGACTGGGGGAAAGAGGGGGAGAAAGAAAGAGGGAAAGAGAAACAGCTGAGAAGAGGGACGGGGGAGAAGGGCAAAAAACAAAAACCAACAGAATAAGCAGAGAAGAAAAAAAAAATTCATATATCGACCACCTGGATCACCTGTTGAGAAAGAAAAAAGAAAACAAGCAGAAGAGAACAAGAGTAATAGAACAAACAACATCACAATGATATATGGGAATATGACAGTAAATACTAAATATTAAACATTATTGTGCAGCACATAAGATCAACAGAACACAGTGTGCTTTGAGGTAGGAGCCAAAAAGGGTGTAGTTTGTGGGTGTGATCACCCGTGTGTACACCTGTGAGCATGGACGCGCTTGTTTTTTTAAAAGGTTCCTTCATGTAATGATCTGCTAGAGGGTGTGGGGGGGCCACAGCCCCGTCCTCCAGGGAATGAGCAGTGACTTTGTGACTTTTTTCTATTAATTAACACACTTTTGTTAATGAAATGACAGGAAAAGCAGATTATTACTGTACATAAAGGATGGATGAAGCCACAGGGACGTCACCGTCTGATGAAAGTGAAATCCTGCCCCGAGGCAGGCCACTTCAGCACCGGGACTCTTCTACTACCATGTTAAATGATGCAGTCAGTGTTCACGTTTTCCCAAACAGAATTGCATATTATGAACAGTTTTCCACTTTGGCTCAGCCCATTTTAAATGGGCTTTTGCCCCTAAAACGACAGTGTTTCTGGAGCATGTTCATCCCATGATTTAACCGCCAGCAGCTAGCCCGCTGACACTGATTTCTGGAAGTCTTCCTGACCCCACGCAATGGTTTCCATAAAAGAAACATGCCTGTTTCTAATGCAGTGCTGCCTGAGGGCATCCAGTAATGATTTATGGCCTTGTCCAGTCCGCACAGAGATTTCTGTAATTTTACAGATTTTTTGGATTTTGATTTTTCTCAGATTGGTGAACCTGTGGCCAACTTTATTTCTGACAAACTGTCTCTCTAAGATACTTTTTTGATTCTCCTTCATGTTACTGACCTGTTGCCAAATAACCTAATTAGTTGAAAAATGTTTGTCCCAGTGACCCTTTATAGTATCACTTACTTTTTCAGCCTTTTATTCCCCACAGCCCAACATTTAAGACGTGCAATTGCCATTAAATTCAAAATGAGCAAATAATTTAATAAAATGTCTCAGTTTATGCACTACAATGTGTTTTTATTTACATTTTACACAGGGTCCCAACTTTTTGCACTTGAGATTGCATACTGGTTTGTGTTTGTGTTGCTCTGGATAATTAATTAAACACGAGTTACTATAACAGAAACACAGGAAGAAGTGAGACTTCAGGACAGTCAATGCATGGATCATCTGAGCCATGAAAATAAAGAAACTGCATATGTTCACAGTGCATATGTTTGGGGAATACATACTATTTTATTAGTATAATGGGCATGCTAGACACAATTACCACCTGCTGTAATTTGTTTTACAGAAGTAATATCCTTGTGCTAAGCAAAACGCTCTATTTACACCACACACGCTACCGCACAGGTTACAGGAGTGGGTACAGAGCCATCTGCTGAAGATTCAGCAGATGCAGCTGGAGGGTTAGAGGTAGGAACTTCAGTTTCCATGACTCTCACTCCCCTGCTAGCAGCAGCTGCACTCCACCGAAATCCCTGTCCGGCTGAATGTGTGCGAGAGGGATGCAGGTGATGGGAGATGATGAAGGGGAACAGCCGGGCTGTCCGCACCAGCATAATGCAACAATGGCTGCAAGGAAACACACATTTAAAATGTCTTAATTTAACACTTTCTATATGCTCATGTAAAGCAGAGGAGCACAAGCCAAAGAATTTCATTATGGGCTACACTGTTTATCTGTACATGACAATAAAACTTGAAACCATTTTCAGTGTGTATGCAAGTCCACCCAAGCCACGTTCCTGAGAACAAAGGAACATTACAAACACTATCAGATTTCAGCACTCGCATATCATCCATATCAGAAGGTCTGGTTATTAGCTAAAAATGTCCCATTAAATTCTGAGACAAAGAAACTTTCTTTCAACTACATTAGTGCGTTTCGAATTAAATCCACAATCAACTCTGCTCACCTAAATTGCCTTGAAATGTGAAACGTTGAATTATGAGGATTGATAATGTTTCCCATGCCTCCCAGTTGAAACCGATCCAGTTTAATCCATCAAGTCCCATCTTCTAGGCTACTTCCACCTGCCCATGTCACTGACTACCAGCCGGCCTACTCCATAATACGAATTATGCATGCCAGCTATTGCGGGACGATCTTCCAGTATTAGTAGACTGAGAAGGTTATGGCCTGGATGAATGCTCCTGCTCCGGTTCAACATTGTGGACAAGGTAATGATCACAGAATTCCACTGGAGGAATCCTAAAAAGGTTAGTGCAGGGGTGTCAAACTCAAATACGCAGTGGGCCAAAATTCAAAACTGGAACAAAGTCGCGGGCTACCTGATAGGTTTGTAGCTTGAACCCATGCGCTGGAACGTTGAAGACAATATAATTATACTGCAAAGCAAGACACAAGTAGGCAAAGACTTCATGTTTCTCGTGCACGGGAGAAATGACCGGACAAAGCGCCGTTCCTTCGCTTGACCCCAGTCGCTCTCGTCCGTTCTCCCGTACCACTGTTCTTTTATTGAGGTTACATGAATATGCATCGGTTCATTAACACATGACGTCTACATACACACAAAGAGTACCTTGCCTGTGTATGTGGGTGTATGTGTGTGTGTGTGTGTGTGTGTGTGTGTAGACATCGTGTGTGTGTGTGTGTGTGTGTGTGTGTGTGTGTGTGTGTGTGTGTGTGTGTGTGTGTGTGGGGTCAAGGTGTGACCCTGTGGAGACTCCCCAAACGCTGGTGCCAGGAGCGGGTCCATCTGAACAAAAGGCTCTTATACTTAAACAGATATACGTGTGTTTGCTATACCATATATCAGCAAGAGAAGATACGACTTCTCCTAGGAGGTGTGTGATCTATGCCAGAACACTCTGTAGAGGGAGTGAATGCACTCCCCCTTCATGCTACTCAGAGCCGTTACAGACCTCCTAGGATGAGACATTCTTTCAATCTACAAATGATTATACACCTCTAAGCATATGTGAGTAAATATTTCTAAGCATAAATGACAATCAACAATACAAATCTAACACTAACATTAATATTTATTGAAAAAAAAATCTTCCTCCAGATATAAGAATGAATCTTTTCTTCAAATTCAAATTCAAATTCAAATTTTATTTGTCACGTACACAGTCATACACAGTACGATATGTAGTGAAATGCTTGGACAACTGCTCGTGACCTAAAGAAAACAAAAAAGGAAAAGGCTATGAATAAGATAGGAAATAAATATGAAAAATTAAAAAGGGTAAATTATGGACTCAAATAAGTTTTGCTGGAAAACTGAATATGGAACAAGCAAAGCTTAATACTAAACAATATATATATTAGCTGTATAATACCAGTCGTCCAGCTCTAATAGGAATTTGGTATGGCTTCGCGGGCCAAATGTAATTAGGCTGCGGGCCAAATTGGGCCCGTGGGCCAGAGTTTGACACCTATGGGTTAGTGGGTCGTAGGAAACACTTATTAAGGGAGGGCTAGGGCCATGGTCCATGAGTCCTCTCTGGGATGGCTTACCACTTTTTCTCTTTCTCTCTCTTCCTTAAGCACTCTATCTTTACTCTGTGTGTTTGTGTGTGGGGTTTTTGTTTTGTTTTTTAGCGCATGGCCAGGACTCATGCCAGATTCCTGCCCTTGGTCTACGAGCAGTTGTCAGTAATCTTCAGTCTTTGCTGGAGTGTTGAACAACTGACAGTTAGTGAAGCCCCAGCTCCTTCACTCGTGTGATTGCTCTGCCTGCTCCTTTGAGAAAACTTACCTTTGTCTTCACCAGTGCATATTTCTGTGAAAATTAGTGAGCCGGTCAGTATTTTGGAAGAGAGATTCTGTGGAGAAACATGCCCCGCGGAATTCAGTTCAATTGACTTCCTCAGCCTCGACCCCAGTGCTGATCTCCAGCATGGTCACAGACATGTTCTGTGGCCCTTCAACATCATCAGGCTCTTTTGGAATGAGACGCTGGAATCGGACACATTCTAGGGCACGCTCTATAATGGAGCGTGCTCTAGAATGATGGCTGTTAAAGCCCTGGGGAGTGGACGTTGGAGGCATGGGTACCATCCATCTGCGAGAATCAAATGCCCTGGAGGAGGGTAGACTGAGTGTCTGTACAGTGGGCTGTAGAACAAGGCTTCCCAAACACTCTTGAGACCACCCTGTAGGATGCTCCACTTACCAAACCACACACCAGGGTCTCAATTGTGGCACCCCAACCATGCCGCTGATCCTGGTTCAGGAGATTTAGCAACACTGCCAGAGACTCCTTGCTTAGCCGAAAATCAGGCTTGGGTTCCTCCTGGTTTACACAAAAGGGAAAGTCTGGCCCATGAATCCTTTTGCTACACGAGAAAAGATGTTCAACATCCACACCAGGTGATGCCTCATCAGCAGGGCCTTATATCAATATACCTCCAAACACCAGCTACTGGTAGACAGAACAGTCAGCCGAGACTGCAAGACCAGGCTGACCAACCTGTGCACTGCCTGGATTGATTACAAGAAGGCCAATGACGCAATGCCCCACAGCTGGATACTGGAATGCCTAGAACTATATAAGATCAACAGGACCCTGAGAGCCTTCATCAGGAACTCAATGGGGATGTGGCGTACAACACTAGAGACCAACTCCAAGCCCATAGCACAAGTCACCATCAAGTGCGGGATCTACCAAGGAGATGCTCTGGAGAAGCCTGAACCCCCTCAGTGAGATCATTAACAAGACTGGCTACGGATACCGACTACGGAATGGAGCAGTTGTCAGCCACCTCCTGTACATGGATGACATCAAGCTGTATGCCAAGAGTGAACGAGACATCGATTCACTGATCCACACCACCAGGCTATACAGCAATGACATTGGAATGTCGTTCGGGCTTCAGAAGTGTAGTCGGATGGTAACAAAGAGAGGGAAGGTAGTCAGAACGGAGGGGATCAAACTACCAGAAGGCAACATTGCAGACGTAGAGGACAGTTACAAGTACCTGGAGATCCCGCAGGCGAATGGGAACCATGAAGAGGCCGCTAGGAAAGCTGCAACCACCAAATACCTGCAGAGGGTCAGGCAAGTCCTGAGGAGTCAGCTGAACGGTAAGAACAAGATCCAGGCTATCAACACCTACGCCCTGACCGTGATCAGGTATCCAGATGGTATAATAAGTTGGCCAAAGGAGGAGATAGAAGCCACTGACATAAAGACAAGAAAGCTCCTTACCATGCATGGAGGGTTTCACCCCAAGTCCACCCCAAGCTAAGCGGAAGGAAGGGGGCCGGGGACTGGTGAGTGTCAGCACCACAGTCCAGGATGAGACAACGAACATCCAAGAACACATTGGGAAGATGGCCCCAACTGACCGAGTGCTCAGTGAATACCTCAGGCAGCAGAAACCCAAGAAAGAGGAGGGAGACAAGGAACCATCATGGAAGGACAGGCCCCTGCACGGTATGTACCACCGGCAGATAGAGGAGGTGGCTGATATCCAGAAATCCTACCAGTGGCTGGACAAAGCTGGACTGAAAGACAGCACAGAGGCACTAATCATGGCAGCACAAGAACAAGCTCTGAGTACAAGATCCATAGAGGCTGGGGTCTATCACACCAGGCAAGACCCCAGGTGCAGGCTGTGTAAAGATGCCCCAGAGACAATCCAGCACATAACAGCAGGGTGCAAGATGCTGGCAGGCAGGGCATACATGGAACGCCATAACCAAGTGGCCGGCATAGTGTACAGGAACATCTGTCTGGAAGTTCCGAGGTCAAAATGGGAGATGCCCCCAAGGGTGGTGGAGAATGACCGAGCTAAGATCCTGTGGGACTTCCAGATACAGACGGACAAAATGGTGGTGGCTAACCAACCGGACATAGTGGTGGTAGACAAACAGAAGAAGACGGCCGTAGTGATCGATGTAGCGGTTCCGAATGACAGCAATATCAGGAAGAAGGAACACGAGAAGCTGGAGAAATACCAAGGGCTCAGAGGAGAGCTCGAGAAGATGTGGAGGGTGAAGGTAACGGTGGTCCCCGTGGTAATTGGAGCACTAGGTGCGGTGACTCCCAAGCTAGGCGAGTGGCTCCAGCAGATCCCGGGAATAACATCGAAGATCTCTGTCCAGAAGAGCGCAGTCCTGGGAACAGCTAAGATACTGCGCAGGACCCTCAAGCTCCCAGGCCTCTGGTAGAGGACCCGAGCTTGAAGGATAAACCGCCCGCAGGGGCGTGCTGGGTGTTTATATATATATATATATATATATATATATATATATATGTGTGTGTGTGTGTGTGTGTTGGATATCCAGTTGTACTGTCCGTCCAAAAGGTTAGCCTTTGCAGCTTAAGCGTAACTCGTCTGCGGCTCTCTGCCGCTCATCTCTTTTGGTATCATCCCAGATTTGTCATTTAGTTTTCCCAGTTTAGGTTTCTTTAGTTTATTGTCCTCCCTCTTTGCCTGTTTTGCCACCACCCCTCTTTGTAAATAAGCTTCACTAGTATTCTCATCCACTGCTTGTATTCTGGGTCCTACCTCCCTCCAACACCACATGGCTCGCTTCGGCAGCCGTGACAGAAGAATACTTAATGATCATGAGTTTTTGGTCCAACTTCTTTTACGCCAATTTCTTTGTGATGTGTTTCCCCTGGAACAGCAGCGTTGTTTCCTCTTATAGGTGGACAATTAAACTGTTGCCTTGAGCTTTATGGAACAAACTCAGTGGTATTGAAGCTAGGAAGAGGTTTGTATTTTGCATTTCGTGATGAATGAATTCATAAACTCTGTACATAAATGCTTGTACTGGAGCACAGTCACTCTTGCAGTTTGGGCAGCAATTTGATTCAGTTTCCTTTTTTGCCTAATTTGCTCCTCCTGAGCCTTAAGAGCAGCCGCCATTGTACAAAGCGCAGCCCTTATAGCCTCTGCTTTGAGGCAAGTTGATGATTTCAAAGGCCCATGACTGTCATGATCCTGGGTCCTTTTGACCCAGCGTTTTGTGTTTTTCTCTTCACGATTTTGGTTCTGCTCTTCCTCTGATTAGTGTTTACCCTGTTCCCCCCGTGTGTTCCTGTATCTAGTCCGCGTTTCTTAGTTTGTGTCCTTTCATGTGTAAGTTCCTGTTTTATTGTGAAGGTCTGCGTCTTATGTGAGTGTTTTCAGTTGCCTCCCTAGTCTCGTCATGTTAATCACTCCCAGCTGTGTTTCCCACCTGTGTGTAATCTCCCTGTGTTCTCTGAGTGTATTTAAGTTGTATTTTCTGTCTTAGTAATTGCTGGTTCGTCTGTGTTGTTTCCCCTTGGTCTCCCCGTATGTATTTCTCCGGACCTCCCTGCATCCTCGTTTCTGGTTTGTTTTGTTAGTTTTACCCAGTTTAGGTTTTCCTGTTTCACCTTCACCCACACCTTTGCTGTTTGTATTTTCTTTTGTTAAATAAATACTCATCTGCACCAGAGCTGCCGCATTTTGGGTCCTTTCTCCAATTCCACACGTCTGCCAGCGCGGTCGTGACAATGACCCATGTCCATCGTTTTATGACCACAGTATACTCATCTTATAATGGATGTCAGTCCAGCAGATTATGCTATCATGTCAATATGAAACTAAATCTGTGAGGAATGTTTCCAGGTCTTTGTTGAATCTGTGCCACAAAGAATTAAGGCGGTTCTGAAGGTGAAACAGTACTGGCAGGTGTAACTAATGAAGTGGACAGTGACTGTATTTAGTGTCTAGATGTTTTTTTCAGTATTTTATTCACTTACAGACCACCACAGACTGTGGTTGTACCATGCAGCCTAACAACATGCAGTAAATTGCAGGTTAAAGCAGTCTGCTTACACATTGTTAAACAAGGGAAGGGAACTAATGTGGCTGTCACATTACCCTTTTGTCCCATTGTTAGGTGTGGCTGTGTGCAGACAGGAATAGGACCCAAGGTGCAGACTCCGGAGACAGAACTTAAACCAAAACAGCTTTAATGCTGAACTCAAACATAACATAACTGGGAAAAAAGGTCAAAAAATAAACTAACACCAGCGGATTGACAAAACACACAGCAAAATAAACGGTAGATCGCGACACGGACACAGAGAAACACAGGGCTTAAATACACAGAAGGAGCAATCAGGGAATGAATAACAGGAGGGAAACACAGCTGGGGCAAATCACCACCCCTGAGGAGGGGTGGTGCTGTGGCCAGTCAGGTATGAAGTACTGAGAGTGGATCTTTGGTCCTCTGTGCAGCTCTGTCCACTCTCAGCTGCTCTGCAAAGCAATAACACGAGAAAGACGTCATTTTAACACAATACAGCATTTTCATTGTTGGCAGCTGCAGCATGTTGTTAAAATGCAATTTTAAACCCAACATATACACACAATAACTATAAATAAACTTAAACCTACAGTACTGTAGGACAATGATTTACACCAGCTATTGGAAGGATTTAGTCTTCAAGACAGTTTGTAGCCAATGTGAGGGGATAACTTACATAGCTGGAACACAGCACCACTCTCCAGTTTGTCATTTGGTCATCCATCCTTCTCATCGGGTTGGGGTAAGGCTGTCTTCTGGGTGGAGTATCTCTCTGTGTTAGCTCAGTCTTGGACGTTGAGTGTCTGAAGTGCTGAATGCTGGGAGAGGACAAGTCTAAAGCACCCGAAGACAAAAAGACAAAGAGAAAAGCATGAATTCACAGATCACAGAGTTGTTCAATTTACTTTTCATCTGTTATGTGTTTTTACCTTACCTCTGATCCCTTAGCCACAGGCTATACCTTATGTAAAAACAAGAGACCACCTTTACAGATTGAACAAATATTTGAAATTGTGGTGGCAGATTTCTTTTCTCATGTATTAATCACATATTGAATCATATCACATTAGTTATAGTAATATCACTATCTCACTTTACTATAGTAAGAGCACTCCTGTCACTAGTTTACATGCATGTGGAATGTTAACACAGTGAGGCCATTGTAATGGGAGATGTTAAACAGATAGTGGGACTCCTTCTGCTTATCAGGGATGTAAATCCTTACGTGACGGCCAAGCAGAAAACAAGGTCATAATTCTCTCTGTGAGGGAGAAGGTATAGCCCCCCTGTGAGAGGGGCCAACATGTGAGTTTGTGGAAGGTTCTTTGTCTATGTGTCTGTATATAAGATGTAAGAGCGGTGGCCACAATTCAGAGACGGTCCTGGGCCCTGTTTCAGGAAGCCGGTTTGGAAAACTCAGAATGAAAAACGACACTCACGGTTGAGTAACCCCGAACTGTCCAACTCGGAATATTCCGTTCCAGAAAGGCTGATAACAATTAGTTCAATCAAGGCGGAGTTGCTTTAACCCCAAGTGAAGCGCGCGGACGAGGATACATAAAGCCCTGATAAGCGGAGCACAGATTAAGCGAGTCACCATGGAGACGGAGGGAAAGAAGGTGCGGGCGACGTATTTCACAGCGCTCGAGGCGGAAATTCTGATGGCAGCATATGCCGACAGCATGCACATCATGCAGAAAAAAAGCAACACAGCCGCAGCTGCAAAGGAAAGGGAGCATGCATGGCAAAACATAGCCGACAGAGTCAATGCGTGAGTGGTAATGTAAACATTGATCTAGGGATTCCCACCCATTTAACACGTTATTTCATTATATGTTACCCCATTTGTCCTGTGCTACATATTAATATGTGATGTGATGTGAGCACAGGTGCAACCCAACAGGCCCCAAACGTACCTGGCAGCAAGTAAAAATGAAATACAAGAACATAGTCCAAACAGGTGAGGTGTAATTGTATCATGAGCCATAGTGCTTGGTCTGTGTGTCCTATGTAGATCAATTGCAGTTAGAGGCCACAGTAATTTCCCCTCTGTGAGCACTTATTGAAACTATCTGAGCACATTACAAGTACATACTTGCTTACTCTGTATGCTCAAATGTGTGCTGTCACAGCCAACAGAAAAAAAGCGGAGGCCCGGAAAACAGGTGGGGGTCCTCCACCACCACCACTCACAGAGGCTGAGCAGTTGGCCCTCAGCCAAAACAGTGGGCGCCCTGTGGCTGAAGGCATCTCTGCGGGGACATCCTCTGAGTCAATAACCCCGCAAGACACAAGTGCCTACATAAGGGGTAAATCCAAAACAATACATGGCGTGCACACATCCATTCTGCACAGTCACCATGACCAAAATGAACTATGTCGCAGTGCAGTTACTGTCCTACTGACAGAGAATGACAGTCATCAAACAGTTAGGTGAATAGACAACACTGAGACACTTGGGAACTGTTAACGTGCTGCACGGGTGAGGGCCCAGGGAGAGACTCACACACACCGAGCTGCAGTGGTACGTCTTTATTATGTGCATAGCGGTGTCCGTTAATTTTGCATACGTGTGTGTGTGTTAACCCCCCACAGGGTGAGCTCCCTGTTCCCAGAGACAGAGCGAGTAGTACATTCCGTACCCTCCCCAATGAGTGTAACATATGAACATATACCTCAATGCAACATAGAGCTCATAAAGGCGTTCCCACCCTGACACCTACTGATTTTGCCTTCCCTCAGTGTCGGTTGTCTCCGAGAGCATACTGACAATGAGGTGTATGGTGATTGGTATGTCTGGTAATTGCCATTTGCGCCCACATAAGTCATGAGTGACCTGTATGAACCCCATATTCCCCCAGTTGACGGTGATGGTGTACTGCATCTGGTGCAGCCCCCTGTTGAGCCAGACCGACATGCAGTTGTGAGTACTCGTAATACTCCACAGACTACATGTGTCAACAGTGGAACAGCAATGTTGTTAAATGTCTCCACCACAGGCACATGATGACGACACAGTGACAGCTGCTACAGAGGAGGCCGCATCAGTGCCACACTATGAGGTATACAGTGTACAGTGGAAAATATAACAACTGACTACAATGTGGCACTATGATGACACCATGGACCTACTATGTCCCCGGCAGAGTGATGCTGCAAATGAGGAGGAAGAGGGTCCAGCCACTCCTACAACGAAGCTTTCCGCAGTGGGTTGTCCAGCACACATTCACAACCAACCTAAGTAGGCATGTACTATGGATGCCAATGCTATGTCCTTTGTTGCAATAGCTCCCTGTGAAGCAGCTGTATAGAACATATCTGGCCAGGAGGATAAGGAAGTGTGATATGGAAATGGTGCACCTCCAGCTGCAGATCCAGAAGTCGAAGCTGGAGATTGTACTGCTGGAACAACAGTTAAGGGTGGGTGGAGTGATCATAGATGGACGAATCATGTCAGTGTTCGTACAACATACTAATATTCGCATTTATTCATTGTGCACAGGACATACAGGGTGAGCAATAAAACAAGTTGACCACAGTATCTGTGTATTTGTCTCGTGACATGTTGGGTTGCCGGGTCACAGGAAATGGTTGTGGCATATGGTGTCTCTGACTGCTCGCCCATCCTGTACGTTCGTGGGTGGGTCAGGATGTTCATCATGTGGATCACTGCTGTCGTCTGGTTCAGCTGGACACTGTTCACCTCTAATCGTGGCAATGTTGTGTAGGATCACACATGCCACAATGATGTCACATGCCCTTTCTGGGGTGACTCTGAGTCCACGAAGGCACTGGAACCGGGCCTTGAGCATTCCGATGGTCATCTCAACTCTGGCCCGTGTCCTGCAATGGGCCAGATTATAACGCTGCTGTGGGCCCGGTTCAGGGTCAGGGTAAGGGGTGAGCAAATAGGGTAGACATGGGTACCCCCTATCACCGAGCAGGTGGCCAGTGAACTCTCCTAGGACAGAAGAATACATGTCAGTGCAAACGTCCCTGTGGCAATTGGTCTCTGTATATTTCACAGTTACTTCGACCCACCATGTCCAAATCTGTTGCTCAGTGTACATTCTCGGAAGATCCGTGAGTCATGGACAGAGCCTGGCCACTTGGCTTCCACATTTGTGATGATGTTGGCAGCATCACATATGATCTACACAGTGCAGAGTACACATATTAGCATCCATTACTATAATGAAATAATTTGTTAGTTTGAAATGCTACAGGGAATTATGTACCTGTACATTGATGCTGTGGAAAGACTTCCTGTTCACAAAGTCTCCTTCATTTGCTGAGGGTGCAATGATTGGGATGTGGGTGCCATCTATACAGCCAATCACGCCTGGGAACCCTGTAAATTTATGTACCATTTGAGTAGTAGTTCAAGTATCACCACATCATACATTACGTTTAGGTCCTCCTGATACCTGCAATTTTGTGGAATCCCTCTTTGATGAATCTTGTGGGTCTGTGACCGGGGAACACCACAAACGAGTGCAGGAGACGTTTCAGTGCTACTGTGACATTCCTGACTGCCCGACAGACGGTAGCCTTGGAAACGTGCTCAGCGTCACCGATATTGTACAGGAAGCTCCCGTTTGCAAAGAAACGGAGTGCGGTACAAAGAATATGTAATGGACTGAGCGCATGTCCGCGATGTGTCACATGCGTAATATATGGCCTGAGGATGTTATCCAAATAACTTATTGATTGTGCTGAGAAACGGTAACGTTCGCACAGGAAATCATCAGGTAATGATAAGATGTCCAGACGCGCTCGAATCACTCTCTCCCGGCGGAGAGCTCTGCGGAGAATTTGGGCTTCGATATCTACCGGCTCTTCAAGGAAGGGACACGCCATGTCTGAGACTTCCTACTGTCAGGTTTCCGACAAAGGGGCGGAGACAGTCAGGGTTAGTTGTGGTAAACCTGCTAGGGGGCAGGTTAGCTTCACGGCGTGTGTCGTCATAGTGACTCACTCAGGCTGCAGCTGAACTCGCTTTGTGAAACCGAAAACCCAGAGTTTTCGTTAACTCAGGGTATACTTACTCAGTTTCAGGAAGCCGGTTTAGTGGAAAAACTGAGTAAGTATACCCTGAGTTAACGAAAACTCTGGGTTTTCGGTTTCACAAAGCGAGTTCAGCTGCAGCCTGAGTGAGTCACTATGACGACACACTCCGTGAAGCTAACCTGCCCCCTAGCAGGTTTACTACAACTAACCCTGACTGTCTCCGCCCCTTTGTCGGAAACCTGACTGTAGGAAGTGTCGGACATGGCGTGCCACTTCCTTGAAGAGCCAGTAGATCGTGAAGCCCAAATTCTCCGCAGAGCTCTCCGCCGGGAGAGAGTGATCAGAGCGCGTTTGGACATTTTATCATTTCCTGATGATTTTCTGTGCGAACGTTACCGTTTCTCAGCACAATCTATAAGTTATTTGGATAACATCCTCAGGCCATATATTACGTATGTGACACATCGCGGACATGCTCTCAGTTCATTGCATATTATTTGTATTGCACTTCGGTTTCTTGCAAACGGGAGCTTTCTGCATAATATTGGTGACGCTGAGCACGTTTCCAAGGCTACCGTCTGTCGGGCAGTCAGGAATGTTACAGTTGCACTGAAACGTCTCCTGTACTCGTTTGTGGTGTTCCTCGGTCACAGACCCACAAGATTTATCAAAGAGGGATGCCACAAAATTGCAGGTATCAGGATGACCAAAACTTAATGTATGATGTGGTGATACTTGGACTACTACTTAAATTGCACATTTATTTTCAGGGTTCCCAGGCGTGATTGGCTGTACAGATGGCACTCACATTCCAATCATTGCTCCTTCAGTAAATGAAGGAGACTATGTGAACAGGAAGTCTTTCCACAGCATTAATGTACAGGTACATAGTTCCCTGTAGCATTTCAAACTAACAAATTATTTCATTATAGTAATGGATGCTAATTTGTGTTCTCTGCACTGTGAAGATCATATGTGATGCTGCCAACATTATCACAAATGTGGAAGCCAAGTGGCCAGGCTCTGTCCATGACTCACAAATATTCCGTGAATGTACACTGAGCACAAAATTTGGACATGGTGAGTTGAGAATACTTTAAAATATATAAAGACCAATTGCTTCAGGGACATTTGAACTGAAGTGTACCCTTCTGTCTTAGGAGAGTTCACTGGCTACTTGCTTGGTGATAGGGGGTATCCATGTTTACCCTATTTGCTTACCCCTTACCCTGACCCTGAACCGGGCCCACAGCAGCGATATAATCTGGCTAATTGCAGGACAAGAGCCAGAATTGAAATGACTATCGGAATGCTTAAGGCCCGGTTCCAGTGCCTGCAAAGACTCAGGGTCACCCCAGAAAGGGCATGTGACATTATTGTGGCATGTGTGATTCTTCACAACATTGCCACAATTAGAGGAGAACACTGTCCTTCTGAACCAAACATCAGCAGTGATCCAAACCATGAACATCCTGACCCTCCCACGGACATACAAGATGGAAGAGCAGTCAGAGACACCATATGTCACAATCATTTCTTTTGACCCATCACCTCAACATGTTGAAAGAAGAATAAACAGATTTTTTGTTCAACTGGCTTTATTGGTCACCTGTGTTTCCTGTACACAAAGTATTAAAAGATGTAAACCTCATAAAGTGTCTCTGTTGCTTCCTCCTCTGTAACAGCTGTCAATGTTTCTTCATTATTTTCCTGTAGTAAAGAAGTTAACAATATTGCTGTTCTACTGTAAACTCATATAATCTGTGGAGTATTACTCACAACTGCATGTTGGTCTGGCTCAACAGGAGGCTGCACCAGATGCAGTACACCATCACCATCAACTGATAGAATATGAGGTTTATACAGGTCACTTATAACTTACAAGGGACCAAATGGCAATTAACAAACATACCAATCACCTTACACTTCATTGTCATTATGCTCTCAAAGACAACCAAGGCTGAGGGAAGGCAAAATCAGTCGGAAAATAACTTCACTACAAAATAATTAATTATGGTAAAGAGTTTATCAAATGAATGTGTCGCACTGCAAAGGTGACTGTGAAGAAAGGATGTATGCACATCATGTATTATTTTGAATTTACCCCCTATGTAGGCACTTGTGTCTTGCGGGGTTATTGACTCAGAGGATGTCCCCGCAGAGATGCCTTCGGCCACAGGGCGCCCACTGTTTTGGCTGAGGGCCAACTGCTCAGCCTCTGTGAGTGGTGGTGGTGGAGGACCCCCACCTGTTTTTCGGGCCTCCGCTTTTTTTCTGTTGGCTATAACGGGCCACATTTGAGCATACAGAGTAAGCAAATATGTACTTGTAATGTGCTCAGATAATTTCAATAAGTGCTTACAGAAAGAAAATTAATGTAGCCTCTAACTGCAATTGATTTACATGGGACAAACAGACCAAGCACTATGGCTCATAATACAATTACACCTTACCTGTTTGGACTATATTTTTATATTTCATTTTTACTTGCTGCCAGGCACGTTTGGGGCCTGTTGGGTTGCACCTGCGCTCACATCACATCACAAAATAAAATGTATAAAATAACAAATAAAATAACATATGATAAAATAACGTGTTAAATGGGTGGAAATCCCTCGATCAATGTTTAAATTAACACTCACGCATTGACTCTGTCGGCTATGTTTTGCCATGCATGCTTTTGCAGCTGTGGCTGTGTTACTTTTTTCCGCGGAATTTGCATGTTATCGGCATATGCTGCCATCAGAATTTCGGCCTCAAGCGCTGTGAAATACATTGACCGCGCCTTCTTTCCCTCCGTCTCCATGGTGACTCGCTTAATCTGTGCTCCGCTTATCAGGGCTTTATGTATCCTCGTCCGCGCGCTTCACTTGGGGTTAAAGCAACTCCGCGTTGACTGAACTAATTGTTATCAGCCTTTCTGAAACGGAATATTCCGAGTTGGACAGTTCGGGGTTACTCAACCGTGAGTGTCGTTTTTCACTCTGAGTTTTCCAAACCGGCTTCCTGAAACAGGGCCCTGGTGTTTCACTGGGATGCTCTCTAAACATTGGAATGTGTTTATTAAACTCAATTCAAACTAGAAAAATTTGCATTTCCTGCGAAAATGCTGTGTGGATGCCTTAACGCTGAAGATGTCTGCTGAAAAAAGCTGAAAAAGTTGAAAAAAACAAAACAAAAAACATTGCCCTGAGCAGGATTCGAACCTGGCCCTTCTGGTCTAAAGGCGGCAATTCACCTCACTGCACCAAACTCATTCACACAAAGAAGAGGTGGAGAGAGTGACAATTGTGGTGAAATTAGCAGAAGCTGCTTAGAATTGTGCTGATAAGAGGTGAAAAAGCTAAACATTTGGCAGAAAAGAGGTGAATCAGAAGAATTTCTGCTGAAAAGAGGCAAAGAAGCAAAAAGATGAGCTGAAAAGAGGTGTAGAAGCAGAAGTACTTGCTGAAGATGGCTGTATGTGTAATGACACACTGGAGAGCAGTGACACACAAGAAAGCAGAGCGCATGCAAGCAGGGAACATGTGTAGCAACTGTCACAGGTAGGATTCAAACCTCTGCCACCGGGTCTCACGGCAGATGCCCTACCCTCTGAGCCAAATGAGTTCTGGTCACAAGCAAAGATATGATGAGAGGGACAATGTGCACTGTGGAGCAGAAGCTCAAATTAGCAGAAAAGAGGTGAAGAGGAAGAACTTTGTTGTGAAATGAGGTAAAGAAACTGAAATTTGTGCTTAAAACAAGTGAAAAAGCTGAACTCTGAAATCCTGCTAAAACAGCAGAAGAGGCTGACATTTTTCAGCTACTCATTGAGCCAAACTGGTTCTCACGTAACTGAAAAAAGGTGGAAAAGCTTACAATTCTAATGAAAACAGCAGAAGAGGCTGAGATTTGTGCTGATAAGAGGTGAAAATGCTGAACCAATCAGAGGTACTGCTTCTGTCTGCTTCATCAGGCTGTGTACTTGTATGTATTTCTGCCATAGACTGTTAACAAGAATGTGAGGTCCATATTAGAAAAGCTGCTAAAATCATAAAACTTTGCAGAATTGTAATAAATTATCAATATGAATTACCGGTCTGTGATAGTGTATAAATTTGTACTCAAAAACTAGGTGGGATAGAAGCATAATTCTTGCACTGGGTGAATCAGCGGACTTTGGTGTACTTTGACTACGATTTACATAGCTCTTTGTATCTCCGTCGCGGAGACATGACGAGAGAAGAAATGGCTTAATTTTCGGAGTTTGAAAAATGAGAGGAGGACAGATTTCCACCCCTCAAACATGTTTTTGCAGAAACACTGTAATTTCGCTTAAATAGTATGAAATAGCAGTAATACTATGATTTGGCAGAAATACTACTTTTTAGCACAAATACTATTGTACAGAATGGTGTATGTCAGTTTAATGCTGGGTGGTGCTGCAATAGTAACTATCCTCGGTCAGAAGGAGAGGCTGACATCCAGGGATTAGATTACCACAGGTGGAGTTTATTGGCGGTCAGATGGATGGTACAGGGAGGCATGGCATACAGTAGGAGGATGTGGAGAGGTGATATGGTGTGGTTTCTATGATTAAGAACACTGGCAACAAATTCCTCCACTACAAATCAGTCTGATACCACTTCTTACAGGGTTCACGTTTACTAAGGCACTACCCAAAAGGCGCCACAAGAGGGCACTCCAACACAAGAGATGACCTATTTACACTGTAAACACCCCCTACTTCTACTTAGCCACTACATACTACAGTGATATTACAGTATACAAATTCACACAAATACTATGATTTGGCAGAAATACTATGACTTAGTAGTAATACTATAACATAACAGTTCAATGTTCTTGCACAAATACCACAATATGGCAGAAATACTATGTTTTAGCATAAATACTGTGATTTGGTATAAATACTACGATTTGGCACACATACTATATTCCGCAGATACACTATAACATAACAGATATTCTACGACTTAGTAGTAATACTATAACATAACAGAATTATTAATTGGGCACAAATACCACAATTTGGCAAAAATACTATGATTGGGTACAAATACTATGATTTGGCAATAATACTGCATTTTAACACAACTACTGAGATTTGATTGAAATACTATGATTTTGAAGAAATACTATTACTCCATACAAATACGATGCTTTGGGACAAATACTATGTTTGGGTTCCAATACTATGATGTGCAACAAATACTATGATTTGGCACAAGTACTATGATTTAGTACAAATACTATGATTTGGCAGAAATACTATGCCTTAGTAGTAATACTATAACATAAGAGATATACTATGGTTTTGCAGACAAACCAAGTTTTCTGCACAAATACCATGATTTGGAACAAATGCTATGATTTAGCAGAAATACTAAGATTGGGTACAAATACTATGATTTGGCAATAATACTGCGTTTTAACAACAACTACTGAGATTTGATTGAAATACTATGACTCCATACAAATACGATGCTTTGGCACAAATACTATGATTTGGCAGAAATACTATGACTTAGTAGTAATACTATAACATAACAGATTTCCTAAAAAAAACTATGAAATTGCAGTAATTCTATGACTTGGCAGAGATACTACGTTTTAGTACAAATACTATAACAACGCAGAAATACTATGACTTAGTAGTAATACTATAACATAACAGTTCAATGTTCTTGCACAAATGCCACAATATGGCAGAAATACTATGTTTTAGCACAAATACTGTGATTTGGTATAAATACTACGATTTGGCACAAATACTATATTCCGCAGATACACTATAACATAACAGATATTCTACAACTTAGTAGTAATACTATAACATAACAGAATTATTAATTGGGCACAAATACCACAATTTGGCAAAAATACTATGATTTGGCACAAATACAATGACATGGCAAAAATACTATGATTTGGCACAAGTACTATGATTTAGTACAAATACTATGATTTGGCAGAAATACTATGCCTTAGTAGTAATACTATAACATAAGGGATATACTATGGTTTTGCAGACATACTATGTTTTTGCACAAATACCATGATTTGGCACAAATGCTATGATTTAGCAGAAATACTATGAATGGGTACAAATACTATGATTTTGCAATAATACTGCGTTTTAACAACAACTACTGAGATTTGATTGAAATACTATGATTTAGAAGAAATACTATGACTCCATACAAATACGATGCTTTGGCACAAATACTATGATTTGGCACAAGTACTATCATTTAGTACAAATAATGTGATTGGGCAGAAGTACTATGTTTCAGTACAAATACTATGATTTGGCAGGAATACTCTGATTTAGCAGAAATACTATGTTTTAACATAAATACTATCTTTTGGCAGAAATTCCTGCTAAAAAGGACTATTTCTGCTTTTTAGCAGAAATACTGTAATTTGGCATAAATACTATAATTTGGTATAAATACTGTGATTTGGCACATATAATATATTCAGCACATATACTATAACATAACAGAAATATTATGATTTGGCCCCAAAACCATGATTTTGCACAAATACCATGATTTGGCAAATATACTATGATTTTTCAAAAAATACTATGATTTAGCAGAAGTACTAAGATGTAGTAGAAGTACTTTGCTTTAGCAGAAATACTATGATTGAGGAGTAATACCTAAACATAGGAGAAATATTGATACACAGACACACATACACAGACAGTAAAGGGAACAGGAGCTGTTGAGAGTCTGGGCTTGGTATATGTAGGTCAGTTAAATTAGCTGCACCTGCTGTAGTCAGCCCTTACACACGCAGACACAGAGAGAGGTGTGAGTTTTCTTCAGTGTATTTCTGACATTCAGGATTCCCCTCGAACAAATGGCCATAATTTCCTAACCGTAGAGGCTAGAACGGTCATTCAGACATTGTTTTGTTCAGAAGAGATGGGGGAATCTTCAGGTCTTCATAATTCAGAGATAAAATATAAATTATTAAAGATATATGACTTGTAATACACTGTAACTGAGTAGAGGCGAAGCAAAAACTGCCTTGACTTGCTCTCAAACAACCTTTGGTAACTCTAAATCTATATGGAGCATCAAAATCATTCTTTCACCGTAAGAAACAGCAGGCTTTGGTGAACAGTCATGGAAATTTTCAGGGCTCTGTGGAAATCCATCAAAAAGATATGATGAGAGAAAAAAGTGACTCATTTCCAGAATTTGAAATCTGATGAAATCTGAGCGAGGGACAAATTTCCTACCCTCAAACAAGTCTAACTCATCTCAGAACGGTAATAGGTGAGAAAATAATTCTTGAATTGTGAGCATCAGGAGTGTCTGAAGATATACCGGGACAAGCCTCATGTCTTAACTTCGCTTCGTTAAGGAGATATGACAATTTGAAAATGCCTCTCATTAGAGAAATCCAGCGGTGATTTTGAACAAACTCTCCATTGAGTTTATATGGAGAGTTTTCTGACTTTGTGTTACTCTGAGGAGATTTGCAAAATAACTATGAGTCCCACAACAATGATAGGGACATTTTCTGAAAGCCAGCAAAAATACCTACGTTTTGGTGTATAATCTGTGGGGCTTGAGTGGAAATTGAGCGAGTAGCAAGAAGTTGTTTGGACATGAAGAGAAAATTCAAACAGTTTCACTGTCCCCTCTGAGTTAATTGCATAGCAACCATAGCAACGCATGTATTTTCTGAAAAATCACAATTTTGCAACTGAAGACTTAAAGAGAGATAAGATGAAAACAGTAGAAGATCTGAAAAAGCTGAATCATACAGGAATAGCCCAATCATTTGAGAACGTTTTAAAGTTTGAATGGAGTTTCTAGGTGAAAGTATGAGGCAGTAGTTAAGTTTCAAAGACAAGAAAGTTTTAGCAGAATTGTGGAAGTTTCCCATTCATTTCAATGGGAAAAATTAAAGGAAAAAAGTGTAATATTTTAAAAAGTATAATAGTAATAAACACCAAAAGTCATAGCCGGCATAAGCAGAAAGAGCAGAACAGTTTAGAGTTTGAACGGTGAAAATAGCACAAAAATTGTGGAAGTAGATCCAGGGCGAAAAGTGTACGGAAACACCCGGAATAATAAAGAATAAAGAGAAACAGGAACTCAATAGTGTGGATGCCTATTAAGGCATCCACACAATCAAGCTCACTGGTTGTGTTGCTGGTTATTGTTAAATTTTCCACAGCAAAATAAAGTGCAAGAAAGTTACTTACCAGCAATACAAGACATATATACACACATAAACATTACTATACACATATAAACATTATAAGACATAAAAACAAGTCAAAGATATTTGCAATAAACAGACCTCAGTGCAAGAACGTTATTTACCAGCAATATAAGACATAAATACACACATAAACATTAAAAGACATAAATACACACATAAACATTACAAGACATAAAAACACACATAAACATTACAAGACATAAAAACAAGTCAAAGATATTTGCAAGAAACAGACCTCAGTGCAAGAACGTTATTTACCAGCAATATAAGACATAAATACACACATAAACATTACAAGACATAAATACACACATAAACATTATAAGACATAAAAACACACATAAACATTACAAGACATAAAAACAAGTCAAAGATATTTGCAATAAACAGACCTCAGTGCAAGAACGTTATTTACCTGCAATATTAGACATAAATACACACATAAACATTACAAGACATACATACACACATAAACATTATAAGACAAAAAAACAAGTCAAAGATATTTGCAACAAACAGACCTCAGTGCAAGAACGTTATTTACCAGCAATATAAGACATAAAAACACACATAAACATTACAAGACATAAAAACAAGTCAAAGATATTTGCAACAAACAGACCTCAGTGCAAGAACGTTATTTACCAGCAATATAAGACATGAATACACATATAAACATTATAAGACATAAAAACAAGTCAAAGATATTTGCAATAAACAGACCTCAGTGCAAGAACGTTACTTACCAGCAATACAAGACATAAATACACACATAAACATTAAAAGACATAAATACAAATATAAACATTACAAGACATAAAAACAAGTCAAAGATATTTGCAATGAACAGACCTCAGTGCAAGAAAGTTACTTACCAGCAATATAAGACATAAATACACATATAAACATTATAAGACATAAAAACAGGTCAAAGATATTTGCAATAAACAGACCTCAGTGCAAGAACGTTATTTACCAGCAATATAAGACATAAATACACATATAAACATTATAAGACATAAAAACAGGTCAAAGATATTTGCAATAAACAGACCTCAGTGCAAGAACGTTACTTACCAGCAATATAAGACATAAATACACACATAAACATTAAAAGACATAAATACACATATAAACATTACAAGACATAAAAAAAAGTCAAAGATATTTGCAATGAACAGACCTCAGTGCAAGAAAGTTACTTACCAGCAATATAAGACATAAATACACATATAAACATTATAAGACAAAAAAACAAGTCAAAGATATTTGCAACAAACAGACCTCAGTGCAAGAAAGTTATTTACCAGCAATATAAGACATAAATACACACATAAACATTATAAGACATAAATACAAATATAAACATTATAAGACATAAAAATAGGTCAAAGAAATTTGCAATGAACAGACCTCAGTGCAAGAACGTTACTTACCAGCAATATAAGACATAAATACACACATAAACATTATAAGACAAAAAAACAAGTCAAAGATATTTGCAACAAACAGACCTCAGTGCAAGAACGTTATTTACCAGCAATATAAGACATAAAAACACACATAAACATTACAAGACATAAAAACAAGTCAAAGATATTTGCAACAAACAGACCTCAGTGCAAGAACGTTATTTACCAGCAATATAAGACATAAATACACATATAAACATTATAAGACATAAAAACAAGTCAAAGATATTTGCAATAAACAGACCTCAGTGCAAGAACGTTACTTACCAGCAATACAAGACATAAATACACACATAAACATTAAAAGACATAAATACAAATATAAACATTACAAGACATAAAAACAAGTCAAAGATATTTGCAATGAACAGACCTCAGTACAAGAAAGTTACTTACCAGCAATATAAGACATAAATACACATATAAACATTATAAGACATAAAAACAGGTCAAAGATATTTGCAATAAACAGACCTCAGTGCAAGAACGTTATTTACCAGCAATATAAGACATAAATACACATATAAACATTATAAGACATAAAAACAGGTCAAAGATATTTGCAATAAACAGACCTCAGTGCAAGAACGTTATTTACCAGCAATATAAGACATAAAAACACACATAAACATTACAAGACATAAAAACAAGTCAAAGATATTTGCAACAAACAGACCTCAGTGCAAGAACGTTATTTACCAGCAATATAAGACATAAAAACACACATAAACATTACAAGACATAAAAACAAGTCAAAGATATTTGCAACAAACAGACCTCAGTGCAAGAACGTTATTTACCAGCAATATAAGACATAAAAACACACATAAACATTATAAGACATAAAAACAAGTCAAAGATATTTGCAATAAACAGACCTCAGTGCAAGAACGTTACTTACCAGCAATACAAGACATAAATACACACATAAACATTAAAAGACATAAATACAAATATAAACATTACAAGACATAAAAACAAGTCAAAGATATTTGCAATGAACAGACCTCAGTGCAAGAAAGTTACTTACCAGCAATATAAGACATAAATACACATATAAACATTATAAGACATAAAAACAGGTCAAAGATATTTGCAATAAACAGACCTCAGTGCAAGAACGTTACTTACCAGCAATATAAGACATAAATACACACATAAACATTAAAAGACATAAATACACATATAAACATTACAAGACATAAAAAAAAGTCAAAGATATTTGCAATGAACAGACCTCAGTGCAAGAAAGTTACTTACCAGCAATATAAGACATAAATACACATATAAACATTATAAGACAAAAAAACAAGTCAAAGATATTTGCAACAAACAGACCTCAGTGCAAGAAAGTTATTTACCAGCAATATAAGACATAAATACACACATAAACATTATAAGACATAAATACAAATATAAACATTACAAGACATAAAAACAAGTCAAAGATATTTGCAACAAACAGACCTCAGTGCAAGAACTTTACTTACCAGCAATAAAGGGCATAAATACACACATAAACATTACAAGACAAAAAAACAAGTCAAAGATATTTGCAACAAACAGACCTCAGTGCAAGAACTTTACTTACCAGCAATAAAGGGCATAAATACACACATAAACATTATAAGACATAAATACACATATAAACATTATAAGACATAAAAACAGGTCAAAGATATTTGCAACAAACAGACCTCAGTGCAAGAAGGTTATTTACCAGCAATATAAGACATAAATACACACATAAACATTATAAGACATAAATACACACATAAACATTACAAGACATAAAAACAGGTCAAAGAAATTTGCAATGAACAGACCTCAGTGCAAGAACGTTACTTACCAGCAATATAAGACATAAATACACACATAAACATTATAAGACATAAATACAAATATAAACATTATAAGACATAAAAACAGGTCAAAGAAATTTGCAATGAACAGACCTCAGTGCAAGAAAGTTACTTACCAGCAATATAAGACATAAATACACACATAAACATTATAAGACAAAAAAACAAGTCAAAGATATTTGCAACAAACAGACCTCAGTGCAAGAACGTTACTTACGAGCAATATAAGACATAAATACACACATAAACATTATAAGACATAAAAACAAGTCAAAGATATTTGCAACAAACAGACCTCAGTGCAAGAACGTTACTTAACAGCAATATAAGACATAAATACAAATATAAACATTATAAGACATAAAAACACGTCAAAGATATTTGCAATGAACAGACCTCAGTGCAAGAAAGTTACTTACCAGCAATACAAGACATAAATACACACATAAACATTATAAGACATAAAAACAAGTCAAAGATATTTGCAATAAACAGACCTCAGTGCAAGAAAGTTACTTACAAGCAATACAAGACATAAATACACACATAAACATTATAAGACATAAAAACAAGTCAAAGATATTTGCAATAAACAGACCTCAGTGCAAGAACGTTACTTACAAGCAATACAAGACATAAATACACACATAAACATTACAAGACATAAAAACAAGTCAAAGAATTTTGCAACAAACAGACCTCAGTGCAAGAAAGTTACTTACCAGCAATACAAGACATAAATACACACATAAACATTAAAAGACATAAATACAAATATAAACATTACAAGACATAAAAACAAGTCAAAGATATTTGCAACAAACAGACCTCAGTGCATGACAGTTACTTACCAGCAATACAAGACATAAATACACACATAAACATTACAAGACATAAAAACAAGTCAAAGAAATTTGCAACAAACAGACCTCAGTGCATGACAGTTACTTACCAGCAATACAAGACATAAATACACACATAAACATTACAAGACATAAAAACAAGTCAAAGAAATTTGCAACAAACAGACCTCAGTGCATGACAGTTACTTACCAGCAATACAAGACATAAATACACACATAAACATTACAAGACATAAAAACAAGTCAAAGATATTTGCAATAAACAGACCTGAGTGCAAGAACGTTACTTACCAGCAATACAAGACATAAATAAACACATAAACATTAAAAGACATAAATACAAATATAAACATTACAAGACATAAAAACAAGTCAAAGATATTTGCAACAAACAGACCTCAGGAAAAGAACGTTACTTACAAGCAATACAAGACATAAATACACACATAAACATTACAAGACATAAAAACAAGTCAAAGAATTTTGCAACAAACAGACCTCAGTGCAAGAAAGTTACTTACCAGCAATACAAGACATAAATACACACATAAACATTACAAGACATAAAAACAGGTCAAAGAAATTTGCAATGAACAGACCTCAGTGCAAGAAAGTTACTTACCAGCAATATAAGACATAAATACACACATAAACATTATAAGACAAAAAAACAAGTCAAAGATATTTGCAACAAACAGACCTCAGTGCAAGAACGTTACTTACCAGCAATATAAGACATAAATACACACATAAACATTATAAGACATAAATACAAATATAAACATTATAAGACATAAAAACAGGTCAAAGATATTTGCAATAAACAGACCTCAGTGCAAGAAAGTTACTTACCAGCAATACAAGACATAAATACACATATAAACATTATAAGACATAAAAACAAGTCAAAGATATTTGCAATAAACAGACCTCAGTGCAAGAACGTTACTTACAAGCAATACAAGACATAAATACACACATAAACATTACAAGACATAAAAACAAGTCAAAGAATTTTGCAACAAACAGACCTCAGTGCAAGAAAGTTACTTACCAG
This sequence comes from Aulonocara sp. 'chitande type north' Nkhata Bay, assembly GCF_057382095.1. Lineage (NCBI taxonomy): Eukaryota > Metazoa > Chordata > Actinopteri > Cichliformes > Cichlidae > Aulonocara > Aulonocara sp. 'chitande type north' Nkhata Bay. The sequence goes on from NC_141349.1 coordinate 5,775,240, forward strand.
CAATACAAGACATAAATACACACATAAACATTAAAAGACATAAATACAAATATAAACATTACAAGACATAAAAACAAGTCAAAGATATTTGCAACAAACAGACCTCAGTAAAAGAACGTTACTTACCAGCAATACAAGACATAAATACACACATAAACATTACAAGACATAAAAATAAGTCAAAGAAATTTGCAACAAACAGACCTCAGTGCATGACAGTTACTTACCAGCAATACAAGACATAAATACACACATAAACATTACAAGACATAAAAACAAGTCAAAGATATTTGCAACAAACAGACCTCAGTAAAAGAACGTTACTTACCAGCAATACAAGACATAAATACACACATAAAAATTACAAGACATAAAAACAAGTCAAAGAAATTTGCAACAAACAGACCTCAGTGCATGACAGTTACTTACCAGCAATACAAGACATAAATACACACATAAACATTACAAGACATAAAAACAAGTCAAAGATATTTGCAATAAACAGACCTGAGTGCAAGAACGTTACTTACCAGCAATAAAAGACATAAATACACACATAAACATTAAAAGACATAAATACAAATATAAACATTACAAGACATAAAAACAAGTCAAAGATATTTGCAACAAACAGACCTCAGGAAAAGAACGTTACTTACAAGCAATACAAGACATAAATACACACATAAACATTACAAGACATAAAAACAAGTCAAAGAATTTTGCAACAAACAGACCTCAGTGCAAGAAAGTTACTTACCAGCAATACAAGACATAAATACACACATAAACATTACAAGACATAAAAACAGGTCAAAGAAATTTGCAATAAACAGACCTCAGTGCAAGAACGTTACTTACAAGCAATACAAGACATAAATACACACATAAACATTACAAGACATAAAAACAAGTCAAAGAATTTTGAAACAAACAGACCTCAGTGCAAGAAAGTTACTTACCAGCAATACAAGACATAAATACACACATAAACATTACAAGACATAAAAACACACATAAACATTACAAGACATAAAAACAAGTCAAAGATATTTGATATAAACAGACCTCAGTGCAAGAACGTTATTTACCAGCAATATAAGACATAAATACACATATAAACATTATAAGACATAAAAACAGGTCAAAGATATTTGCAATAAACAGACCTCAGTGCAAGAACGTTACTTACCAGCAATATAAGACATAAATACACACATAAACATTAAAAGACATAAATACACATATAAACATTACAAGACATAAAAACAAGTCAAAGATATTTGCAATGAACAGACCTCAGTGCAAGAAAGTTACTTACCAGCAATATAAGACATAAATACACATATAAACATTATAAGACATGAAAACAAGTCAAAGATATTTGCAATAAACAGACCTCAGTGCAAGAAAGTTACTTACCAGCAATATAAGACATAAATACACACATAAACATTACAAGACAAAAAAACAAGTCAAAGATATTTGCAACAAACAGACCTCAGTGCAAGAAAGTTATTTACCAGCAATATAAGACATAAATACACACATAAACATTATAAGACATAAATACAAATATAAACATTATAAGACATAAAAATAGGTCAAAGAAATTTGCAATGAACAGACCTCAGTGCAAGAACGTTACTTACCAGCAATATAAGACATAAATACACACATAAACATTATAAGACATAAATACAAATATAAACATTATAAGACATAAAAACAGGTCAAAGAAATTTGCAATGAACAGACCTCAGTGCAAGAAAGTTACTTACCAGCAATATAAGACATAAATACACACATAAACATTATAAGACATGAAAACAAGTCAAAGATATTTGCAATAAACAGACCTCAGTGCAAGAAAGTTACTTACCAGCAATATAAGACATAAATACACACATAAACATTACAAGACAAAAAAACAAGTCAAAGATATTTGCAACAAACAGACCTCAGTGCAAGAAAGTTATTTACCAGCAATATAAGACATAAATACACACATAAACATTATAAGACATAAATACAAATATAAACATTATAAGACATAAAAATAGGTCAAAGAAATTTGCAATGAACAGACCTCAGTGCAAGAACGTTACTTACCAGCAATATAAGACATAAATACACACATAAACATTATAAGACATAAATACAAATATAAACATTATAAGACATAAAAACAGGTCAAAGAAATTTGCAATGAACAGACCTCAGTGCAAGAAAGTTACTTACCAGCAATATAAGACATAAATACACACATAAACATTATAAGAAAAAAAAAACAAGTCAAAGATATTTGCAACAAACAGACCTCAGTGCAAGAACGTTACTTACCAGCAATATAAGACATAAATACACACATAAACATTACAAGACAAAAAAACAAGTCAAAGATATTTGCAACAAACAGACCTCAGTGCAAGAACTTTACTTACCAGCAATATAAGACATAAATACACACATAAACATTACAAGACAAAAAAACAAGTCAAAGATATTTGCAACAAACAGACCTCAGTGCAAGAACGTTACTTACCAGCAATATAAGACATAAATACACACATAAACATTACAAGACAAAAAAACAAGTCAAAGATATTTGCAACAAACAGACCTCAGTGCAAGAACGTTACTTACCAGCAATATAAGACATAAATACACACATAAACATTATAAGACATAAATACAAATATAAACATTATAAGACATAAAAACAGGTCAAAGAAATTTGCAATGAACAGACCTCAGTGCAAGAAAGTTACTTACCAGCAATATAAGACATAAATACACACATAAACATTATAAGACAAAAAAACAAGTCAAAGATATTTGCAACAAACAGACCTCAGTGCAAGAACGTTACTTACCAGCAATATAAGACATAAATACACACATAAACATTACAAGACAAAAAAACAAGTCAAAGATATTTGCAACAAACAGACCTCAGTGCAAGAACTTTACTTACCAGCAATACAAGACATAAATACACACATAAACATTACAAGACATAAAAACAAGTCAAAGAATTTTGCAACAAACAGACCTCAGTGCAAGAAAGTTACTTACCAGCAATACAAGACATAAATACACACATAAACATTACAAGACATAAAAACAGGTCAAAGAAATTTGCAATGAACAGACCTCAGTGCAAGAAAGTTACTTACCAGCAATATAAGACATAAATACACACATAAACATTATAAGACAAAAAAACAAGTCAAAGATATTTGCAACAAACAGACCTCAGTGCAAGAACGTTACTTACCAGCAATATAAGACATAAATACACACATAAACATTAAAAGACATAAATACAAATATAAACATTACAAGACATAAAAACAAGTCAAAGATATTTGCAACAAACAGACCTCAGGAAAAGAACGTTACTTACAAGCAATACAAGACATAAATACACACATAAACATTACAAGACATAAAAACAGGTCAAAGAAATTTGCAATAAACAGACCTCAGTGCAAGAACGTTACTTACAAGCAATACAAGACATAAATACACACATAAACATTACAAGACATAAAAACAAGTCAAAGAATTTTGAAACAAACAGACCTCAGTGCAAGAAAGTTACTTACCAGCAATACAAGACATAAATACACACATAAACATTACAAGACATAAAAACACACATAAACATTACAAGACATAAAAACAAGTCAAAGATATTTGCAATAAACAGACCTCAGTGCAAGAACGTTATTTACCAGCAATATAAGACATAAATACACATATAAACATTATAAGACATAAAAACAGGTCAAAGATATTTGCAATAAACAGACCTCAGTGCAAGAACGTTACTTACCAGCAATATAAGACATAAATACACACATAAACATTAAAAGACATAAATACACATATAAACATTACAAGACATAAAAACAAGTCAAAGATATTTGCAATGAACAGACCTCAGTGCAAGAAAGTTACTTACCAGCAATATAAGACATAAATACACATATAAACATTATAAGACATGAAAACAAGTCAAAGATATTTGCAATAAACAGACCTCAGTGCAAGAAAGTTACTTACCTGCAATATAAGACATAAATACACACATAAACATTACAAGACAAAAAAACAAGTCAAAGATATTTGCAACAAACAGACCTCAGTGCAAGAAAGTTATTTACCAGCAATATAAGACATAAATACACACATAAACATTATAAGACATAAATACAAATATAAACATTATAAGACATAAAAATAGGTCAAAGAAATTTGCAATGAACAGACCTCAGTGCAAGAACGTTACTTACCAGCAATATAAGACATAAATACACACATAAACATTATAAGACATAAATACAAATATAAACATTATAAGACATAAAAACAGGTCAAAGAAATTTGCAATGAACAGACCTCAGTGCAAGAACGTTACTTACCAGCAATATAAGACATAAATACACACATAAACATTATAAGACATAAATACAAATATAAACATTATAAGACATAAAAACAGGTCAAAGAAATTTGCAATGAACAGACCTCAGTGCAAGAAAGTTACTTACCAGCAATATAAGACATAAATACACACATAAACATTATAAGACAAAAAAACAAGTCAAAGATATTTGCAACAAACAGACCTCAGTGCAAGAACGTTACTTACCAGCAATATAAGACATAAATACACACATAAACATTACAAGACAAAAAAACAAGTCAAAGATATTTGCAACAAACAGACCTCAGTGCAAGAACTTTACTTACCAGCAATAAAGGGCATAAATACACACATAAACATTATAAGACATAAATACACATATAAACATTATAAGACATAAAAACAGGTCAAAGATAATTGCAACAAACAGACCTCAGTGCAAGAAAGTTATTTACCAGCAATATAAGACATAAATACACACATAAACATTATAAGACATAAATACAAATATAAACATTATAAGACATAAAAACAGGTCAAAGAAATTTGCAATGAACAGACCTCAGTGCAAGAAAGTTACTTACCAGCAATATAAGACATAAATACACACATAAACATTATAAGACATAAATACAAATATAAACATTATAAGACATAAAAACAGGTCAAAGAAATTTGCAATGAACAGACCTCAGTGCAAGAAAGTTACTTACCAGCAATATAAGACATAAATACACACATAAACATTATAAGAAAAAAAAAACAAGTCAAAGATATTTGCAACAAACAGACCTCAGTGCAAGAACGTTACTTACGAGCAATATAAGACATAAATACACACATAAACATTATAAGACATAAAAACAAGTCAAAGATATTTGCAATAAACAGACCTCAGTGCAAGAAAGTTACTTACCAGCAATACAAGACATAAATACACATATAAACATTATAAGACATAAAAACAAGTCAAAGATATTTGCAACAAACAGACCTCAGTGCAAGAACGTTACTTAACAGCAATATAAGACATAAATACAAATATAAACATTATAAGACATAAAAACACGTCAAAGATATTTGCAATGAACAGACCTCAGTGCAAGAAAGTTACTTACCAGCAATACAAGACATACATACACACATAAACATTATAAGACAAAAAAACAAGTCAAAGATATTTGCAATAAACAGACCTCAGTGCAAGAACGTTATTTACCAGCAATATAAGACATAAATACACATATAAACATTATAAGACATAAAAACAGGTCAAAGATATTTGCAATAAACAGACCTCAGTGCAAGAACGTTACTTACCAGCAATATAAGACATAAATACACACATAAACATTAAAAGACATAAATACACATATAAATATTACAAGACATAAAAACAAGTCAAAGATATTTGCAATGAACAGACCTCAGTGCAAGAAAGTTACTTACCAGCAATATAAGACATAAATACACACATAAAAATTACAAGACATAAAAACAAGTCAAAGAAATTTGCAACAAACAGACCTCAGTGCAAGAAAGTTACTTACCAGCAATACAAGACATAAATACACACATAAACATTACAAGACATAAAAATAAGTCAAAGAAATTTGCAACAAACAGACCTCAGTGCATGACAGTTACTTACCAGCAATACAAGACATAAATACACACATAAACATTACAAGACATAAAAACAAGTCAAAGATATTTGCAACAAACAGACCTCAGTAAAAGAACGTTACTTACCAGCAATACAAGACATAAATACACACATAAAAATTACAAGACATAAAAACAAGTCAAAGAAATTTGCAACAAACAGACCTCAGTGCATGACAGTTACTTACCAGCAATACAAGACATAAATACACACATAAACATTACAAGACATAAAAACAAGTCAAAGATATTTGCAATAAACAGACCTGAGTGCAAGAACGTTACTTACCAGCAATAAAAGACATAAATACACACATAAACATTAAAAGACATAAATACAAATATAAACATTACAAGACATAAAAACAAGTCAAAGATATTTGCAACAAACAGACCTCAGGAAAAGAACGTTACTTACAAGCAATACAAGACATAAATACAAACATAAACATTACAAGACATAAAAACAGGTCAAAGAAATTTGCAATAAACAGACCTCAGTGCAAGAACGTTACTTACAAGCAATACAAGACATAAATACACACATAAACATTACAAGACATAAAAACAAGTCAAAGAATTTTGAAACAAACAGACCTCAGTGCAAGAAAGTTACTTACCAGCAATTCAAGACATAAATACACACATAAACATTACAAGACATAAAAACACACATAAACATTACAAGACATAAAAACAAGTCAAAGATATTTGCAATAAACAGACCTCAGTGCAAGAACGTTATTTACCAGCAATATAAGACATAAATACACATATAAACATTATAAGACATAAAAACAGGTCAAAGATATTTGCAATAAACAGACCTCAGTGCAAGAACGTTACTTACCAGCAATATAAGACATAAATACACACATAAACATTAAAAGACATAAATACACATATAAACATTACAAGACATAAAAACAAGTCAAAGATATTTGCAATGAACAGACCTCAGTGCAAGAAAGTTACTTACCAGCAATATAAGACATAAATACACACATAAACATTATAAGACAAAAAAACAAGTCAAAGATATTTGCAACAAACAGACCTCAGTGCAAGAACGTTACTTACCAGCAATATAAGACATAAATACACACATAAACATTAAAAGACATAAATACAAATATAAACATTACAAGACATAAAAACAAGTCAAAGATATTTGCAACAAACAGACCTCAGGAAAAGAACGTTACTTACAAGCAATACAAGACATAAATACACACATAAACATTACAAGACATAAAAACAGGTCAAAGAAATTTGCAATAAACAGACCTCAGTGCAAGAACGTTACTTACAAGCAATACAAGACATAAATACACACATAAACATTACAAGACATAAAAACAAGTCAAAGAATTTTGAAACAAACAGACCTCAGTGCAAGAAAGTTACTTACCAGCAATACAAGACATAAATACACACATAAACATTACAAGACATAAAAACACACATAAACATTACAAGACATAAAAACAAGTCAAAGATATTTGCAATAAACAGACCTCAGTGCAAGAACGTTATTTACCAGCAATATAAGACATAAATACACATATAAACATTATAAGACATAAAAACAGGTCAAAGATATTTGCAATAAACAGACCTCAGTGCAAGAACGTTACTTACCAGCAATATAAGACATAAATACACACATAAACATTAAAAGACATAAATACACATATAAACATTACAAGACATAAAAACAAGTCAAAGATATTTGCAATGAACAGACCTCAGTGCAAGAAAGTTACTTACCAGCAATATAAGACATAAATACACATATAAACATTATAAGACATGAAAACAAGTCAAAGATATTTGCAATAAACAGACCTCAGTGCAAGAAAGTTACTTACCTGCAATATAAGACATAAATACACACATAAACATTACAAGACAAAAAAACAAGTCAAAGATATTTGCAACAAACAGACCTCAGTGCAAGAAAGTTATTTACCAGCAATATAAGACATAAATACACACATAAACATTATAAGACATAAATACAAATATAAACATTATAAGACATAAAAATAGGTCAAAGAAATTTGCAATGAACAGACCTCAGTGCAAGAACGTTACTTACCAGCAATATAAGACATAAATACACACATAAACATTATAAGACATAAATACAAATATAAACATTATAAGACATAAAAACAGGTCAAAGAAATTTGCAATGAACAGACCTCAGTGCAAGAACGTTACTTACCAGCAATATAAGACATAAATACACACATAAACATTATAAGACATAAATACAAATATAAACATTATAAGACATAAAAACAGGTCAAAGAAATTTGCAATGAACAGACCTCAGTGCAAGAAAGTTACTTACCAGCAATATAAGACATAAATACACACATAAACATTATAAGACAAAAAAACAAGTCAAAGATATTTGCAACAAACAGACCTCAGTGCAAGAACGTTACTTACCAGCAATATAAGACATAAATACACACATAAACATTACAAGACAAAAAAACAAGTCAAAGATATTTGCAACAAACAGACCTCAGTGCAAGAACTTTACTTACCAGCAATAAAGGGCATAAATACACACATAAACATTATAAGACATAAATACACATATAAACATTATAAGACATAAAAACAGGTCAAAGATAATTGCAACAAACAGACCTCAGTGCAAGAAAGTTATTTACCAGCAATATAAGACATAAATACACACATAAACATTATAAGACATAAATACAAATATAAACATTATAAGACATAAAAACAGGTCAAAGAAATTTGCAATGAACAGACCTCAGTGCAAGAAAGTTACTTACCAGCAATATAAGACATAAATACACACATAAACATTATAAGACATAAATACAAATATAAACATTATAAGACATAAAAACAGGTCAAAGAAATTTGCAATGAACAGACCTCAGTGCAAGAAAGTTACTTACCAGCAATATAAGACATAAATACACACATAAACATTATAAGAAAAAAAAAACAAGTCAAAGATATTTGCAACAAACAGACCTCAGTGCAAGAACGTTACTTACGAGCAATATAAGACATAAATACACACATAAACATTATAAGACATAAAAACAAGTCAAAGATATTTGCAATAAACAGACCTCAGTGCAAGAAAGTTACTTACCAGCAATACAAGACATAAATACACATATAAACATTATAAGACATAAATACAAATATAAACATTACAAGACATAAAAACAAGTCAAAGATATTTGCAACAAACAGACCTCAGTGCAAGAACGTTACTTACCAGCAATATAAGACATAAATACACACATAAACATTAAAAGACATAAATACAAATATAAACATTACAAGACATAAAAACAAGTCAAAGATATTTGCAACAAACAGACCTCAGGAAAAGAACGTTACTTACAAGCAATACAAGACATAAATACACACATAAACATTACAAGACATAAAAACAGGTCAAAGAAATTTGCAATAAACAGACCTCAGTGCAAGAACGTTACTTACAAGCAATACAAGACATAAATACACACATAAACATTACAAGACATAAAAACAAGTCAAAGAATTTTGAAACAAACAGACCTCAGTGCAAGAAAGTTACTTACCAGCAATACAAGACATAAATACACACATAAACATTACAAGACATAAAAACACACATAAACATTACAAGACATAAAAACAAGTCAAAGATATTTGCAATAAACAGACCTCAGTGCAAGAACGTTATTTACCAGCAATATAAGACATAAATACACATATAAACATTATAAGACATAAAAACAGGTCAAAGATATTTGCAATAAACAGACCTCAGTGCAAGAACGTTACTTACCAGCAATATAAGACATAAATACACACATAAACATTAAAAGACATAAATACACATATAAACATTACAAGACATAAAAACAAGTCAAAGATATTTGCAATGAACAGACCTCAGTGCAAGAAAGTTACTTACCAGCAATATAAGACATAAATACACATATAAACATTATAAGACATGAAAACAAGTCAAAGATATTTGCAATAAACAGACCTCAGTGCAAGAAAGTTACTTACCTGCAATATAAGACATAAATACACACATAAACATTACAAGACAAAAAAACAAGTCAAAGATATTTGCAACAAACAGACCTCAGTGCAAGAAAGTTATTTACCAGCAATATAAGACATAAATACACACATAAACATTATAAGACATAAATACAAATATAAACATTATAAGACATAAAAATAGGTCAAAGAAATTTGCAATGAACAGACCTCAGTGCAAGAACGTTACTTACCAGCAATATAAGACATAAATACACACATAAACATTATAAGACATAAATACAAATATAAACATTATAAGACATAAAAACAGGTCAAAGAAATTTGCAATGAACAGACCTCAGTGCAAGAACGTTACTTACCAGCAATATAAGACATAAATACACACATAAACATTATAAGACATAAATACAAAGATAAACATTATAAGACATAAAAACAGGTCAAAGAAATTTGCAATGAACAGACCTCAGTGCAAGAAAGTTACTTACCAGCAATATAAGACATAAATACACACATAAACATTATAAGACAAAAAAACAAGTCAAAGATATTTGCAACAAACAGACCTCAGTGCAAGAACGTTACTTACCAGCAATATAAGACATAAATACACACATAAACATTACAAGACAAAAAAACAAGTCAAAGATATTTGCAACAAACAGACCTCAGTGCAAGAACTTTACTTACCAGCAATAAAGGGCATAAATACACACATAAACATTATAAGACATAAATACACATATAAACATTATAAGACATAAAAACAGGTCAAAGATAATTGCAACAAACAGACCTCAGTGCAAGAAAGTTATTTACCAGCAATATAAGACATAAATACACACATAAACATTATAAGACATAAATACAAATATAAACATTATAAGACATAAAAACAGGTCAAAGAAATTTGCAATGAACAGACCTCAGTGCAAGAAAGTTACTTACCAGCAATATAAGACATAAATACACACATAAACATTATAAGACAAAAAAACAAGTCAAAGATATTTGCAACAAACAGACCTCAGTGCAAGAACTTTACTTACCAGCAATAAAGGGCATAAATACACACATAAACATTATAAGACATAAATACACATATAAACATTATAAGACATAAAAACAGGTCAAAGATAATTGCAACAAACAGACCTCAGTGCAAGAAAGTTATTTACCAGCAATATAAGACATAAATACACACATAAACATTATAAGACATAAATACAAATATAAACATTATAAGACATAAAAACAGGTCAAAGAAATTTGCAATGAACAGACCTCAGTGCAAGAAAGTTACTTACCAGCAATATAAGACATAAATACACACATAAACATTATAAGACATAAATACAAATATAAACATTATAAGACATAAAAACAGGTCAAAGAAATTTGCAATGAACAGACCTCAGTGCAAGAAAGTTACTTACCAGCAATATAAGACATAAATACACACATAAACATTATAAGAAAAAAAAAAACAAGTCAAAGATATTTGCAACAAACAGACCTCAGTGCAAGAACGTTACTTACGAGCAATATAAGACATAAATACACACATAAACATTATAAGACATAAATACAAATATAAACATTATAAGACATAAAAACAGGTCAAAGAAATTTGCAATGAACAGACCTCAGTGCAAGAACGTTACTTACCAGCAATATAAGACATAAATACACACATAAACATTATAAGACATAAATACAAATATAAACATTATAAGACATAAAAACAGGTCAAAGAAATTTGCAATGAACAGACCTCAGTGCAAGAAAGTTACTTACCAGCAATATAAGACATAAATACACACATAAACATTATAAGACAAAAAAACAAGTCAAAGATATTTGCAACAAACAGACCTCAGGAAAAGAACGTTACTTACAAGCAATACAAGACATAAATACACACATAAACATTACAAGACATAAAAACAAGTCAAAGAATTTTGCAACAAACAGACCTCAGTGCAAGAAAGTTACTTACCAGCAATACAAGACATAAATACACACATAAACATTACAAGACATAAAAACAGGTCAAAGAAATTTGCAATGAACAGACCTCAGTGCAAGAAAGTTACTTACCAGCAATATAAGACATAAATACACACATAAACATTATAAGACAAAAAAACAAGTCAAAGATATTTGCAACAAACAGACCTCAGTGCAAGAACGTTACTTACCAGCAATATAAGACATAAATACACACATAAACATTATAAGACATAAATACAAATATAAACATTATAAGACATAAAAACAGGTCAAAGATATTTGCAATAAACAGACCTCAGTGCAAGAAAGTTACTTACCAGCAATACAAGACATAAATACACATATAAACATTATAAGACATAAAAACAAGTCAAAGATATTTGCAATAAACAGACCTCAGTGCAAGAACGTTACTTACAAGCAATACAAGACATAAATACACACATAAACATTACAAGACATAAAAACAAGTCAAAGAATTTTGCAACAAACAGACCTCAGTGCAAGAAAGTTACTTACCAGCAATACAAGACATAAATACACACATAAACATTAAAAGACATAAATACAAATATAAACATTACAAGACATAAAAACAAGTCAAAGATATTTGCAACAAACAGACCTCAGTAAAAGAACGTTACTTACCAGCAATACAAGACATAAATACACACATAAACATTACAAGACATAAAAATAAGTCAAAGAAATTTGCAACAAACAGACCTCAGTGCATGACAGTTACTTACCAGCAATACAAGACATAAATACACACATAAACATTACAAGACATAAAAACAAGTCAAAGATATTTGCAACAAACAGACCTCAGTAAAAGAACGTTACTTACCAGCAATACAAGACATAAATACACACATAAAAATTACAAGACATAAAAACAAGTCAAAGAAATTTGCAACAAACAGACCTCAGTGCATGACAGTTACTTACCAGCAATACAAGACATAAATACACACATAAACATTACAAGACATAAAAACAAGTCAAAGATATTTGCAATAAACAGACCTGAGTGCAAGAACGTTACTTACCAGCAATAAAAGACATAAATACACACATAAACATTAAAAGACATAAATACAAATATAAACATTACAAGACATAAAAACAAGTCAAAGATATTTGCAACAAACAGACCTCAGGAAAAGAACGTTACTTACAAGCAATACAAGACATAAATACACACATAAACATTACAAGACATAAAAACAAGTCAAAGAATTTTGCAACAAACAGACCTCAGTGCAAGAAAGTTACTTACCAGCAATACAAGACATAAATACACACATAAACATTACAAGACATAAAAACAGGTCAAAGAAATTTGCAATAAACAGACCTCAGTGCAAGAACGTTACTTACAAGCAATACAAGACATAAATACACACATAAACATTACAAGACATAAAAACAAGTCAAAGAATTTTGAAACAAACAGACCTCAGTGCAAGAAAGTTACTTACCAGCAATACAAGACATAAATACACACATAAACATTACAAGACATAAAAACACACATAAACATTACAAGACATAAAAACAAGTCAAAGATATTTGCAATAAACAGACCTCAGTGCAAGAACGTTATTTACCAGCAATATAAGACATAAATACACATATAAACATTATAAGACATAAAAACAGGTCAAAGATATTTGCAATAAACAGACCTCAGTGCAAGAACGTTACTTACCAGCAATATAAGACATAAATACACACATAAACATTAAAAGACATAAATACACATATAAACATTACAAGACATAAAAACAAGTCAAAGATATTTGCAATGAACAGACCTCAGTGCAAGAAAGTTACTTACCAGCAATATAAGACATAAATACACATATAAACATTATAAGACATGAAAACAAGTCAAAGATATTTGCAATAAACAGACCTCAGTGCAAGAAAGTTACTTACCAGCAATATAAGACATAAATACACACATAAACATTACAAGACAAAAAAACAAGTCAAAGATATTTGCAACAAACAGACCTCAGTGCAAGAAAGTTATTTACCAGCAATATAAGACATAAATACACACATAAACATTATAAGACATAAATACAAATATAAACATTATAAGACATAAAAATAGGTCAAAGAAATTTGCAATGAACAGACCTCAGTGCAAGAACGTTACTTACCAGCAATATAAGACATAAATACACACATAAACATTATAAGACATAAATACAAATATAAACATTATAAGACATAAAAACAGGTCAAAGAAATTTGCAATGAACAGACCTCAGTGCAAGAAAGTTACTTACCAGCAATATAAGACATAAATACACACATAAACATTATAAGACATAAATACAAATATAAACATTATAAGACATAAAAACAGGTCAAAGAAATTTGCAATGAACAGACCTCAGTGCAAGAAAGTTACTTACCAGCAATATAAGACATAAATACACACATAAACATTATAAGACAAAAAAACAAGTCAAAGATATTTGCAACAAACAGACCTCAGTGCAAGAACGTTACTTACCAGCAATATAAGACATAAATACACACATAAACATTACAAGACAAAAAAACAAGTCAAAGATATTTGCAACAAACAGACCTCAGTGCAAGAACGTTACTTACCAGCAATATAAGACATAAATACACATATAAACATTATAAGACATAAAAACAAGTCAAAGATATTTGCAATAAACAGACCTCAGTGCAAGAACGTTACTTACAAGCAATACAAGACATAAATACACACATAAACATTACAAGACATAAAAACAAGTCAAAGAATTTTGCAACAAACAGACCTCAGTGCAAGAAAGTTACTTACCAGCAATACAAGACATAAATACACACATAAACATTAAAAGACATAAATACAAATATAAACATTACAAGACATAAAAACAAGTCAAAGATATTTGCAACAAACAGACCTCAGTAAAAGAACGTTACTTACCAGCAATACAAGACATAAATACACACATAAACATTACAAGACATAAAAATAAGTCAAAGAAATTTGCAACAAACAGACCTCAGTGCATGACAGTTACTTACCAGCAATACAAGACATAAATACACACATAAACATTACAAGACATAAAAACAAGTCAAAGATATTTGCAACAAACAGACCTCAGTAAAAGAACGTTACTTACCAGCAATACAAGACATAAATACACACATAAAAATTACAAGACATAAAAACAAGTCAAAGAAATTTGCAACAAACAGACCTCAGTGCATGACAGTTACTTACCAGCAATACAAGACATAAATACACACATAAACATTACAAGACATAAAAACAAGTCAAAGATATTTGCAATAAACAGACCTGAGTGCAAGAACGTTACTTACCAGCAATAAAAGACATAAATACACACATAAACATTAAAAGACATAAATACAAATATAAACATTACAAGACATAAAAACAAGTCAAAGATATTTGCAACAAACAGACCTCAGGAAAAGAACGTTACTTACAAGCAATACAAGACATAAATACACACATAAACATTACAAGACATAAAAACAAGTCAAAGAATTTTGCAACAAACAGACCTCAGTGCAAGAAAGTTACTTACCAGCAATACAAGACATAAATACACACATAAACATTACAAGACATAAAAACAGGTCAAAGAAATTTGCAATAAACAGACCTCAGTGCAAGAACGTTACTTACAAGCAATACAAGACATAAATACACACATAAACATTACAAGACATAAAAACAAGTCAAAGAATTTTGAAACAAACAGACCTCAGTGCAAGAAAGTTACTTACCAGCAATTCAAGACATAAATACACACATAAACATTACAAGACATAAAAACACACATAAACATTACAAGACATAAAAACAAGTCAAAGATATTTGCAATAAACAGACCTCAGTGCAAGAACGTTATTTACCAGCAATATAAGACATAAATACACATATAAACATTATAAGACATAAAAACAGGTCAAAGATATTTGCAATAAACAGACCTCAGTGCAAGAACGTTACTTACCAGCAATATAAGACATAAATACACACATAAACATTAAAAGACATAAATACACATATAAACATTACAAGACATAAAAACAAGTCAAAGATATTTGCAATGAACAGACCTCAGTGCAAGAAAGTTACTTACCAGCAATATAAGACATAAATACACATATAAACATTATAAGACATGAAAACAAGTCAAAGATATTTGCAATAAACAGACCTCAGTGCAAGAAAGTTACTTACCAGCAATATAAGACATAAATACACACATAAACATTACAAGACAAAAAAACAAGTCAAAGATATTTGCAACAAACAGACCTCAGTGCAAGAAAGTTATTTACCAGCAATATAAGACATAAATACACACATAAACATTATAAGACATAAATACAAATATAAACATTATAAGACATAAAAATAGGTCAAAGAAATTTGCAATGAACAGACCTCAGTGCAAGAACGTTACTTACCAGCAATATAAGACATAAATACACACATAAACATTATAAGACATAAATACAAATATAAACATTATAAGACATAAAAACAGGTCAAAGAAATTTGCAATGAACAGACCTCAGTGCAAGAACGTTACTTACCAGCAATATAAGACATAAATACACACATAAACATTATAAGACATAAATACAAATATAAACATTATAAGACATAAAAACAGGTCAAAGAAATTTGCAATGAACAGACCTCAGTGCAAGAAAGTTACTTACCAGCAATATAAGACATAAATACACACATAAACATTATAAGACAAAAAAACAAGTCAAAGATATTTGCAACAAACAGACCTCAGTGCAAGAACTTTACTTACCAGCAATAAAGGGCATAAATACACACATAAACATTATAAGACATAAATACACATATAAACATTATAAGACATAAAAACAGGTCAAAGATAATTGCAACAAACAGACCTCAGTGCAAGAAAGTTATTTACCAGCAATATAAGACATAAATACACACATAAACATTATAAGACATAAATACAAATATAAACATTATAAGACATAAAAACAGGTCAAAGAAATTTGCAATGAACAGACCTCAGTGCAAGAAAGTTACTTACCAGCAATATAAGACATAAATACACACATAAACATTATAAGACATAAATACAAATATAAACATTATAAGACATAAAAACAGGTCAAAGAAATTTGCAATGAACAGACCTCAGTGCAAGAAAGTTACTTACCAGCAATATAAGACATAAATACACACATAAACATTATAAGAAAAAAAAAAACAAGTCAAAGATATTTGCAACAAACAGACCTCAGTGCAAGAACGTTACTTACGAGCAATATAAGACATAAATACACACATAAACATTATAAGACATAAATACAAATATAAACATTATAAGACATAAAAACAGGTCAAAGAAATTTGCAATGAACAGACCTCAGTGCAAGAACGTTACTTACCAGCAATATAAGACATAAATACACACATAAACATTATAAGACATAAATACAAATATAAACATTATAAGACATAAAAACAGGTCAAAGAAATTTGCAATGAACAGACCTCAGTGCAAGAAAGTTACTTACCAGCAATATAAGACATAAATACACACATAAACATTATAAGACAAAAAAACAAGTCAAAGATATTTGCAACAAACAGACCTCAGGAAAAGAACGTTACTTACAAGCAATACAAGACATAAATACACACATAAACATTACAAGACATAAAAACAAGTCAAAGAATTTTGCAACAAACAGACCTCAGTGCAAGAAAGTTACTTACCAGCAATACAAGACATAAATACACACATAAACATTACAAGACATAAAAACAGGTCAAAGAAATTTGCAATGAACAGACCTCAGTGCAAGAAAGTTACTTACCAGCAATATAAGACATAAATACACACATAAACATTATAAGACAAAAAAACAAGTCAAAGATATTTGCAACAAACAGACCTCAGTGCAAGAACGTTACTTACCAGCAATATAAGACATAAATACACACATAAACATTATAAGACATAAATACAAATATAAACATTATAAGACATAAAAACAGGTCAAAGATATTTGCAATAAACAGACCTCAGTGCAAGAAAGTTACTTACCAGCAATACAAGACATAAATACACATATAAACATTATAAGACATAAAAACAAGTCAAAGATATTTGCAATAAACAGACCTCAGTGCAAGAACGTTACTTACAAGCAATACAAGACATAAATACACACATAAACATTACAAGACATAAAAACAAGTCAAAGAATTTTGCAACAAACAGACCTCAGTGCAAGAAAGTTACTTACCAGCAATACAAGACATAAATACACACATAAACATTAAAAGACATAAATACAAATATAAACATTACAAGACATAAAAACAAGTCAAAGATATTTGCAACAAACAGACCTCAGTAAAAGAACGTTACTTACCAGCAATACAAGACATAAATACACACATAAACATTACAAGACATAAAAATAAGTCAAAGAAATTTGCAACAAACAGACCTCAGTGCATGACAGTTACTTACCAGCAATACAAGACATAAATACACACATAAACATTACAAGACATAAAAACAAGTCAAAGATATTTGCAACAAACAGACCTCAGTAAAAGAACGTTACTTACCAGCAATACAAGACATAAATACACACATAAAAATTACAAGACATAAAAACAAGTCAAAGAAATTTGCAACAAACAGACCTCAGTGCATGACAGTTACTTACCAGCAATACAAGACATAAATACACACATAAACATTACAAGACATAAAAACAAGTCAAAGATATTTGCAATAAACAGACCTGAGTGCAAGAACGTTACTTACCAGCAATAAAAGACATAAATACACACATAAACATTAAAAGACATAAATACAAATATAAACATTACAAGACATAAAAACAAGTCAAAGATATTTGCAACAAACAGACCTCAGGAAAAGAACGTTACTTACAAGCAATACAAGACATAAATACACACATAAACATTACAAGACATAAAAACAAGTCAAAGAATTTTGCAACAAACAGACCTCAGTGCAAGAAAGTTACTTACCAGCAATACAAGACATAAATACACACATAAACATTACAAGACATAAAAACAGGTCAAAGAAATTTGCAATAAACAGACCTCAGTGCAAGAACGTTACTTACAAGCAATACAAGACATAAATACACACATAAACATTACAAGACATAAAAACAAGTCAAAGAATTTTGAAACAAACAGACCTCAGTGCAAGAAAGTTACTTACCAGCAATACAAGACATAAATACACACATAAACATTACAAGACATAAAAACACACATAAACATTACAAGACATAAAAACAAGTCAAAGATATTTGCAATAAACAGACCTCAGTGCAAGAACGTTATTTACCAGCAATATAAGACATAAATACACATATAAACATTATAAGACATAAAAACAGGTCAAAGATATTTGCAATAAACAGACCTCAGTGCAAGAACGTTACTTACCAGCAATATAAGACATAAATACACACATAAACATTAAAAGACATAAATACACATATAAACATTACAAGACATAAAAACAAGTCAAAGATATTTGCAATGAACAGACCTCAGTGCAAGAAAGTTACTTACCAGCAATATAAGACATAAATACACATATAAACATTATAAGACATGAAAACAAGTCAAAGATATTTGCAATAAACAGACCTCAGTGCAAGAAAGTTACTTACCAGCAATATAAGACATAAATACACACATAAACATTACAAGACAAAAAAACAAGTCAAAGATATTTGCAACAAACAGACCTCAGTGCAAGAAAGTTATTTACCAGCAATATAAGACATAAATACACACATAAACATTATAAGACATAAATACAAATATAAACATTATAAGACATAAAAATAGGTCAAAGAAATTTGCAATGAACAGACCTCAGTGCAAGAACGTTACTTACCAGCAATATAAGACATAAATACACACATAAACATTATAAGACATAAATACAAATATAAACATTATAAGACATAAAAACAGGTCAAAGAAATTTGCAATGAACAGACCTCAGTGCAAGAAAGTTACTTACCAGCAATATAAGACATAAATACACACATAAACATTATAAGACATAAATACAAATATAAACATTATAAGACATAAAAACAGGTCAAAGAAATTTGCAATGAACAGACCTCAGTGCAAGAAAGTTACTTACCAGCAATATAAGACATAAATACACACATAAACATTATAAGACAAAAAAACAAGTCAAAGATATTTGCAACAAACAGACCTCAGTGCAAGAACGTTACTTACCAGCAATATAAGACATAAATACACACATAAACATTACAAGACAAAAAAACAAGTCAAAGATATTTGCAACAAACAGACCTCAGTGCAAGAACTTTACTTACCAGCAATAAAGGGCATAAATACACACATAAACATTATAAGACATAAATACACATATAAACATTATAAGACATAAAAACAGGTCAAAGATAATTGCAACAAACAGACCTCAGTGCAAGAAAGTTATTTACCAGCAATATAAGACATAAATACACACATAAACATTATAAGACATAAATACAAATATAAACATTATAAGACATAAAAACAGGTCAAAGAAATTTGCAATGAACAGACCTCAGTGCAAGAAAGTTACTTACCAGCAATATAAGACATAAATACACACATAAACATTAAAAGACATAAATACACATATAAACATTACAAGACATAAAAACAAGTCAAAGATATTTGCAATGAACAGACCTCAGTGCAAGAAAGTTACTTACCAGCAATATAAGACATAAATACACATATAAACATTATAAGACATGAAAACAAGTCAAAGATATTTGCAATAAACAGACCTCAGTGCAAGAAAGTTACTTACCAGCAATATAAGACATAAATACACACATAAACATTACAAGACAAAAAAACAAGTCAAAGATATTTGCAACAAACAGACCTCAGTGCAAGAAAGTTATTTACCAGCAATATAAGACATAAATACACACATAAACATTATAAGACATAAATACAAATATAAACATTATAAGACATAAAAATAGGTCAAAGAAATTTGCAATGAACAGACCTCAGTGCAAGAACGTTACTTACCAGCAATATAAGACATAAATACACACATAAACATTATAAGACATAAATACAAATATAAACATTATAAGACATAAAAACAGGTCAAAGAAATTTGCAATGAACAGACCTCAGTGCAAGAACGTTACTTACCAGCAATATAAGACATAAATACACACATAAACATTATAAGACATAAATACAAATATAAACATTATAAGACATAAAAACAGGTCAAAGAAATTTGCAATGAACAGACCTCAGTGCAAGAAAGTTACTTACCAGCAATATAAGACATAAATACACACATAAACATTATAAGACATAAAAACAAGTCAAAGATATTTGCAATAAACAGACCTCAGTGCAAGAACGTTACTTACAAGCAATACAAGACATAAATACACACATAAACATTACAAGACATAAAAACAAGTCAAAGAATTTTGCAACAAACAGACCTCAGTGCAAGAAAGTTACTTACCAGCAATACAAGACATAAATACACACATAAACATTACAAGACATAAAAATAAGTCAAAGAAATTTGCAACAAACAGACCTCAGTGCATGACAGTTACTTACCAGCAATACAAGACATAAATACACACATAAACATTACAAGACATAAAAACAAGTCAAAGATATTTGCAACAAACAGACCTCAGTAAAAGAACGTTACTTACCAGCAATACAAGACATAAATACACACATAAAAATTACAAGACATAAAAACAAGTCAAAGAAATTTGCAACAAACAGACCTCAGTGCATGACAGTTACTTACCAGCAATACAAGACATAAATACACACATAAACATTACAAGACATAAAAACAAGTCAAAGATATTTGCAATAAACAGACCTGAGTGCAAGAACGTTACTTACCAGCAATAAAAGACATAAATACACACATAAACATTAAAAGACATAAATACAAATATAAACATTACAAGACATAAAAACAAGTCAAAGATATTTGCAACAAACAGACCTCAGGAAAAGAACGTTACTTACAAGCAATACAAGACATAAATACACACATAAACATTACAAGACATAAAAACAAGTCAAAGAATTTTGCAACAAACAGACCTCAGTGCAAGAAAGTTACTTACCAGCAATACAAGACATAAATACACACATAAACATTACAAGACATAAAAACAGGTCAAAGAAATTTGCAATAAACAGACCTCAGTGCAAGAACGTTACTTACAAGCAATACAAGACATAAATACACACATAAACATTACAAGACATAAAAACAAGTCAAAGAATTTTGAAACAAACAGACCTCAGTGCAAGAAAGTTACTTACCAGCAATTCAAGACATAAATACACACATAAACATTACAAGACATAAAAACACACATAAACATTACAAGACATAAAAACAAGTCAAAGATATTTGCAATAAACAGACCTCAGTGCAAGAACGTTATTTACCAGCAATATAAGACATAAATACACATATAAACATTATAAGACATAAAAACAGGTCAAAGATATTTGCAATAAACAGACCTCAGTGCAAGAACGTTACTTACCAGCAATATAAGACATAAATACACACATAAACATTAAAAGACATAAATACACATATAAACATTACAAGACATAAAAACAAGTCAAAGATATTTGCAATGAACAGACCTCAGTGCAAGAAAGTTACTTACCAGCAATATAAGACATAAATACACATATAAACATTATAAGACATGAAAACAAGTCAAAGATATTTGCAATAAACAGACCTCAGTGCAAGAAAGTTACTTACCAGCAATATAAGACATAAATACACACATAAACATTACAAGACAAAAAAACAAGTCAAAGATATTTGCAACAAACAGACCTCAGTGCAAGAAAGTTATTTACCAGCAATATAAGACATAAATACACACATAAACATTATAAGACATAAATACAAATATAAACATTATAAGACATAAAAATAGGTCAAAGAAATTTGCAATGAACAGACCTCAGTGCAAGAACGTTACTTACCAGCAATATAAGACATAAATACACACATAAACATTATAAGACATAAATACAAATATAAACATTATAAGACATAAAAACAGGTCAAAGAAATTTGCAATGAACAGACCTCAGTGCAAGAACGTTACTTACCAGCAATATAAGACATAAATACACACATAAACATTATAAGACATAAATACAAATATAAACATTATAAGACATAAAAACAGGTCAAAGAAATTTGCAATGAACAGACCTCAGTGCAAGAAAGTTACTTACCAGCAATATAAGACATAAATACACACATAAACATTATAAGACAAAAAAACAAGTCAAAGATATTTGCAACAAACAGACCTCAGTGCAAGAACGTTACTTACCAGCAATATAAGACATAAATACACACATAAACATTACAAGACAAAAAAACAAGTCAAAGATATTTGCAACAAACAGACCTCAGTGCAAGAACTTTACTTACCAGCAATAAAGGGCATAAATACACACATAAACATTATAAGACATAAATACACATATAAACATTATAAGACATAAAAACAGGTCAAAGATAATTGCAACAAACAGACCTCAGTGCAAGAAAGTTATTTACCAGCAATATAAGACATAAATACACACATAAACATTATAAGACATAAATACAAATATAAACATTATAAGACATAAAAACAGGTCAAAGAAATTTGCAATGAACAGACCTCAGTGCAAGAAAGTTACTTACCAGCAATATAAGACATAAATACACACATAAACATTATAAGACATAAATACAAATATAAACATTATAAGACATAAAAACAGGTCAAAGAAATTTGCAATGAACAGACCTCAGTGCAAGAAAGTTACTTACCAGCAATATAAGACATAAATACACACATAAACATTATAAGAAAAAAAAAACAAGTCAAAGATATTTGCAACAAACAGACCTCAGTGCAAGAACGTTACTTACGAGCAATATAAGACATAAATACACACATAAACATTATAAGACATAAAAACAAGTCAAAGATATTTGCAACAAACAGACCTCAGTGCAAGAACGTTACTTACCAGCAATATAAGACATAAATACACACATAAACATTACAAGACAAAAAAACAAGTCAAAGATATTTGCAACAAACAGACCTCAGTGCAAGAACTTTACTTACCAGCAATAAAGGGCATAAATACACACATAAACATTATAAGACATAAATACACATATAAACATTATAAGACATAAAAACAGGTCAAAGATAATTGCAACAAACAGACCTCAGTGCAAGAAAGTTATTTACCAGCAATATAAGACATAAATACACACATAAACATTATAAGACATAAATACAAATATAAACATTATAAGACATAAAAACAGGTCAAAGAAATTTGCAATGAACAGACTTCAGTGCAAGAAAGTTACTTACCAACAATATAAGACATAAATACACACATAAACATTATAAGACATAAATACAAATATAAACATTATAAGACATAAAAACAGGTCAAAGAAATTTGCAATGAACAGACCTCAGTGCAAGAAAGTTACTTACCAGCAATATAAGACATAAATACACACATAAACATTATAAGAAAAAAAAAACAAGTCAAAGATATTTGCAACAAACAGACCTCAGTGCAAGAACGTTACTTACCAGCAATATAAGACATAAATACACACATAAACATTATAAGACATAAAAACAAGTCAAAGATATTTGCAATAAACAGACCTCAGTGCAAGAAAGTTACTTACCAGCAATACAAGACATAAATACACATATAAACATTATAAGACATAAAAACAAGTCAAAGATATTTGCAACAAACAGACCTCAGTGCAAGAACGTTACTTAACAGCAATATAAGACATAAATACAAATATAAACATTATAAGACATAAAAACACGTCAAAGATATTTGCAATGAACAGACCTCAGTGCAAGAAAGTTACTTACCAGCAATACAAGACATACATACACACATAAACATTATAAGACAAAAAAACAAGTCAAAGATATTTGCAATAAACAGACCTCAGTGCAAGAACGTTATTTACCAGCAATATAAGACATAAATACACATATAAACATTATAAGACATAAAAACAGGTCAAAGATATTTGCAATAAACAGACCTCAGTGCAAGAACGTTACTTACCAGCAATATAAGACATAAATACACACATAAACATTAAAAGACATAAATACACATATAAACATTACAAGACATAAAAACAAGTCAAAGATATTTGCAATGAACAGACCTCAGTGCAAGAAAGTTACTTACCAGCAATATAAGACATAAATACACATATAAACATTATAAGACATAAAAACAAGTCAAAGATATTTGCAATAAACAGACCTCAGTGCAAGAACGTTACTTACAAGCAATACAAGACATAAATACACACATAAACATTACAAGACATAAAAACAAGTCAAAGAATTTTGCAACAAACAGACCTCAGTGCAAGAAAGTTACTTACCAGCAATACAAGACATAAATACACACATAAACATTAAAAGACATAAATACAAATATAAACATTACAAGACATAAAAACAAGTCAAAGATATTTGCAACAAACAGACCTCAGTAAAAGAACGTTACTTACCAGCAATACAAGACATAAATACACACATAAACATTACAAGACATAAAAATAAGTCAAAGAAATTTGCAACAAACAGACCTCAGTGCATGACAGTTACTTACCAGCAATACAAGACATAAATACACACATAAACATTACAAGACATAAAAACAAGTCAAAGATATTTGCAACAAACAGACCTCAGTAAAAGAACGTTACTTACCAGCAATACAAGACATAAATACACACATAAAAATTACAAGACATAAAAACAAGTCAAAGAAATTTGCAACAAACAGACCTCAGTGCATGACAGTTACTTACCAGCAATACAAGACATAAATACACACATAAACATTACAAGACATAAAAACAAGTCAAAGATATTTGCAATAAACAGACCTGAGTGCAAGAACGTTACTTACCAGCAATAAAAGACATAAATACACACATAAACATTAAAAGACATAAATACAAATATAAACATTACAAGACATAAAAACAAGTCAAAGATATTTGCAACAAACAGACCTCAGGAAAAGAACGTTACTTACAAGCAATACAAGACATAAATACACACATAAACATTACAAGACATAAAAACAAGTCAAAGAATTTTGCAACAAACAGACCTCAGTGCAAGAAAGTTACTTACCAGCAATACAAGACATAAATACACACATAAACATTACAAGACATAAAAACAGGTCAAAGAAATTTGCAATAAACAGACCTCAGTGCAAGAACGTTACTTACAAGCAATACAAGACATAAATACACACATAAACATTACAAGACATAAAAACAAGTCAAAGAATTTTGAAACAAACAGACCTCAGTGCAAGAAAGTTACTTACCAGCAATTCAAGACATAAATACACACATAAACATTACAAGACATAAAAACACACATAAACATTACAAGACATAAAAACAAGTCAAAGATATTTGCAATAAACAGACCTCAGTGCAAGAACGTTATTTACCAGCAATATAAGACATGAATACACATATAAACATTATAAGACATAAAAACAGGTCAAAGATATTTGCAATAAACAGACCTCAGTGCAAGAACGTTACTTACCAGCAATATAAGACATAAATACACACATAAACATTAAAAGACATAAATACACATATAAACATTACAAGACATAAAAACAAGTCAAAGATATTTGCAATGAACAGACCTCAGTGCAAGAAAGTTACTTACCAGCAATATAAGACATAAATACACATATAAACATTATAAGACATGAAAACAAGTCAAAGATATTTGCAATAAACAGACCTCAGTGCAAGAAAGTTACTTACCAGCAATATAAGACATAAATACACACATAAACATTACAAGACAAAAAAACAAGTCAAAGATATTTGCAACAAACAGACCTCAGTGCAAGAAAGTTATTTACCAGCAATATAAGACATAAATACACACATAAACATTATAAGACATAAATACAAATATAAACATTATAAGACATAAAAATAGGTCAAAGAAATTTGCAATGAACAGACCTCAGTGCAAGAACGTTACTTACCAGCAATATAAGACATAAATACACACATAAACATTATAAGACATAAATACAAATATAAACATTATAAGACATAAAAACAGGTCAAAGAAATTTGCAATGAACAGACCTCAGTGCAAGAACGTTACTTACCAGCAATATAAGACATAAATACACACATAAATATTATAAGACATAAATACAAATATAAACATTATAAGACATAAAAACAGGTCAAAGAAATTTGCAATGAACAGACCTCAGTGCAAGAAAGTTACTTACCAGCAATATAAGACATAAATACACACATAAACATTATAAGACAAAAAAACAAGTCAAAGATATTTGCAACAAACAGACCTCAGTGCAAGAACTTTACTTACCAGCAATAAAGGGCATAAATACACACATAAACATTATAAGACATAAATACACATATAAACATTATAAGACATAAAAACAGGTCAAAGATAATTGCAACAAACAGACCTCAGTGCAAGAAAGTTATTTACCAGCAATATAAGACATAAATACACACATAAACATTATAAGACATAAATACAAATATAAACATTATAAGACATAAAAACAGGTCAAAGAAATTTGCAATGAACAGACCTCAGTGCAAGAAAGTTACTTACCAGCAATATAAGACATAAATACACACATAAACATTATAAGACATAAATACAAATATAAACATTATAAGACATAAAAACAGGTCAAAGAAATTTCCAATGAACAGACCTCAGTGCAAGAAAGTTACTTACCAGCAATATAAGACATAAATACACACATAAACATTATAAGAAAAAAAAAACAAGTCAAAGATATTTGCAACAAACAGACCTCAGTGCAAGAACGTTACTTACGAGCAATATAAGACATAAATACACACATAAACATTATAAGACATAAAAACAAGTCAAAGATATTTGCAATAAACAGACCTCAGTGCAAGAAAGTTACTTACCAGCAATACAAGACATAAATACACATATAAACATTATAAGACATAAAAACAAGTCAAAGATATTTGCAACAAACAGACCTCAGTGCAAGAACGTTACTTAACAGCAATATAAGACATAAATACAAATATAAACATTATAAGACATAAAAACACGTCAAAGATATTTGCAATGAACAGACCTCAGTGCAAGAAAGTTACTTACCAGCAATACAAGACATACATACACACATAAACATTATAAGACAAAAAAACAAGTCAAAGATATTTGCAACAAACAGACCTCAGTGCAAGAACGTTATTTACCAGCAATATAAGACATAAAAACACACATAAACATTACAAGACATAAAAACAAGTCAAAGATATTTGCAATAAACAGACCTCAGTGCAAGAACGTTATTTACCAGCAATATAAGACATAAATACACATATAAACATTATAAGACATAAAAACAGGTCAAAGATATTTGCAATAAACAGACCTCAGTGCAAGAACGTTGCTTACCAGCAATATAAGACATAAATACACACATAAACATTAAAAGACATAAATACACATATAAACATTACAAGACATAAAAACAAGTCAAAGATATTTGCAATGAACAGACCTCAGTGCAAGAAAGTTACTTACCAGCAATATAAGACATAAATACACATATAAACATTATAAGACATGAAAACAAGTCAAAGATATTTGCAATAAACAGACCTCAGTGCAAGAAAGTTACTTACCAGCAATATAAGACATAAATACACACATAAACATTACAAGACAAAAAAACAAGTCAAAGATATTTGCAACAAACAGACCTCAGTGCAAGAAAGTTATTTACCAGCAATATAAGACATAAATACACACATAAACATTATAAGACATAAATACAAATATAAACATTATAAGACATAAAAATAGGTCAAAGAAATTTGCAATGAACAGACCTCAGTGCAAGAACGTTACTTACCAGCAATATAAGACATAAATACACACATAAACATTATAAGACATAAATACAAATATAAACATTATAAGACATAAAAACAGGTCAAAGAAATTTGCAATGAACAGACCTCAGTGCAAGAACGTTACTTACCAGCAATATAAGACATAAATACACACATAAACATTATAAGACATAAATACAAATATAAACATTATAAGACATAAAAACAGGTCAAAGAAATTTGCAATGAACAGACCTCAGTGCAAGAAAGTTACTTATCAGCAATATAAGACATAAATACACACATAAACATTATAAGACAAAAAAACAAGTCAAAGATATTTGCAACAAACAGACCTCAGTGCAAGAACGTTACTTACCAGCAATATAAGACATAAATACACACATAAACATTACAAGACAAAAAAACAAGTCAAAGATATTTGCAACAAACAGACCTCAGTGCAAGAACTTTACTTACCAGCAATAAAGGGCATAAATACACACATAAACATTATAAGACATAAATACACATATAAACATTATAAGACATAAAAACAGGTCAAAGATAATTTCAACAAACAGACCTCAGTGCAAGAAAGTTATTTACCAGCAATATAAGACATAAATACACACATAAACATTATAAGACATAAATACAAATATAAACATTATAAGACATAAAAACAGGTCAAAGAAATTTGCAATGAACAGACCTCAGTGCAAGAACGTTACTTACCAGCAATATAAGACATAAATACACACATAAACATTATAAGAAAAAAAAAACAAGTCAAAGATATTTGCAAAAAACAGACCTCAGTGCAAGAACGTTACTTACGAGCAATATAAGACATAAATACACACATAAACATTATAAGACATAAAAACAAGTCAAAGATATTTGCAATAAACAGACCTTAGTGCAAGAAAGTTACTTACCAGCAATACAAGACATAAATACACATATAAACATTATAAGACATAAAAACAAGTCAAAGATATTTGCAACAAACAGACCTCAGTGCAAGAACGTTACTTAACAGCAATATAAGACATAAATACAAATATAAACATTATAAGACATAAAAACAAGTCAAAGATATTTGCAATAAACAGACCTCAGTGCAAGAAAGTTACTTACCAGCAATACAAGACATAAATACACATATAAACATTATAAGACATAAAAACAAGTCAAAGATATTTGCAACAAACAGACCTCAGTGCAAGAACGTTATTTACCAGCAATATAAGACATAAATACACATATAAACATTATAAGACATAAAAACAGGTCAAAGATATTTGCAATAAACAGACCTCAGTGCAAGAACGTTACTTACCAGCAATATAAGACATAAATACACACATAAACATTAAAAGACATAAATACACATATAAACATTACAAGACATAAAAACAAGTCAAAGATATTTGCAATGAACAGACCTCAGTGCAAGAAAGTTACTTACCAGCAATATAAGACATAAATACACATATAAACATTATAAGACATGAAAACAAGTCAAAGATATTTGCAATAAACAGACCTCAGTGCAAGAAAGTTACTTACCAGCAATATAAGACATAAATACACACATAAACATTACAAGACAAAAAAACAAGTCAAAGATATTTGCAACAAACAGACCTCAGTGCAAGAAAGTTATTTACCAGCAATATAAGACATAAATACACACATAAACATTATAAGACATAAATACAAATATAAACATTATAAGACATAAAAATAGGTCAAAGAAATTTGCAATGAACAGACCTCAGTGCAAGAACGTTACTTACCAGCAATATAAGACATAAATACACACATAAACATTATAAGACATAAATACAAATATAAACATTATAAGACATAAAAACAGGTCAAAGAAATTTGCAATGAACAGACCTCAGTGCAAGAACGTTACTTACCAGCAATATAAGACATAAATACACACATAAATATTATAAGACATAAATACAAATATAAACATTATAAGACATAAAAACAGGTCAAAGAAATTTGCAATGAACAGACCTCAGTGCAAGAAAGTTACTTACCAGCAATATAAGACATAAATACACACATAAACATTATAAGACAAAAAAACAAGTCAAAGATATTTGCAACAAACAGACCTCAGTGCAAGAACTTTACTTACCAGCAATAAAGGGCATAAATACACACATAAACATTATAAGACATAAATACACATATAAACATTATAAGACATAAAAACAGGTCAAAGATAATTGCAACAAACAGACCTCAGTGCAAGAAAGTTATTTACCAGCAATATAAGACATAAATACACACATAAACATTATAAGACATAAATACAAATATAAACATTATAAGACATAAAAACAGGTCAAAGAAATTTGCAATGAACAGACCTCAGTGCAAGAAAGTTACTTACCAGCAATATAAGACATAAATACACACATAAACATTATAAGACATAAATACAAATATAAACATTATAAGACATAAAAACAGGTCAAAGAAATTTCCAATGAACAGACCTCAGTGCAAGAAAGTTACTTACCAGCAATATAAGACATAAATACACACATAAACATTATAAGAAAAAAAAAACAAGTCAAAGATATTTGCAACAAACAGACCTCAGTGCAAGAACGTTACTTACGAGCAATATAAGACATAAATACACACATAAACATTATAAGACATAAAAACAAGTCAAAGATATTTGCAATAAACAGACCTCAGTGCAAGAAAGTTACTTACCAGCAATACAAGACATAAATACACATATAAACATTATAAGACATAAAAACAAGTCAAAGATATTTGCAACAAACAGACCTCAGTGCAAGAACGTTACTTAACAGCAATATAAGACATAAATACAAATATAAACATTATAAGACATAAAAACACGTCAAAGATATTTGCAATGAACAGACCTCAGTGCAAGAAAGTTACTTACCAGCAATACAAGACATACATACACACATAAACATTATAAGACAAAAAAACAAGTCAAAGATATTTGCAACAAACAGACCTCAGTGCAAGAACGTTATTTACCAGCAATATAAGACATAAAAACACACATAAACATTACAAGACATAAAAACAAGTCAAAGATATTTGCAATAAACAGACCTCAGTGCAAGAACGTTATTTACCAGCAATATAAGACATAAATACACATATAAACATTATAAGACATAAAAACAGGTCAAAGATATTTGCAATAAACAGACCTCAGTGCAAGAACGTTGCTTACCAGCAATATAAGACATAAATACACACATAAACATTAAAAGACATAAATACACATATAAACATTACAAGACATAAAAACAAGTCAAAGATATTTGCAATGAACAGACCTCAGTGCAAGAAAGTTACTTACCAGCAATATAAGACATAAATACACACATAAACATTACAAGACAAAAAAACAAGTCAAAGATATTTGCAACAAACAGACCTCAGTGCAAGAAAGTTATTTACCAGCAATATAAGACATAAATACACACATAAACATTATAAGACATAAATACAAATATAAACATTATAAGACATAAAAATAGGTCAAAGAAATTTGCAATGAACAGACCTCAGTGCAAGAACGTTACTTACCAGCAATATAAGACATAAATACACACATAAACATTATAAGACATAAATACAAATATAAACATTATAAGACATAAAAACAGGTCAAAGAAATTTGCAATGAACAGACCTCAGTGCAAGAACGTTACTTACCAGCAATATAAGACATAAATACACACATAAACATTATAAGACATAAATACAAATATAAACATTATAAGACATAAAAACAGGTCAAAGAAATTTGCAATGAACAGACCTCAGTGCAAGAAAGTTACTTACCAGCAATATAAGACATAAATACACACATAAACATTATAAGACAAAAAAACAAGTCAAAGATATTTGCAACAAACAGACCTCAGTGCAAGAACGTTACTTACCAGCAATATAAGACATAAATACACACATAAACATTACAAGACAAAAAAACAAGTCAAAGATATTTGCAACAAACAGACCTCAGTGCAAGAACTTTACTTACCAGCAATAAAGGGCATAAATACACACATAAACATTATAAGACATAAATACACATATAAACATTATAAGACATAAAAACAGGTCAAAGATAATTGCAACAAACAGACCTCAGTGCAAGAAAGTTATTTACCAGCAATATAAGACATAAATACACACATAAACATTATAAGACATAAATACAAATATAAACATTATAAGACATAAAAACAGGTCAAAGAAATTTGCAATGAACAGACCTCAGTGCAAGAAAGTTACTTACCAGCAATATAAGACATAAATACACACATAAACATTATAAGACATAAATACAAATATAAACATTATAAGACATAAAAACAGGTCAAAGAAATTTGCAATGAACAGACCTCAGTGCAAGAAAGTTACTTACCAGCAATATAAGACATAAATACACACATAAACATTATAAGAAAAAAAAAACAAGTCAAAGATATTTGCAACAAACAGACCTCAGTGCAAGAACGTTACTTACGAGCAATATAAGACATAAATACACACATAAACATTATAAGACATAAAAACAAGTCAAAGATATTTGCAACAAACAGACCTCAGTGCAAGAACGTTACTTACCAGCAATATAAGACATAAATACACACATAAACATTACAAGACAAAAAAACAAGTCAAAGATATTTGCAACAAACAGACCTCAGTGCAAGAACTTTACTTACCAGCAATAAAGGGCATAAATACACACATAAACATTATAAGACATAAATACACATATAAACATTATAAGACATAAAAACAGGTCAAAGATAATTGCAACAAACAGACCTCAGTGCAAGAAAGTTATTTACCAGCAATATAAGACATAAATACACACATAAACATTATAAGACATAAATACAAATATAAACATTATAAGACATAAAAACAGGTCAAAGAAATTTGCAATGAACAGACTTCAGTGCAAGAAAGTTACTTACCAGCAATATAAGACATAAATACACACATAAACATTATAAGACATAAATACAAATATAAACATTATAAGACATAAAAACAGGTCAAAGAAATTTGCAATGAACAGACCTCAGTGCAAGAAAGTTACTTACCAGCAATATAAGACATAAATACACACATAAACATTATAAGAAAAAAAAAACAAGTCAAAGATATTTGCAACAAACAGACCTCAGTGCAAGAACGTTACTTACCAGCAATATAAGACATAAATACACACATAAACATTATAAGACATAAAAACAAGTCAAAGATATTTGCAATAAACAGACCTCAGTGCAAGAAAGTTACTTACCAGCAATACAAGACATAAATACACATATAAACATTATAAGACATAAAAACAAGTCAAAGATATTTGCAACAAACAGACCTCAGTGCAAGAACGTTACTTAACAGCAATATAAGACATAAATACAAATATAAACATTATAAGACATAAAAACACGTCAAAGATATTTGCAATGAACAGACCTCAGTGCAAGAAAGTTACTTACCAGCAATACAAGACATACATACACACATAAACATTATAAGACAAAAAAACAAGTCAAAGATATTTGCAATAAACAGACCTCAGTGCAAGAACGTTATTTACCAGCAATATAAGACATAAATACACATATAAACATTATAAGACATAAAAACAGGTCAAAGATATTTGCAATAAACAGACCTCAGTGCAAGAACGTTACTTACCAGCAATATAAGACATAAATACACACATAAACATTAAAAGACATAAATACACATATAAACATTACAAGACATAAAAACAAGTCAAAGATATTTGCAATGAACAGACCTCAGTGCAAGAAAGTTACTTACCAGCAATATAAGACATAAATACACATATAAACATTATAAGACATAAAAACAAGTCAAAGATATTTGCAATAAACAGACCTCAGTGCAAGAACGTTACTTACAAGCAATACAAGACATAAATACACACATAAACATTACAAGACATAAAAACAAGTCAAAGAATTTTGCAACAAACAGACCTCAGTGCAAGAAAGTTACTTACCAGCAATACAAGACATAAATACACACATAAACATTAAAAGACATAAATACAAATATAAACATTACAAGACATAAAAACAAGTCAAAGATATTTGCAACAAACAGACCTCAGTAAAAGAACGTTACTTACCAGCAATACAAGACATAAATACACACATAAACATTACAAGACATAAAAATAAGTCAAAGAAATTTGCAACAAACAGACCTCAGTGCATGACAGTTACTTACCAGCAATACAAGACATAAATACACACATAAACATTACAAGACATAAAAACAAGTCAAAGATATTTGCAACAAACAGACCTCAGTAAAAGAACGTTACTTACCAGCAATACAAGACATAAATACACACATAAAAATTACAAGACATAAAAACAAGTCAAAGAAATTTGCAACAAACAGACCTCAGTGCATGACAGTTACTTACCAGCAATACAAGACATAAATACACACATAAACATTACAAGACATAAAAACAAGTCAAAGATATTTGCAATAAACAGACCTGAGTGCAAGAACGTTACTTACCAGCAATAAAAGACATAAATACACACATAAACATTAAAAGACATAAATACAAATATAAACATTACAAGACATAAAAACAAGTCAAAGATATTTGCAACAAACAGACCTCAGGAAAAGAACGTTACTTACAAGCAATACAAGACATAAATACACACATAAACATTACAAGACATAAAAACAAGTCAAAGAATTTTGCAACAAACAGACCTCAGTGCAAGAAAGTTACTTACCAGCAATACAAGACATAAATACACACATAAACATTACAAGACATAAAAACAGGTCAAAGAAATTTGCAATAAACAGACCTCAGTGCAAGAACGTTACTTACAAGCAATACAAGACATAAATACACACATAAACATTACAAGACATAAAAACAAGTCAAAGAATTTTGAAACAAACAGACCTCAGTGCAAGAAAGTTACTTACCAGCAATTCAAGACATAAATACACACATAAACATTACAAGACATAAAAACACACATAAACATTACAAGACATAAAAACAAGTCAAAGATATTTGCAATAAACAGACCTCAGTGCAAGAACGTTATTTACCAGCAATATAAGACATGAATACACATATAAACATTATAAGACATAAAAACAGGTCAAAGATATTTGCAATAAACAGACCTCAGTGCAAGAACGTTACTTACCAGCAATATAAGACATAAATACACACATAAACATTAAAAGACATAAATACACATATAAACATTACAAGACATAAAAACAAGTCAAAGATATTTGCAATGAACAGACCTCAGTGCAAGAAAGTTACTTACCAGCAATATAAGACATAAATACACATATAAACATTATAAGACATGAAAACAAGTCAAAGATATTTGCAATAAACAGACCTCAGTGCAAGAAAGTTACTTACCAGCAATATAAGACATAAATACACACATAAACATTACAAGACAAAAAAACAAGTCAAAGATATTTGCAACAAACAGACCTCAGTGCAAGAAAGTTATTTACCAGCAATATAAGACATAAATACACACATAAACATTATAAGACATAAATACAAATATAAACATTATAAGACATAAAAATAGGTCAAAGAAATTTGCAATGAACAGACCTCAGTGCAAGAACGTTACTTACCAGCAATATAAGACATAAATACACACATAAACATTATAAGACATAAATACAAATATAAACATTATAAGACATAAAAACAGGTCAAAGAAATTTGCAATGAACAGACCTCAGTGCAAGAACGTTACTTACCAGCAATATAAGACATAAATACACACATAAATATTATAAGACATAAATACAAATATAAACATTATAAGACATAAAAACAGGTCAAAGAAATTTGCAATGAACAGACCTCAGTGCAAGAAAGTTACTTACCAGCAATATAAGACATAAATACACACATAAACATTATAAGACAAAAAAACAAGTCAAAGATATTTGCAACAAACAGACCTCAGTGCAAGAAAGTTACTTACCAGCAATATAAGACATAAATACACACATAAACATTATAAGACATAAATACACATATAAACATTATAAGACATAAAAACAGGTCAAAGATAATTGCAACAAACAGACCTCAGTGCAAGAAAGTTATTTACCAGCAATATAAGACATAAATACACACATAAACATTATAAGACATAAATACAAATATAAACATTATAAGACATAAAAACAGGTCAAAGAAATTTGCAATGAACAGACCTCAGTGCAAGAAAGTTACTTACCAGCAATATAAGACATAAATACACACATAAACATTATAAGACATAAATACAAATATAAACATTATAAGACATAAAAACAGGTCAAAGAAATTTCCAATGAACAGACCTCAGTGCAAGAAAGTTACTTACCAGCAATATAAGACATAAATACACACATAAACATTATAAGAAAAAAAAAACAAGTCAAAGATATTTGCAACAAACAGACCTCAGTGCAAGAACGTTACTTACGAGCAATATAAGACATAAATACACACATAAACATTATAAGACATAAAAACAAGTCAAAGATATTTGCAATAAACAGACCTCAGTGCAAGAAAGTTACTTACCAGCAATACAAGACATAAATACACATATAAACATTATAAGACATAAAAACAAGTCAAAGATATTTGCAACAAACAGACCTCAGTGCAAGAACGTTACTTAACAGCAATATAAGACATAAATACAAATATAAACATTATAAGACATAAAAACACGTCAAAGATATTTGCAATGAACAGACCTCAGTGCAAGAAAGTTACTTACCAGCAATACAAGACATACATACACACATAAACATTATAAGACAAAAAAACAAGTCAAAGATATTTGCAACAAACAGACCTCAGTGCAAGAACGTTATTTACCAGCAATATAAGACATAAAAACACACATAAACATTACAAGACATAAAAACAAGTCAAAGATATTTGCAATAAACAGACCTCAGTGCAAGAACGTTATTTACCAGCAATATAAGACATAAATACACATATAAACATTATAAGACATAAAAACAGGTCAAAGATATTTGCAATAAACAGACCTCAGTGCAAGAACGTTGCTTACCAGCAATATAAGACATAAATACACACATAAACATTAAAAGACATAAATACACATATAAACATTACAAGACATAAAAACAAGTCAAAGATATTTGCAATGAACAGACCTCAGTGCAAGAAAGTTACTTACCAGCAATATAAGACATAAATACACATATAAACATTATAAGACATGAAAACAAGTCAAAGATATTTGCAATAAACAGACCTCAGTGCAAGAAAGTTACTTACCAGCAATATAAGACATAAATACACACATAAACATTACAAGACAAAAAAACAAGTCAAAGATATTTGCAACAAACAGACCTCAGTGCAAGAAAGTTATTTACCAGCAATATAAGACATAAATACACACATAAACATTATAAGACATAAATACAAATATAAACATTATAAGACATAAAAATAGGTCAAAGAAATTTGCAATGAACAGACCTCAGTGCAAGAACGTTACTTACCAGCAATATAAGACATAAATACACACATAAACATTATAAGACATAAATACAAATATAAACATTATAAGACATAAAAACAGGTCAAAGAAATTTGCAATGAACAGACCTCAGTGCAAGAACGTTACTTACCAGCAATATAAGACATAAATACACACATAAACATTATAAGACATAAATACAAATATAAACATTATAAGACATAAAAACAGGTCAAAGAAATTTGCAATGAACAGACCTCAGTGCAAGAAAGTTACTTATCAGCAATATAAGACATAAATACACACATAAACATTATAAGACAAAAAAACAAGTCAAAGATATTTGCAACAAACAGACCTCAGTGCAAGAACGTTACTTACCAGCAATATAAGACATAAATACACACATAAACATTACAAGACAAAAAAACAAGTCAAAGATATTTGCAACAAACAGACCTCAGTGCAAGAACTTTACTTACCAGCAATAAAGGGCATAAATACACACATAAACATTATAAGACATAAATACACATATAAACATTATAAGACATAAAAACAGGTCAAAGATAATTTCAACAAACAGACCTCAGTGCAAGAAAGTTATTTACCAGCAATATAAGACATAAATACACACATAAACATTATAAGACATAAATACAAATATAAACATTATAAGACATAAAAACAGGTCAAAGAAATTTGCAATGAACAGACCTCAGTGCAAGAACGTTACTTACCAGCAATATAAGACATAAATACACACATAAACATTATAAGAAAAAAAAAACAAGTCAAAGATATTTGCAAAAAACAGACCTCAGTGCAAGAACGTTACTTACGAGCAATATAAGACATAAATACACACATAAACATTATAAGACATAAAAACAAGTCAAAGATATTTGCAATAAACAGACCTTAGTGCAAGAAAGTTACTTACCAGCAATACAAGACATAAATACACATATAAACATTATAAGACATAAAAACAAGTCAAAGATATTTGCAACAAACAGACCTCAGTGCAAGAACGTTACTTAACAGCAATATAAGACATAAATACAAATATAAACATTATAAGACATAAAAACAAGTCAAAGATATTTGCAATAAACAGACCTCAGTGCAAGAAAGTTACTTACCAGCAATACAAGACATAAATACACATATAAACATTATAAGACATAAAAACAAGTCAAAGATATTTGCAACAAACAGACCTCAGTGCAAGAACGTTATTTACCAGCAATATAAGACATAAATACACATATAAACATTATAAGACATAAAAACAGGTCAAAGATATTTGCAATAAACAGACCTCAGTGCAAGAACGTTACTTACCAGCAATATAAGACATAAATACACACATAAACATTAAAAGACATAAATACACATATAAACATTACAAGACATAAAAACAAGTCAAAGATATTTGCAATGAACAGACCTCAGTGCAAGAAAGTTACTTACCAGCAATATAAGACATAAATACACATATAAACATTATAAGACATGAAAACAAGTCAAAGATATTTGCAATAAACAGACCTCAGTGCAAGAAAGTTACTTACCAGCAATATAAGACATAAATACACACATAAACATTACAAGACAAAAAAACAAGTCAAAGATATTTGCAACAAACAGACCTCAGTGCAAGAAAGTTATTTACCAGCAATATAAGACATAAATACACACATAAACATTATAAGACATAAATACAAATATAAACATTATAAGACATAAAAATAGGTCAAAGAAATTTGCAATGAACAGACCTCAGTGCAAGAACGTTACTTACCAGCAATATAAGACATAAATACACACATAAACATTATAAGACATAAATACAAATATAAACATTATAAGACATAAAAACAGGTCAAAGAAATTTGCAATGAACAGACCTCAGTGCAAGAACGTTACTTACCAGCAATATAAGACATAAATACACACATAAATATTATAAGACATAAATACAAATATAAACATTATAAGACATAAAAACAGGTCAAAGAAATTTGCAATGAACAGACCTCAGTGCAAGAAAGTTACTTACCAGCAATATAAGACATAAATACACACATAAACATTATAAGACAAAAAAACAAGTCAAAGATATTTGCAACAAACAGACCTCAGTGCAAGAACTTTACTTACCAGCAATAAAGGGCATAAATACACACATAAACATTATAAGACATAAATACACATATAAACATTATAAGACATAAAAACAGGTCAAAGATAATTGCAACAAACAGACCTCAGTGCAAGAAAGTTATTTACCAGCAATATAAGACATAAATACACACATAAACATTATAAGACATAAATACAAATATAAACATTATAAGACATAAAAACAGGTCAAAGAAATTTGCAATGAACAGACCTCAGTGCAAGAAAGTTACTTACCAGCAATATAAGACATAAATACACACATAAACATTATAAGACATAAATACAAATATAAACATTATAAGACATAAAAACAGGTCAAAGAAATTTCCAATGAACAGACCTCAGTGCAAGAAAGTTACTTACCAGCAATATAAGACATAAATACACACATAAACATTATAAGAAAAAAAAAACAAGTCAAAGATATTTGCAACAAACAGACCTCAGTGCAAGAACGTTACTTACGAGCAATATAAGACATAAATACACACATAAACATTATAAGACATAAAAACAAGTCAAAGATATTTGCAATAAACAGACCTCAGTGCAAGAAAGTTACTTACCAGCAATACAAGACATAAATACACATATAAACATTATAAGACATAAAAACAAGTCAAAGATATTTGCAACAAACAGACCTCAGTGCAAGAACGTTACTTAACAGCAATATAAGACATAAATACAAATATAAACATTATAAGACATAAAAACACGTCAAAGATATTTGCAATGAACAGACCTCAGTGCAAGAAAGTTACTTACCAGCAATACAAGACATACATACACACATAAACATTATAAGACAAAAAAACAAGTCAAAGATATTTGCAACAAACAGACCTCAGTGCAAGAACGTTATTTACCAGCAATATAAGACATAAAAACACACATAAACATTACAAGACATAAAAACAAGTCAAAGATATTTGCAATAAACAGACCTCAGTGCAAGAACGTTATTTACCAGCAATATAAGACATAAATACACATATAAACATTATAAGACATAAAAACAGGTCAAAGATATTTGCAATAAACAGACCTCAGTGCAAGAACGTTGCTTACCAGCAATATAAGACATAAATACACACATAAACATTAAAAGACATAAATACACATATAAACATTACAAGACATAAAAACAAGTCAAAGATATTTGCAATGAACAGACCTCAGTGCAAGAAAGTTACTTACCAGCAATATAAGACATAAATACACATATAAACATTATAAGACATGAAAACAAGTCAAAGATATTTGCAATAAACAGACCTCAGTGCAAGAAAGTTACTTACCAGCAATATAAGACATAAATACACACATAAACATTACAAGACAAAAAAACAAGTCAAAGATATTTGCAACAAACAGACCTCAGTGCAAGAAAGTTATTTACCAGCAATATAAGACATAAATACACACATAAACATTATAAGACATAAATACAAATATAAACATTATAAGACATAAAAATAGGTCAAAGAAATTTGCAATGAACAGACCTCAGTGCAAGAACGTTACTTACCAGCAATATAAGACATAAATACACACATAAACATTATAAGACATAAATACAAATATAAACATTATAAGACATAAAAACAGGTCAAAGAAATTTGCAATGAACAGACCTCAGTGCAAGAACGTTACTTACCAGCAATATAAGACATAAATACACACATAAACATTATAAGACATAAATACAAATATAAACATTATAAGACATAAAAACAGGTCAAAGAAATTTGCAATGAACAGACCTCAGTGCAAGAAAGTTACTTATCAGCAATATAAGACATAAATACACACATAAACATTATAAGACAAAAAAACAAGTCAAAGATATTTGCAACAAACAGACCTCAGTGCAAGAACGTTACTTACCAGCAATATAAGACATAAATACACACATAAACATTACAAGACAAAAAAACAAGTCAAAGATATTTGCAACAAACAGACCTCAGTGCAAGAACTTTACTTACCAGCAATAAAGGGCATAAATACACACATAAACATTATAAGACATAAATACACATATAAACATTATAAGACATAAAAACAGGTCAAAGATAATTTCAACAAACAGACCTCAGTGCAAGAAAGTTATTTACCAGCAATATAAGACATAAATACACACATAAACATTATAAGACATAAATACAAATATAAACATTATAAGACATAAAAACAGGTCAAAGAAATTTGCAATGAACAGACCTCAGTGCAAGAACGTTACTTACCAGCAATATAAGACATAAATACACACATAAACATTATAAGAAAAAAAAAACAAGTCAAAGATATTTGCAAAAAACAGACCTCAGTGCAAGAACGTTACTTACGAGCAATATAAGACATAAATACACACATAAACATTATAAGACATAAAAACAAGTCAAAGATATTTGCAATAAACAGACCTTAGTGCAAGAAAGTTACTTACCAGCAATACAAGACATAAATACACATATAAACATTATAAGACATAAAAACAAGTCAAAGATATTTGCAACAAACAGACCTCAGTGCAAGAACGTTACTTAACAGCAATATAAGACATAAATACAAATATAAACATTATAAGACATAAAAACAAGTCAAAGATATTTGCAATAAACAGACCTCAGTGCAAGA
This sequence comes from Aulonocara sp. 'chitande type north' Nkhata Bay, assembly GCF_057382095.1. Taxonomy (NCBI): domain Eukaryota; kingdom Metazoa; phylum Chordata; class Actinopteri; order Cichliformes; family Cichlidae; genus Aulonocara; species Aulonocara sp. 'chitande type north' Nkhata Bay. Next base: position 5,819,075 of record NC_141349.1, read on the forward strand.
AAGTTACTTACCAGCAATACAAGACATAAATACACATATAAACATTATAAGACATAAAAACAAGTCAAAGATATTTGCAACAAACAGACCTCAGTGCAAGAACGTTACTTAACAGCAATATAAGACATAAATACAAATATAAACATTATAAGACATAAAAACACGTCAAAGATATTTGCAATGAACAGACCTCAGTGCAAGAAAGTTACTTACCAGCAATACAAGACATAAATACACACATAAACATTATAAGACATAAAAACAAGTCAAAGATATTTGCAATAAACAGACCTCAGTGCAAGAAAGTTACTTACCAGCAATACAAGACATAAATACACACATAAACATTATAAGACATAAAAACAAGTCAAAGATATTTGCAATAAACAGACCTCAGTGCAAGAACGTTACTTACAAGCAATACAAGACATAAATACACACATAAACATTACAAGACATAAAAACAAGTCAAAGAATTTTGCAACAAACAGACCTCAGTGCAAGAAAGTTACTTACCAGCAATACAAGACATAAATACACACATAAACATTAAAAGACATAAATACAAATATAAACATTACAAGACATAAAAACAAGTCAAAGATATTTGCAACAAACAGACCTCAGTAAAAGAACGTTACTTACCAGCAATACAAGACATAAATACACACATAAACATTAAAAGACATAAATACAAATATAAACATTACAAGACATAAAAACAAGTCAAAGAAATTTGCAACAAACAGACCTCAGTGCATGACAGTTACTTACCAGCAATACAAGACATAAATACACACATAAACATTACAAGACATAAAAACAAGTCAAAGATATTTGCAATAAACAGACCTGAGTGCAAGAACGTTACTTACCAGCAATACAAGACGTAAATACACACATAAACATTAAAAGACATAAATACAAATATAAACATTACAAGACATAAAAACAAGTCAAAGATATTTGCAACAAACAGACCTCAGGAAAAGAACGTTACTTACAAGCAATACAAGACATAAATACACACATAAACATTACAAGACATAAAAACAAGTCAAAGAATTTTGCAACAAACAGACCTCAGTGCAAGAAAGTTACTTACCAGCAATACAAGACATAAATACACACATAAACATTACAAGACATAAAAACAGGTCAAAGAAATTTGCAATGAACAGACCTCAGTGCAAGAAAGTTACTTACCAGCAATATAAGACATAAATACACACATAAACATTATAAGACAAAAAAAACAAGTCAAAGATATTTGCAACAAACAGACCTCAGTGCAAGAACGTTACTTACCAGCAATATAAGACATAAATACACACATAAACATTATAAGACATAAATACAAATATAAACATTATAAGACATAAAAACAGGTCAAAGATATTTGCAATAAACAGACCTCAGTGCAAGAAAGTTACTTACCAGCAATACAAGACATAAATACACATATAAACATTATAAGACATAAAAACAAGTCAAAGATATTTGCAACAAACAGACCTCAGGAAAAGAACGTTACTTACAAGCAATACAAGACATAAATACACACATAAACATTACAAGACATAAAAACAAGTCAAAGAATTTTGCAACAAACAGACCTCAGTGCAAGAAAGTTACTTACCAGCAATACAAGACATAAATACACACATAAACATTAAAAGACATAAATACAAATATAAACATTACAAGACATAAAAACAAGTCAAAGATATTTGCAACAAACAGACCTCAGTAAAAGAACGTTACTTACCAGCAATACAAGACATAAATACACACATAAACATTACAAGACATAAAAACAAGTCAAAGAAATTTGCAACAAACAGACCTCAGTGCATGACAGTTACTTACCAGCAATACAAGACATAAATACACACATAAACATTACAAGACATAAAAACAAGTCAAAGATATTTGCAACAAACAGACCTCAGTAAAAGAACGTTACTTACCAGCAATACAAGACATAAATACACACATAAACATTACAAGACAAAAAAACAAGTCAAAGATATTTGCAATAAACAGACCTCAGTGCAAGAACTTTGCTTACCAGCAATAAAGGGCATAAATACACACATAAACATTATAAGACATAAATACACACATAAACATTATAAGACATAAATACACACATAAACATTATAAGACATAAATACACATATAAACATTATAAGACATAAAAACAGGTCAAAGATTTTTGCAACAAACAGACCTCAGTGCAAGAAAGTTATTTACCAGCAATATAAGACATAAATACACACATAAACATTATAAGACATAAATACAAATATAAACATTATAAGACATAAAAACAGGTCAAAGAAATTTGCAATGAACAGACCTCAGTGCAAGAAAGTTACTTACCAGCAATATAAGACATAAATACACACATAAACATTATAAGACAAAAAAACAAGTCAAAGATATTTGCAACAAACAGACCTCAGTGCAAGAACGTTACTTACCAGCAATATAAGACATAAATACACACATAAACATTATAAGACATAAATACAAATATAAACATTATAAGGCATAAAAACAGGTCAAAGAAATTTGCAATGAACAGACCTCAGTGCAAGAAAGTTACTTACCAGCAATATAAGACATAAATACACACATAAACATTATACGACATAAATACAAATATAAACATTATAAGACAAAAAAACAAGTCAAAGATATTTGCAACAAACAGACCTCAGTGCAAGAACTTTACTTACCAGCAATATAAGACATAAATACACACATAAACATTATAAGACAAAAAAACAAGTCAAAGATATTTGCAATAAACAGACCTCAGTGCAAGAACTTTACTTACCAGCAATAAAGGGCATAAATACACATATAAACATTATAAGACATAAATACACATATAAACATTATAAGACATAAATACAAATATAAGCATTATAAGACATAAAAACAGGTCAAAGAAATTTGCAATGAACAGACCTCAGTGCAAGAAAGTTACTTACCAGCAATATAAGACATAAATACACACATAAACATTATAAGACATAAAAACAAGTCAAAGATATTTGCAACAAACAGACCTCAGTGCAAGAACGTTACTTACCAGCAATATAAGACATAAATACACACATAAACATTATACGACATAAAAACAAGTCAAAGATATTTGCAATGAACAGACCTCAGTGCAAGAACGTTACTTACCAGCAATACAAGACATATACACACCCATAAACATTACAAGACATAAAAACAAGTTAAAGATATTTGCAACAAACAGACCTCAGTGCAAGAACGTTACTTACCAGCAATATAAGACATAAATACACACATAAACATTATAAGACATAAAAACAAGTCAAAGATATTTGCAATAAACAGACCTCAGTGCAAGAACGTTACTTACAAGCAATACAAGACATAAATACACACATAAACATTACAAGACATAAAAACAAGTCAAAGAATTTTGCAACAAACAGACCTCAGTGCAAGAAAGTTACTTACCAGCAATACAAGACATAAATACACACATAAACATTATAAGACATAAATACAAATATAAACATTATAAGACATAAAAACAGGTCAAAGAAATTTGCAATGAACAGACCTCAGTGCAAGAAAGTTACTTACCAGCAATATAAGACATAAATACACACATAAACATTATAAGACAAAAAAACAAGTCAAAGATATTTGCAACAAACAGACCTCAGTGCAAGAACGTTACTTACCAGCAATATAAGACATAAATACACACATAAACATTATAAGACATAAATACAAATATAAACATTATAAGGCATAAAAACAGGTCAAAGAAATTTGCAATGAACAGACCTCAGTGCAAGAAAGTTACTTACCAGCAATATAAGACATAAATACACACATAAACATTATAAGACATAAATACAAATATAAACATTATAAGACAAAAAAACAAGTCAAAGATATTTGCAACAAACAGACCTCAGTGCAAGAACTTTACTTACCAGCAATATAAGACATAAATACACACATAAACATTATAAGACAAAAAAACAAGTCAAAGATATTTGCAATAAACAGACCTCAGTGCAAGAACTTTACTTACCAGCAATAAAGGGCATAAATACACATATAAACATTATAAGACATAAATACACATATAAACATTATAAGACATAAATACAAATATAAACATTATAAGACATAAAAACAGGTCAAAGAAATTTGCAATGAACAGACCTCAGTGCAAGAAAGTTACTTACCAGCAATATAAGACATAAATACACACATAAACATTATAAGACAAAAAAACAAGTCAAAGATATTTGCAACAAACAGACCTCAGTGCAAAAACGTTACTTACCAGCAATATAAGACATAAATACATACATAAACATTATACGACATAAAAACAAGTCAAAGATATTTGCAATGAACAGACCTCAGTGCAAGAACGTTACTTACCAGCAATACAAGACATATACACACCCATAAACATTACAAGACATAAAAACAAGTTAAAGATATTTGCAACAAACAGACCTCAGTGCAAGAACGTTACTTACCAGCAATATAAGACATAAATACACACATAAACATTATAAGACATAAAAACAAGTCAAAGATATTTGCAATAAACAGACCTCAGTGCAAGAAAGTTACTTACCAGCAATACAAGACATAAATACACATATAAACATTATAAGACATAAAAACAAGTCAAAGATATTTGCAACAAACAGACCTCAGTGCAAGAACGTTACTTAACAGCAATATAAGACATAAATACAAATATAAACATTATAAGACATAAAAACACGTCAAAGATATTTGCAATGAACAGACCTCAGTGCAAGAAAGTTACTTACCAGCAATACAAGACATAAATACACACATAAACATTATAAGACATAAAAACAAGTCAAAGATATTTGCAATAAACAGACCTCAGTGCAAGAAAGTTACTTACCAGCAATACAAGACATAAATACACACATAAACATTATAAGACATAAAAACAAGTCAAAGATATTTGCAATAAACAGACCTCAGTGCAAGAACGTTACTTACAAGCAATACAAGACATAAATACACACATAAACATTACAAGACATAAAAACAAGTCAAAGAATTTTGCAACAAACAGACCTCAGTGCAAGAAAGTTACTTACCAGCAATACAAGACATAAATACACACATAAACATTAAAAGACATAAATACAAATATAAACATTACAAGACATAAAAACAAGTCAAAGATATTTGCAACAAACAGACCTCAGTAAAAGAACGTTACTTACCAGCAATACAAGACATAAATACACACATAAACATTACAAGACATAAATACAAATATAAACATTACAAGACAAAAAAACAAGTCAAAGATATTTGCAACAAACAGACCTCAGTGCAAGAACGTTACTTACCAGCAATATAAGACATAAATACACACATAAACATTATAAGACATAAAAACAGGTCAAAGAAATTTGCAATGAACAGACCTCAGTGCAAGAAAGTTACTTACCAGCAATATAAGACATAAATACACACATAAACATTATACGACATAAAAACAGGTCAAAGATATTTGCAATGAACAGACCTCAGTGCAAGAAAGTTACTTACCAGCAATATAAGACATAAATACATACATAAACATTATACGACATAAAAACAAGTCAAAGATATTTGCAATAAACAGACCTCAGTGGAAGAACGTTACTTACCAGCAATATAAGACATAAATACACACATAAACATTATAAGACATAAAAACAAGTCAAAGATATTTGCAATAAACAGACCTCAGTGCAAGAAAGTTACTTACCAGCAATACAAAACATATACACACCCATAAACATTACAAGACATAAAAACAAGTCAAAGATATTTGCAACAAACAGACCTCAGTGCAAGAACTTTACTTACCAGCAATGAAGGGCATAAATACACACATAAACATTATAAGACATAAAAACAAGTCAAAGATATTTGCAATAAACAGACCTCAGTGCAAGAAAGTTACTTACCAGCAATATAAGACATAAATACACACATAAACATTATAAGACATAAATACACACATAAACATTATAAGACATAAATACACACATAAACATTATAAGACATAAATACACATATAAACATTATAAGACATAAAAACAGGTCAAAGATTTTTGCAACAAACAGACCTCAGTGCAAGAAAGTTATTTACCAGCAATATAAGACATAAATACACACATAAACATTATAAGACATAAATACAAATATAAACATTATAAGACATAAAAACAGGTCAAAGAAATTTGCAATGAACAGACCTCAGTGCAAGAAAGTTACTTACCAGCAATATAAGACATAAATACACACATAAACATTATAAGACATAAATACAAATATAAACATTATAAGACAAAAAAACAAGTCAAAGAAATTTGCAATGAACAGACCTCAGTGCAAGAACGTTACTTACCAGCAATATAAGACATAAATACACACATAAACATTATACGACATAAAAACAAGTCAAAGATATTTGCAATAAACAGACCTCAGTGGAAGAACGTTACTTACCAGCAATATAAGACATAAATACACACATAAACATTATAAGACATAAAAACAAGTCAAAGATATTTGCAATAAACAGACCTCAGTGCAAGAAAGTTACTTACCAGCAATACAAAACATATACACACCCATAAACATTACAAGACATAAAAACAAGTCAAAGATATTTGCAACAAACAGACCTCAGTGCAAGAACTTTACTTACCAGCAATAAAGGGCATAAATACACACATAAACATTATAAGACATAAAAACAAGTCAAAGATATTTGCAATAAACAGACCTCAGTGCAAGAAAGTTACTTACCAGCAATATAAGACATAAATACACACATAGACATTATAAGACATAAAAACAAGTCAAAGATATTTGCAACAAACTGACCTCAGTGCAAGAACTTTGCTTACCAGCAATAAAGGGCATAAATACACACATAAACATTATAAGACATAAATACACACATAAACATTATAAGACATAAATACACACATAAACATTATAAGACATAAATACACACATATAAACATTATAAGACATAAAAACAGGTCAAAGATTTTTGCAACAAACAGACCTCAGTGCAAGAAAGTTATTTACCAGCAATATAAGACATAAATACACACATAAACATTATAAGACATAAATACAAATATAAACATTATAAGACATAAAAACAGGTCAAAGAAATTTGCAATGAACAGACCTCAGTGCAAGAAAGTTACTTACCAGCAATATAAGACATAAATACACACATAAACATTATAAGACAAAAAAACAAGTCAAAGATATTTGCAACAAACAGACCTCAGTGCAAGAACGTTACTTACCAGCAATATAAGACATAAATACACACATAAACATTATAAGACATAAATACAAATATAAACATTATAAGGCATAAAAACAGGTCAAAGAAATTTGCAATGAACAGACCTCAGTGCAAGAAAGTTACTTACCAGCAATATAAGACATAAATACACACATAAACATTATAAGACATAAATACAAATATAAACATTATAAGACAAAAAAACAAGTCAAAGAAATTTGCAATGAACAGACCTCAGTGCAAGAACGTTACTTACCAGCAATATAAGACATAAATACACACATAAACATTATAAGACATAAATACAAATATAAACATTATAAGACATAAAAACAGGTCAAAGAAATTTGCAATGAACAGACCTCAGTGCAAGAACGTTACTTACCAGCAATATAAGACATAAATACACACATAAACATTATAAGACATAAATACAAATATAAACATTATAAGACATAAAAACAGGTCAAAGAAATTTGCAATGAACAGACCTCAGTGCAAGAAAGTTACTTACCAGCAATATAAGACATAAATACACACATAAACATTATAAGACAAAAAAACAAGTCAAAGATATTTGCAACAAACAGACCTCAGTGCAAGAACGTTACTTACCAGCAATATAAGACATAAATATACACATAAACATTATACGACATAAAAACAAGTCAAAGATATTTGCAATGAACAGACCTCAGTGCAAGAACGTTACTTACCAGCAATACAAGACATATACACACCCATAAACATTACAAGACATAAAAACAAGTTAAAGATATTTGCAACAAACAGACCTCAGTGCAAGAACGTTACTTACCAGCAATATAAGACATAAATACACACATAAACATTATAAGACATAAAAACAAGTCAAAGATATTTGCAATGAACAGACCTCAGTGCAAGAAAGTTACTTACCAGCAATACAAGACATAAATACACACATAAACATTATAAGACATAAAAACAAGTCAAAGATATTTGCAATAAACAGACCTCAGTGCAAGAACGTTACTTACAAGCAATACAAGACATAAATACACACATAAACATTACAAGACATAAAAACAAGTCAAAGAATTTTGCAACAAACAGACCTCAGTGCAAGAAAGTTACTTACCAGCAATACAAGACATAAATACACACATAAACATTATAAGACATGAATACAAATATAAACATTATAAGACATAAAAACAGGTCAAAGAAATTTGCAATGAACAGACCTCAGTGCAAGAAAGTTACTTACCAGCAATATAAGACATAAATACACACATAAACATTATAAGACAAAAAAACAAGTCAAAGATATTTGCAACAAACAGACCTCAGTGCAAGAACGTTACTTACCAGCAATATAAGACATAAATACACACATAAACATTATAAGACATAAATACAAATATAAACATTATAAGGCATAAAAACAGGTCAAAGAAATTTGCAATGAACAGACCTCAGTGCAAGAAAGTTACTTACCAGCAATATAAGACATAAATACACACATAAACATTATAAGACATAAATACAAATATAAACATTATAAGACAAAAAAACAAGTCAAAGATATTTGCAACAAACAGACCTCAGTGCAAGAACTTTACTTACCAGCAATATAAGACATAAATACACACATAAACATTATAAGACAAAAAAACAAGTCAAAGATATTTGCAATAAACAGACCTCAGTGCAAGAACTTTACTTACCAGCAATAAAGGGCATAAATACACATATAAACATTATAAGACATAAATACACATATAAACATTATAAGACATAAATACAAATATAAACATTATAAGACATAAAAACAGGTCAAAGAAATTTGCAATGAACAGACCTCAGTGCAAGAAAGTTACTTACCAGCAATATAAGACATAAATACACACATAAACATTATAAGACAAAAAAACAAGTCAAAGATATTTGCAACAAACAGACCTCAGCGCAAAAACGTTACTTATCAGCAATATAAGACATAAATACATACATAAACATTATACGACATAAAAACAAGTCAAAGATATTTGCAATGAACAGACCTCAGTGCAAGAACGTTACTTACCAGCAATACAAGACATATACACACCCATAAACATTACAAGACATAAAAACAAGTTAAAGATATTTGCAACAAACAGACCTCAGTGCAAGAACGTTACTTACCAGCAATATAAGACATAAATACACACATAAACATTATAAGACATAAAAACAAGTCAAAGATATTTGCAATAAACAGACCTCAGTGCAAGAAAGTTACTTACCAGCAATACAAGACATAAATACACATATAAACATTATAAGACATAAAAACAAGTCAAAGATATTTGCAACAAACAGACCTCAGTGCAAGAACGTTACTTAACAGCAATATAAGACATAAATACAAATATAAACATTATAAGACATAAAAACACGTCAAAGATATTTGCAATGAACAGACCTCAGTGCAAGAAAGTTACTTACCAGCAATACAAGACATAAATACACACATAAACATTATAAGACATAAAAACAAGTCAAAGATATTTGCAATAAACAGACCTCAGTGCAAGAAAGTTACTTACCAGCAATACAAGACATAAATACACACATAAACATTATAAGACATAAAAACAAGTCAAAGATATTTGCAATAAACAGACCTCAGTGCAAGAACGTTACTTACAAGCAATACAAGACATAAATACACACATAAACATTACAAGACATAAAAACAAGTCAAAGAATTTTGCAACAAACAGACCTCAGTGCAAGAAAGTTACTTACCAGCAATACAAGACATAAATACACACATAAACATTAAAAGACATAAATACAAATATAAACATTACAAGACATAAAAACAAGTCAAAGATATTTGCAACAAACAGACCTCAGTAAAAGAACGTTACTTACCAGCAATACAAGACATAAATACACACATAAACATTACAAGACATAAAAACAAGTCAAAGAAATTTGCAACAAACAGACCTCAGTGCATGACAGTTACTTACCAGCAATAGAAGACATAAATACACACATAAACATTACAAGACATAAAAACAAGTCAAAGATATTTGCAATAAACAGACCTGAGTGCAAGAACGTTACTTACCAGCAATACAAGACATAAATACACACATAAACATTAAAAGACATAAATACAAATATAAACATTACAAGACATAAAAACAAGTCAAAGATATTTGCAACAAACAGACCTCAGGAAAAGAACGTTACTTACAAGCAATACAAGACATAAATACACACATAAACATTACAAGACATAAAAACAGGTCAATGAAATTTGCAATGAACAGACCTCAGTGCAAGAAAGTTACTTACCAGCAATATAAGACATAAATACACACATAAACATTGTAAGACAAAAAAACAAGTCAAAGATATTTGCAATGAACAGACGTCAGTGCAAGAAAGTTACTTACCAGCAATATAAGACATAAATACACACATAAACATTATACGACATAAAAACAAGTCAAAGATATTTGCAATAAACAGACCTCAGTGGAAGAACGTTACTTACCAGCAATATAAGACATAAATACACACATAAACATTATAAGACATAAAAACAAGTCAAAGATATTTGCAATAAACAGACCTCAGTGCAAGAAAGTTACTTACCAGCAATACAAAACATATACACACCCATAAACATTACAAGACATAAAAACAAGTCAAAGATATTTGCAACAAACAGACCTCAGTGCAAGAACTTTACTTACCAGCAATAAAGGGCATAAATACACACATAAACATTATAAGACATAAAAACAAGTCAAAGGTATTTGCAATAAACAGACCTCAGTGCAAGAAAGTTACTTACCAGCAATATAAGACATAAATACACACATAAACATTATAAGACATAAAAACAAGTCAAAGATATTTGCAACAAACAGACCTCAGTGCAAGAACTTTGCTTACCAGCAATAAAGGGCATAAATACACACATAAACATTATAAGACATAAATACACACATAAACATTATAAGACATAAATACACACATAAACATTATAAGACATAAATACACATATAAACATTATAAGACATAAAAACAGGTCAAAGATTTTTGCAACAAACAGACCTCAGTGCAAGAAAGTTATTTACCAGCAATATAAGACATAAATACACACATAAACATTATAAGACATAAATACAAATATAAACATTATAAGACATAAAAACAGGTCAAAGAAATTTGCAATGAACAGACCTCAGTGCAAGAAAGTTACTTACCAGCAATATAAGACATAAATACACACATAAACATTATAAGACAAAAAAACAAGTCAAAGATATTTGCAACAAACAGACCTCAGTGCAAGAACGTTACTTACCAGCAATATAAGACATAAATACACACATAAACATTATAAGACATAAATACAAATATAAACATTATAAGGCATAAAAACAGGTCAAAGAAATTTGCAATGAACAGACCTCAGTGCAAGAAAGTTACTTACCAGCAATATAAGACATAAATACACACATAAACATTATAAGACATAAATACAAATATGAACATTATAAGACAAAAAAACAAGTCAAAGAAATTTGCAATGAACAGACCTCAGTGCAAGAACGTTACTTACCAGCAATATAAGACATAAATACACACATAAACATTATACGACATAAAAACAAGTCAAAGATATTTGCAATAAACAGACCTCAGTGGAAGAACGTTACTTACCAGCAATATAAGACATAAATACACACATAAACATTATAAGACATAAAAACAAGTCAAAGATATTTGCAATAAACAGACCTCAGTGCAAGAAAGTTACTTACCAGCAATACAAAACATATACACACCCATAAACATTACAAGACATAAAAACAAGTCAAAGATATTTGCAACAAACAGACCTCAGTGCAAGAACTTTACTTACCAGCAATAAAGGGCATAAATACACACATAAACATTATAAGACATAAAAACAAGTCAAAGATATTTGCAATAAACAGACCTCAGTGCAAGAAAGTTACTTACCAGCAATATAAGACATAAATACACACATAAACATTATAAGACATAAAAACAAGTCAAAGATATTTGCAACAAACAGACCTCAGTGCAAGAACTTTGCTTACCAGCAATAAAGGGCATAAATACACACATAAACATTATAAGACATAAATACACACATAAACATTATAAGACATAAATACACACATAAACATTATAAGACATAAATACAAATATAAACATTATAAGACAAAAAAACAAGTCAAAGAAATTTGCAATGAACAGACCTCAGTGCAAGAACGTTACTTACCAGCAATATAAGACATAAATACACACATAAACATTATAAGACATAAATACAAATATAAACATTATAAGACATAAAAACAGGTCAAAGAAATTTGCAATGAACAGACCTCAGTGCAAGAAAGTTACTTACCAGCAATATAAGACATAAATACACACATAAACATTATAAGACAAAAAAACAAGTCAAAGATATTTGCAACAAACAGACCTCAGTGCAAGAACGTTACTTACCAGCAATATAAGACATAAATATACACATAAACATTATACGACATAAAAACAAGTCAAAGATATTTGCAATGAACAGACCTCAGTGCAAGAACGTTACTTACCAGCAATACAAGACATATACACACCCATAAACATTACAAGACATAAAAACAAGTTAAAGATATTTGCAACAAACAGACCTCAGTGCAAGAACGTTACTTACCAGCAATATAAGACATAAATACACACATAAACATTATAAGACATAAAAACAAGTCAAAGATATTTGCAATGAACAGACCTCAGTGCAAGAAAGTTACTTACCAGCAATATAAGACATAAATACACACATAAACATTATAAGACATAAAAACAAGTCAAAGATATTTGCAATAAACAGACCTCAGTGCAAGAAAGTTACTTACCAGCAATACAAAACATATACACACCCATAAACATTACAAGACATAAAAACAAGTCAAAGATATTTGCAACAAACAGACCTCAGTGCAAGAACTTTACTTACCAGCAATAAAGGGCATAAATACACACATAAACATTATAAGACATAAAAACAAGTCAAAGATATTTGCAATAAACAGACCTCAGTGCAAGAAAGTTACTTACCAGCAATATAAGACATAAATACACACATAGACATTATAAGACATAAAAACAAGTCAAAGATATTTGCAACAAACTGACCTCAGTGCAAGAACTTTGCTTACCAGCAATAAAGGGCATAAATACACACATAAACATTATAAGACATAAATACACACATAAACATTATAAGACATAAATACACACATAAACATTATAAGACATAAATACACACATATAAACATTATAAGACATAAAAACAGGTCAAAGATTTTTGCAACAAACAGACCTCAGTGCAAGAAAGTTATTTACCAGCAATATAAGACATAAATACACACATAAACATTATAAGACATAAATACAAATATAAACATTATAAGACATAAAAACAGGTCAAAGAAATTTGCAATGAACAGACCTCAGTGCAAGAAAGTTACTTACCAGCAATATAAGACATAAATACACACATAAACATTATAAGACAAAAAAACAAGTCAAAGATATTTGCAACAAACAGACCTCAGTGCAAGAACGTTACTTACCAGCAATATAAGACATAAATACACACATAAACATTATAAGACATAAATACAAATATAAACATTATAAGGCATAAAAACAGGTCAAAGAAATTTGCAATGAACAGACCTCAGTGCAAGAAAGTTACTTACCAGCAATATAAGACATAAATACACACATAAACATTATAAGACATAAATACAAATATAAACATTATAAGACAAAAAAACAAGTCAAAGAAATTTGCAATGAACAGACCTCAGTGCAAGAACGTTACTTACCAGCAATATAAGACATAAATACACACATAAACATTATAAGACATAAATACAAATATAAACATTATAAGACATAAAAACAGGTCAAAGAAATTTGCAATGAACAGACCTCAGTGCAAGAACGTTACTTACCAGCAATATAAGACATAAATACACACATAAACATTATAAGACATAAATACAAATATAAACATTATAAGACATAAAAACAGGTCAAAGAAATTTGCAATGAACAGACCTCAGTGCAAGAAAGTTACTTACCAGCAATATAAGACATAAATACACACATAAACATTATAAGACAAAAAAACAAGTCAAAGATATTTGCAACAAACAGACCTCAGTGCAAGAACGTTACTTACCAGCAATATAAGACATAAATATACACATAAACATTATACGACATAAAAACAAGTCAAAGATATTTGCAATGAACAGACCTCAGTGCAAGAACGTTACTTACCAGCAATACAAGACATATACACACCCATAAACATTACAAGACATAAAAACAAGTTAAAGATATTTGCAACAAACAGACCTCAGTGCAAGAACGTTACTTACCAGCAATATAAGACATAAATACACACATAAACATTATAAGACATAAAAACAAGTCAAAGATATTTGCAATGAACAGACCTCAGTGCAAGAAAGTTACTTACCAGCAATACAAGACATAAATACACACATAAACATTATAAGACATAAAAACAAGTCAAAGATATTTGCAATAAACAGACCTCAGTGCAAGAACGTTACTTACAAGCAATACAAGACATAAATACACACATAAACATTACAAGACATAAAAACAAGTCAAAGAATTTTGCAACAAACAGACCTCAGTGCAAGAAAGTTACTTACCAGCAATACAAGACATAAATACACACATAAACATTATAAGACATGAATACAAATATAAACATTATAAGACATAAAAACAGGTCAAAGAAATTTGCAATGAACAGACCTCAGTGCAAGAAAGTTACTTACCAGCAATATAAGACATAAATACACACATAAACATTATAAGACAAAAAAACAAGTCAAAGATATTTGCAACAAACAGACCTCAGTGCAAGAACGTTACTTACCAGCAATATAAGACATAAATACACACATAAACATTATAAGACATAAATACAAATATAAACATTATAAGGCATAAAAACAGGTCAAAGAAATTTGCAATGAACAGACCTCAGTGCAAGAAAGTTACTTACCAGCAATATAAGACATAAATACACACATAAACATTATAAGACATAAATACAAATATAAACATTATAAGACAAAAAAACAAGTCAAAGATATTTGCAACAAACAGACCTCAGTGCAAGAACTTTACTTACCAGCAATATAAGACATAAATACACACATAAACATTATAAGACAAAAAAACAAGTCAAAGATATTTGCAATAAACAGACCTCAGTGCAAGAACTTTACTTACCAGCAATAAAGGGCATAAATACACATATAAACATTATAAGACATAAATACACATATAAACATTATAAGACATAAATACAAATATAAACATTATAAGACATAAAAACAGGTCAAAGAAATTTGCAATGAACAGACCTCAGTGCAAGAAAGTTACTTACCAGCAATATAAGACATAAATACACACATAAACATTATAAGACAAAAAAACAAGTCAAAGATATTTGCAACAAACAGACCTCAGTGCAAAAACGTTACTTATCAGCAATATAAGACATAAATACATACATAAACATTATACGACATAAAAACAAGTCAAAGATATTTGCAATGAACAGACCTCAGTGCAAGAACGTTACTTACCAGCAATACAAGACATATACACACCCATAAACATTACAAGACATAAAAACAAGTTAAAGATATTTGCAACAAACAGACCTCAGTGCAAGAACGTTACTTACCAGCAATATAAGACATAAATACACACATAAACATTATAAGACATAAAAACAAGTCAAAGATATTTGCAATAAACAGACCTCAGTGCAAGAAAGTTACTTACCAGCAATACAAGACATAAATACACATATAAACATTATAAGACATAAAAACAAGTCAAAGATATTTGCAACAAACAGACCTCAGTGCAAGAACGTTACTTAACAGCAATATAAGACATAAATACAAATATAAACATTATAAGACATAAAAACACGTCAAAGATATTTGCAATGAACAGACCTCAGTGCAAGAAAGTTACTTACCAGCAATACAAGACATAAATACACACATAAACATTATAAGACATAAAAACAAGTCAAAGATATTTGCAATAAACAGACCTCAGTGCAAGAAAGTTACTTACCAGCAATACAAGACATAAATACACACATAAACATTATAAGACATAAAAACAAGTCAAAGATATTTGCAATAAACAGACCTCAGTGCAAGAACGTTACTTACAAGCAATACAAGACATAAATACACACATAAACATTACAAGACATAAAAACAAGTCAAAGAATTTTGCAACAAACAGACCTCAGTGCACTAAAGTTACTTACCAGCAATACAAGACATAAATACACACATAAACATTAAAAGACATAAATACAAATATAAACATTACAAGACATAAAAACAAGTCAAAGATATTTGCAACAAACAGACCTCAGTAAAAGAACGTTACTTACCAGCAATACAAGACATAAATACACACATAAACATTACAAGACATAAAAACAAGTCAAAGAAATTTGCAACAAACAGACCTCAGTGCATGACAGTTACTTACCAGCAATAGAAGACATAAATACACACATAAACATTACAAGACATAAAAACAAGTCAAAGATATTTGCAATAAACAGACCTGAGTGCAAGAACGTTACTTACCAGCAATACAAGACATAAATACACACATAAACATTAAAAGACATAAATACAAATATAAACATTACAAGACATAAAAACAAGTCAAAGATATTTGCAACAAACAGACCTCAGGAAAAGAACGTTACTTACAAGCAATACAAGACATAAATACACACATAAACATTACAAGACATAAAAACAGGTCAATGAAATTTGCAATGAACAGACCTCAGTGCAAGAAAGTTACTTACCAGCAATATAAGACATAAATACACACATAAACATTGTAAGACAAAAAAACAAGTCAAAGATATTTGCAATGAACAGACCTCAGTGCAAGAAAGTTACTTACCAGCAATATAAGACATAAATACACACATAAATATTATACGACATAAAAACAAGTCAAAGATATTTGCAATAAACAGACCTCAGTGGAAGAACGTTACTTACCAGCAATATAAGACATAAATACACACATAAACATTATAAGACATAAAAACAAGTCAAAGATATTTGCAATAAACAGACCTCAGTGCAAGAAAGTTACTTACCAGCAATACAAAACATATACACACCCATAAACATTACAAGACATAAAAACAAGTCAAAGATATTTGCAACAAACAGACCTCAGTGCAAGAACTTTACTTACCAGCAATAAAGGGCATAAATACACACATAAACATTATAAGACATAAAAACAAGTCAAAGGTATTTGCAATAAACAGACCTCAGTGCAAGAAAGTTACTTACCAGCAATATAAGACATAAATACACACATAAACATTATAAGACATAAAAACAAGTCAAAGATATTTGCAACAAACAGACCTCAGTGCAAGAACTTTGCTTACCAGCAATAAAGGGCATAAATACACACATAAACATTATAAGACATAAATACACACATAAACATTATAAGACATAAATACACACATAAACATTATAAGACATAAATACACATATAAACATTATAAGACATAAAAACAGGTCAAAGATTTTTGCAACAAACAGACCTCAGTGCAAGAAAGTTATTTACCAGCAATATAAGACATAAATACACACATAAACATTATAAGACATAAATACAAATATAAACATTATAAGACATAAAAACAGGTCAAAGAAATTTGCAATGAACAGACCTCAGTGCAAGAAAGTTACTTACCAGCAATATAAGACATAAATACACACATAAACATTATAAGACAAAAAAACAAGTCAAAGATATTTGCAACAAACAGACCTCAGTGCAAGAACGTTACTTACCAGCAATATAAGACATAAATACACACATAAACATTATAAGACATAAATACAAATATAAACATTATAAGGCATAAAAACAGGTCAAAGAAATTTGCAATGAACAGACCTCAGTGCAAGAAAGTTACTTACCAGCAATATAAGACATAAATACACACATAAACATTATAAGACATAAATACAAATATGAACATTATAAGACAAAAAAACAAGTCAAAGAAATTTGCAATGAACAGACCTCAGTGCAAGAACGTTACTTACCAGCAATATAAGACATAAATACACACATAAACATTATACGACATAAAAACAAGTCAAAGATATTTGCAATAAACAGACCTCAGTGGAAGAACGTTACTTACCAGCAATATAAGACATAAATACACACATAAACATTATAAGACATAAAAACAAGTCAAAGATATTTGCAATAAACAGACCTCAGTGCAAGAAAGTTACTTACCAGCAATACAAAACATATACACACCCATAAACATTACAAGACATAAAAACAAGTCAAAGATATTTGCAACAAACAGACCTCAGTGCAAGAACTTTACTTACCAGCAATAAAGGGCATAAATACACACATAAACATTATAAGACATAAAAACAAGTCAAAGATATTTGCAATAAACAGACCTCAGTGCAAGAAAGTTACTTACCAGCAATATAAGACATAAATACACACATAAACATTATAAGACATAAAAACAAGTCAAAGATATTTGCAACAAACAGACCTCAGTGCAAGAACTTTGCTTACCAGCAATAAAGGGCATAAATACACACATAAACATTATAAGACATAAATACACACATAAACATTATAAGACATAAATACACACATAAACATTATAAGACATAAATACAAATATAAACATTATAAGACAAAAAAACAAGTCAAAGAAATTTGCAATGAACAGACCTCAGTGCAAGAACGTTACTTACCAGCAATATAAGACATAAATACACACATAAACATTATAAGACATAAATACAAATATAAACATTATAAGACATAAAAACAGGTCAAAGAAATTTGCAATGAACAGACCTCAGTGCAAGAAAGTTACTTACCAGCAATATAAGACATAAATACACACATAAACATTATAAGACAAAAAAACAAGTCAAAGATATTTGCAACAAACAGACCTCAGTGCAAGAACGTTACTTACCAGCAATATAAGACATAAATATACACATAAACATTATACGACATAAAAACAAGTCAAAGATATTTGCAATGAACAGACCTCAGTGCAAGAACGTTACTTACCAGCAATACAAGACATATACACACCCATAAACATTACAAGACATAAAAACAAGTTAAAGATATTTGCAACAAACAGACCTCAGTGCAAGAACGTTACTTACCAGCAATATAAGACATAAATACACACATAAACATTATAAGACATAAAAACAAGTCAAAGATATTTGCAATGAACAGACCTCAGTGCAAGAAAGTTACTTACCAGCAATACAAGACATAAATACACACATAAACATTATAAGACATAAAAACAAGTCAAAGATATTTGCAATAAACAGACCTCAGTGCAAGAAAGTTACTTACCAGCAATATAAGACATAAATACACACATAAACATTATAAGACATAAAAACAAGTCAAAGATATTTGCAATAAACAGACCTCAGTGCAAGAACGTTACTTACAAGCAATACAAGACATAAATACACACATAAACATTAAAAGACATAAATACAAATATAAACATTACAAGACATAAAAACAAGTCAAAGATATTTGCAACAAACAGACCTCAGTAAAAGAACGTTACTTACCAGCAATACAAGACATAAATACACACATAAACATTACAAGACATAAAAACAAGTCAAAGAAATTTGCAACAAACAGACCTCAGTGCATGACAGTTACTTACCAGCAATAGAAGACATAAATACACACATAAACATTACAAGACATAAAAACAAGTCAAAGATATTTGCAATAAACAGACCTGAGTGCAAGAACGTTACTTACCAGCAATACAAGACATAAATACACACATAAACATTAAAAGACATAAATACAAATATAAACATTACAAGACATAAAAACAAGTCAAAGATATTTGCAACAAACAGACCTCAGGAAAAGAACGTTACTTACAAGCAATACAAGACATAAATACACACATAAACATTACAAGACATAAAAACAGGTCAATGAAATTTGCAATGAACAGACCTCAGTGCAAGAAAGTTACTTACCAGCAATATAAGACATAAATACACACATAAACATTATAAGACAAAAAAACAAGTCAAAGATATTTGCAACAAACAGACCTCAGTGCAAGAACGTTACTTACCAGCAATATAAGACATAAATACACACATAAACATTATAAGACATAAAAACAGGTCAAAGAAATTTGCAATGAACAGACCTCAGTGCAAGAAAGTTACTTACCAGCAATATAAGACATAAATACACACATAAACATTATACGACATAAAAACAGGTCAAAGATATTTGCAATGAACAGACCTCAGTGCAAGAAAGTTACTTACCAGCAATATAAGACATAAATACACACATAAACATTATACGACATAAAAACAAGTCAAAGATATTTGCAATAAACAGACCTCAGTGGAAGAACGTTACTTACCAGCAATATAAGACATAAATACACACATAAACATTATAAGACATAAAAACAAGTCAAAGATATTTGCAATAAACAGACCTCAGTGCAAGAAAGTTACTTACCAGCAATACAAAACATATACACACCCATAAACATTACAAGACATAAAAACAAGTCAAAGATATTTGCAACAAACAGACCTCAGTGCAAGAACTTTACTTACCAGCAATAAAGGGCATAAATACACACATAAACATTATAAGACATAAAAACAAGTCAAAGATATTTGCAATAAACAGACCTCAGTGCAAGAAAGTTACTTACCAGCAATATAAGACATAAATACACACATAAACATTATAAGACATAAAAACAAGTCAAAGATATTTGCAACAAACAGACCTCAGTGCAAGAACTTTGCTTACCAGCAATAAAGGGCATAAATACACACATAAACATTATAAGACATAAATACACACATAAACATTATAAGACATAAATACACACATAAACATTATAAGACATAAATACAAATATAAACATTATAAGACAAAAAAACAAGTCAAAGAAATTTGCAATGAACAGACCTCAGTGCAAGAACGTTACTTACCAGCAATATAAGACATAAATACACACATAAACATTATAAGACATAAATACAAATATAAACATTATAAGACATAAAAACAGGTCAAAGAAATTTGCAATGAACAGACCTCAGTGCAAGAAAGTTACTTACCAGCAATATAAGACATAAATACACACATAAACATTATAAGACAAAAAAACAAGTCAAAGATATTTGCAACAAACAGACCTCAGTGCAAGAACGTTACTTACCAGCAATATAAGACATAAATATACACATAAACATTATACGACATAAAAACAAGTCAAAGATATTTGCAATGAACAGACCTCAGTGCAAGAACGTTACTTACCAGCAATACAAGACATATACACACCCATAAACATTACAAGACATAAAAACAAGTTAAAGATATTTGCAACAAACAGACCTCAGTGCAAGAACGTTACTTACCAGCAATATAAGACATAAATACACACATAAACATTATAAGACATAAAAACAAGTCAAAGATATTTGCAATGAACAGACCTCAGTGCAAGAAAGTTACTTACCAGCAATACAAGACATAAATACACACATAAACATTATAAGACATAAAAACAAGTCAAAGATATTTGCAATAAACAGACCTCAGTGCAAGAAAGTTACTTACCAGCAATATAAGACATAAATACACACATAAACATTATAAGACATAAAAACAAGTCAAAGATATTTGCAATAAACAGACCTCAGTGCAAGAACGTTACTTACAAGCAATACAAGACATAAATACACACATAAACATTAAAAGACATAAATACAAATATAAACATTACAAGACATAAAAACAAGTCAAAGATATTTGCAACAAACAGACCTCAGTAAAAGAACGTTACTTACCAGCAATACAAGACATAAATACACACATAAACATTACAAGACATAAAAACAAGTCAAAGAAATTTGCAACAAACAGACCTCAGTGCATGACAGTTACTTACCAGCAATAGAAGACATAAATACACACATAAACATTACAAGACATAAAAACAAGTCAAAGATATTTGCAATAAACAGACCTGAGTGCAAGAACGTTACTTACCAGCAATACAAGACATAAATACACACATAAACATTAAAAGACATAAATACAAATATAAACATTACAAGACATAAAAACAAGTCAAAGATATTTGCAACAAACAGACCTCAGGAAAAGAACGTTACTTACAAGCAATACAAGACATAAATACACACATAAACATTACAAGACATAAAAACAGGTCAATGAAATTTGCAATGAACAGACCTCAGTGCAAGAAAGTTACTTACCAGCAATATAAGACATAAATACACACATAAACATTATAAGACAAAAAAACAAGTCAAAGATATTTGCAACAAACAGACCTCAGTGCAAGAACGTTACTTACCAGCAATATAAGACATAAATACACACATAAACATTATAAGACATAAAAACAGGTCAAAGAAATTTGCAATGAACAGACCTCAGTGCAAGAAAGTTACTTACCAGCAATATAAGACATAAATACACACATAAACATTATACGACATAAAAACAGGTCAAAGATATTTGCAATGAACAGACCTCAGTGCAAGAAAGTTACTTACCAGCAATATAAGACATAAATACACACATAAACATTATACGACATAAAAACAAGTCAAAGATATTTGCAATAAACAGACCTCAGTGGAAGAACGTTACTTACCAGCAATATAAGACATAAATACACACATAAACATTATAAGACATAAAAACAAGTCAAAGATATTTGCAATAAACAGACCTCAGTGCAAGAAAGTTACTTACCAGCAATACAAAACATATACACACCCATAAACATTACAAGACATAAAAACAAGTCAAAGATATTTGCAACAAACAGACCTCAGTGCAAGAACTTTACTTACCAGCAATAAAGGGCATAAATACACACATAAACATTATAAGACATAAAAACAAGTCAAAGATATTTGCAATAAACAGACCTCAGTGCAAGAAAGTTACTTACCAGCAATATAAGACATAATTAAAGCTGCAAGCAGCGTTATGAGGGCCCTCGCACCCCCGGCGCGTCGAGCCACGCCCAACACCTAAAACCAGCACGTCCGATCGATGTCACATTGATGGAATTCATGCATTTAACCACCAGCTAACATTTCAACTCATTCATTCATGATTAGCTAGTCGTTCCACTAGGTGGCACTCTAACCATTATGTACAAATGGCATAACAAACATTTCCGAACTCGAGTCTCATTATGCCTGCGACCTTTGGGTGAGATTGGACATTGTGTTTTTGAGTAACAGCACATTACTGCGTTTTGGCGAGTGATTGAGAGTCTACGTGCCGCCATAACCACCCCGTTTCCCTGAACGTAAAAAGCTTCGCAATTTAACAACACAAAGGTCTTTGGATTCCACACACTGAAGAATAGTGCAATATGATGAAATCCCTTGGAGGAGTTCGTCAAAGAACGATGCCTGAAAAGAGGGGAAAATGTTGCCAAAATTGCACATTAATTTTAAAATGGCTGACTTCCTGTTGGATTTGGGATATTGCTCCAAGAGACTTTTTTGTACATCTTGATATCTCCTATAAGCTTACCAGGTTTCAGAATCATACATAAAACACAGAGCAGGGGCTGTGATTTTGAAATTTTGTAGGGGGCGCTGAGGAGCCATTTTGGGATATTCAATGAAAATGATCACATAACAACAAAGCCTTAACCACATTGGAGGTGTGCGCCAAATTTCAAGACTTTTTAAACTTTCCAAGCCCCTCAAAAGCCACTTCATCTTTCATGGTGAACTGCGTTGCCACCAGGGTGCGGCGTTCAGTTTAAAGTCACAATTTTTGCACTGAAGCATCACGAGGGACTGATGGTGATATTCACCGCTTTTGAGGTGGCCACGATGAACCTGTGAAAATCAGTACAACAAAATTAAAGCCATGACATTTCCTGTTCCCACTAGGTGGCGCTGTCCGTATTCCCGACAATGGGCACATCAATCTGTTCAGGGCGGGTCTGACTTCATGCCTGTAAAGTCTGGTACTGATCAGACTGGATTTCATGGAGTTATACTAATTTGTTTCTTCATGGCGTGACATCAAAGTTCGCCATGCTGCTGGGGTCACACCCTTTTGCGAAAAGTCACAGTTTTCACTGTAACCCAAGACCAACTCCTTAAGGGTTTTCTGGAGAAATTTGAGGCTGCAGATGTCACCCATCACTATACTGTACCCCAAAGTGTAAAACATGACATTTCCTGTTCCCACTAGGTGGCGCTGTCCTTCATGTCAAATATGGCAGTTGAAATATGTTTAGGGGTGGAGCCTTATCATATGTGTTCACTTTGGTCAAGGTCAGAAAATGTATGACAAAATGAGAGGCAATAAGATTTTCATGGCGAGTCATCGAAATTCGCCATGGCGCCACGGCCTCATAGTATTGTGAAAACTCAAAAGCTCCGCAATTTAACATGGCACAAGGGTGTAGTTGACACTGTCCAAATTTGAAGGTTATGAAATGAAACCCCAAGGAGGAGTTCGCAAAAGTTCGAGGCATGGAAATGGCAAAATTAGAGCCAAAATGTCACCTTCTCTTCCAAATGGCGGACTTCCTGTTGGGTTTGCGTCAATGGGCCCACAGACTTTTTTGTTCGTCTTGGCATGATACACATGTGTGCCAAATTTCATACATGTAGCTCAAACCATGTGGTCGTAGGGCTGCATTTAACAAGGCATAGGTGGCGCTGTAGAGCCATTTCCCAGTGCTCATATGTAAAACCATTAAAATACAAAATTTTTCACCAGACCTGGCATGTGTGCAAAATTTCATGAGTTTTTGAGCATGTTTAGGCCCTCAAAAAGGCCCTTGTTTGGGGTGAATAATAATAATAATAATAATAATAATAATAATAATAATAATAATAATAATAATAAGAAACGGAGCAGATACAATAGGGCCTTCGCACTCTCGGTGCTCGGGCCCTAATAATAATAATAATAATAATAAGAAACGGAGCAGATACAATAGGGCCTTCGCACTCTCGGTGCTCGGGCCCTAAATACACACATAAACATTATAAGACATAAAAACAAGTCAAAGATATTTGCAACAAACAGACCTCAGTGCAAGAACTTTGCTTACCAGCAATAAAGGGCATAAATACACACATAAACATTATAAGACATAAATACACACATAAACATTATAAGACATAAATACACACATAAACATTATAAGACATAAATACACATATAAACATTATAAGACATAAAAACAGGTCAAAGATTTTTGCAACAAACAGACCTCAGTGCAAGAAAGTTATTTACCAGCAATATAAGACATAAATACACACATAAACATTATAAGACATAAATACAAATATAAACATTATAAGACATAAAAACAGGTCAAAGATATTTGCAACAAACAGACCTCAGTGCAAGAACGTTACTTACCAGCAATATAAGACATAAATACACACATAAACATTATAAGACATAAATACAAATATAAACATTATAAGGCATAAAAACAGGTCAAAGAAATTTGCAATGAACAGACCTCAGTGCAAGAAAGTTACTTACCAGCAATATAAGACATAAATACACACATAAACATTATAAGACATAAATACAAATATAAACATTATAAGACAAAAAAACAAGTCAAAGAAATTTGCAATGAACAGACCTCAGTGCAAGAACGTTACTTACCAGCAATATAAGACATAAATACACACATAAACATTATAAGACATAAATACAAATATAAACATTATAAGACATAAAAACAGGTCAAAGAAATTTGCAATGAACAGACCTCAGTGCAAGAACGTTACTTACCAGCAATATAAGACATAAATACACACATAAACATTATAAGACATAAATACAAATATAAACATTATAAGACATAAAAACAGGTCAAAGAAATTTGCAATGAACAGACCTCAGTGCAAGAAAGTTACTTACCAGCAATATAAGACATAAATACACACATAAACATTATAAGACAAAAAAACAAGTCAAAGATATTTGCAACAAACAGACCTCAGTGCAAGAACGTTACTTACCAGCAATATAAGACATAAATATACACATAAACATTATACGACATAAAAACAAGTCAAAGATATTTGCAATGAACAGACCTCAGTGCAAGAACGTTACTTACCAGCAATACAAGACATATACACACCCATAAACATTACAAGACATAAAAACAAGTCAAAGATATTTGCAATAAACAGACCTCAGTGCAAGAAAGTTACTTACCAGCAATACAAGACATAAATACACATATAAACATTATAAGACATAAAAACAAGTCAAAGATATTTGCAACAAACAGACCTCAGTGCAAGAACGTTACTTAACAGCAATATAAGACATAAATACAAATATAAACATTATAAGACATAAAAACACGTCAAAGATATTTGCAATGAACAGACCTCAGTGCAAGAAAGTTACTTACCAGCAATACAAGACATAAATACACACATAAACATTATAAGACATAAAAACAAGTCAAAGATATTTGCAATAAACAGACCTCAGTGCAAGAAAGTTACTTACCAGCAATACAAGACATAAATACACACATAAACATTATAAGACATAAAAACAAGTCAAAGATATTTGCAATAAACAGACCTCAGTGCAAGAACGTTACTTACAAGCAATACAAGACATAAATACACACATAAACATTACAAGACATAAAAAAAAGTCAAAGAATTTTGCAACAAACAGACCTCAGTGCAAGAAAGTTACTTACCAGCAATACAAGACATAAATACACACATAAACATTAAAAGACATAAATACAAATATAAACATTACAAGACATAAAAACAAGTCAAAGATATTTGCAACAAACAGACCTCAGTAAAAGAACGTTACTTACCAGCAATACAAGACATAAATACACACATAAACATTACAAGACATAAAAACAAGTCAAAGAAATTTGCAACAAACAGACCTCAGTGCATGACAGTTACTTACCAGCAATATAAGACATAAATACACACATAAACATTACAAGACATAAAAACAAGTCAAAGATATTTGCAATAAACAGACCTGAGTGCAAGAACGTTACTTACCAGCAATACAAGACATAAATACACACATAAACATTACAAGGCATAAAAACAAGTCAAAGAATTTTGCAACAAACAGACCTCAGTGCAAGAAAGTTACTTACCAGCAATACAAGACATAAATACACACATAAACATTACAAGACATAAAAACAGGTCAAAGAAATTTGCAATGAACAGACCTCAGTGCAAGAAAGTTACTTACCAGCAATATAAGACATAAATACACACATAAACATTATAAGACAAAAAAAACAAGTCAAAGATATTTGCAACAAACAGACCTCAGTGCAAGAACGTTACTTACCAGCAATATAAGACATAAATACACACATAAACATTATAAGACATAAATACAAATATAAACATTATAAGACATAAAAACAGGTCAAAGATATTTGCAATAAACAGACCTCAGTGCAAGAAAGTTACTTACCAGCAATACAAGACATAAATACACATATAAACATTATAAGACATAAAAACAAGTCAAAGATATTTGCAATAAACAGACCTCAGTGCAAGAACGTTACTTACAAGCAATACAAGACATAAATACACACATAAACATTACAAGACATAAAAACAAGTCAAAGAATTTTGCAACAAACAGACCTCAGTGCAAGAAAGTTACTTACCAGCAATACAAGACATAAATACACACATAAACATTAAAAGACATAAATACAAATATAAACATTACAAGACATAAAAACAAGTCAAAGATATTTGCAACAAACAGACCTCAGTAAAAGAACGTTACTTACCAGCAATACAAGACATAAATACACACATAAACATTACAAGACAAAAAAACAAGTCAAAGATATTTGCAACAAACAGACCTCAGTGCATGACAGTTACTTACCAGCAATACAAGACATAAATACACACATAAACATTACAAGACATAAAAACAAGTCAAAGATATTTGCAATAAACAGACCTGAGTGCAAGAACGTTACTTACCAGCAATACAAGACATAAATACACACATAAACATTAAAAGACATAAATACAAATATAAACATTACAAGACATAAAAACAAGTCAAAGATATTTGCAACAAACAGACCTCAGGAAAAGAACGTTACTTACAAGCAATACAAGACATAAATACACACATAAACATTACAAGACATAAAAACAGGTCAATGAAATTTGCAATGAACAGACCTCAGTGCAAGAAAGTTACTTACCAGCAATATAAGACATAAATACACACATAAACATTATAAGACAAAAAAACAAGTCAAAGATATTTGCAACAAACAGACCTCAGTGCAAGAACGTTACTTACCAGCAATATAAGACATAAATACACACATAAACATTATAAGACATAAAAACAGGTCAAAGAAATTTGCAATGAACAGACCTCAGTGCAAGAAAGTTACTTACCAGCAATATAAGACATAAATACACACATAAACATTATACGACATAAAAACAGGTCAAAGATATTTGCAATGAACAGACCTCAGTGCAAGAAAGTTACTTACCAGCAATATAAGACATAAATACACACATAAACATTATACGACATAAAAACAAGTCAAAGATATTTGCAATAAACAGACCTCAGTGCAAGAAAGTTACTTACCAGCAATACAAAACATATACACACCCATAAACATTACAAGACATAAAAACAAGTCAAAGATATTTGCAACAAACAGACCTCAGTGCAAGAACTTTACTTACCAGCAATAAAGGGCATAAATACACACATAAACATTATAAGACATAAAAACAAGTCAAAGATATTTGCAATAAACAGACCTCAGTGCAAGAAAGTTACTTACCAGCAATATAAGACATAAATACACACATAAACATTATAAGACATAAAAACAAGTCAAAGATATTTGCAACAAACAGACCTCAGTGCAAGAACTTTGCTTACCAGCAATAAAGGGCATAAATACACACATAAACATTATAAGACATAAATACACACATAAACATTATAAGACATAAATACACACATAAACATTATAAGACATAAATACACATATAAACATTATAAGACATAAAAACAGGTCAAAGATTTTTGCAACAAACAGACCTCAGTGCAAGAAAGTTATTTACCAGCAATATAAGACATAAATACACACATAAACATTATAAGACATAAATACAAATATAAACATTATAAGACATAAAAACAGGTCAAAGAAATTTGCAATGAACAGACCTCAGTGCAAGAAAGTTACTTACCAGCAATATAAGACATAAATACACACATAAACATTATAAGACAAAAAAACAAGTCAAAGATATTTGCAACAAACAGACCTCAGTGCAAGAACGTTACTTACCAGCAATATAAGACATAAATACACACATAAACATTATAAGACATAAATACAAATATAAACATTATAAGGCATAAAAACAGGTCAAAGAAATTTGCAATGAACAGACCTCAGTGCAAGAAAGTTACTTACCAGCAATATAAGACATAAATACACACATAAACATTATAAGACATAAATACAAATATAAACATTATAAGACAAAAAAACAAGTCAAAGAAATTTGCAATGAACAGACCTCAGTGCAAGAACGTTACTTACCAGCAATATAAGACATAAATACACACATAAACATTATAAGACATAAATACAAATATAAACATTATAAGACATAAAAACAGGTCAAAGAAATTTGCAATGAACAGACCTCAGTGCAAGAAAGTTACTTACCAGCAATATAAGACATAAATACACACATAAACATTATAAGACAAAAAAACAAGTCAAAGATATTTGCAACAAACAGACCTCAGTGCAAGAACGTTACTTACCAGCAATACAAGACATAAATATACACATAAACATTATACGACATAAAAACAAGTCAAAGATATTTGCAATGAACAGACCTCAGTGCAAGAACGTTACTTACCAGCAATACAAGACATATACACACCCATAAACATTACAAGACATAAAAACAAGTTAAAGATATTTGCAACAAACAGACCTCAGTGCAAGAACGTTACTTACCAGCAATATAAGACATAAATACACACATAAACATTATAAGACATAAAAACAAGTCAAAGATATTTGCAATAAACAGACCTCAGTGCAAGAAAGTTACTTACCAGCAATACAAGACATAAATACACATATAAACATTATAAGACATAAAAACAAGTCAAAGATATTTGCAACAAACAGACCTCAGTGCAAGAACGTTACTTAACAGCAATATAAGACATAAATACAAATATAAACATTATAAGACATAAAAACACGTCAAAGATATTTGCAATGAACAGACCTCAGTGCAAGAAAGTTACTTACCAGCAATACAAGACATAAATACACACATAAACATTATAAGACATAAAAACAAGTCAAAGATATTTGCAATAAACAGACC
Organism: Aulonocara sp. 'chitande type north' Nkhata Bay; assembly: GCF_057382095.1. Taxonomy (NCBI): domain Eukaryota; kingdom Metazoa; phylum Chordata; class Actinopteri; order Cichliformes; family Cichlidae; genus Aulonocara; species Aulonocara sp. 'chitande type north' Nkhata Bay. The sequence continues at coordinate 5,850,227 of NC_141349.1, forward strand.
TCAGTGCAAGAAAGTTACTTACCAGCAATACAAGACATAAATACACACATAAACATTATAAGACATAAAAACAAGTCAAAGATATTTGCAACAAACAGACCTCAGTGCAAGAACGTTACTTACAAGCAATACAAGACATAAATACACACATAAACATTACAAGACATAAAAACAAGTCAAAGAATTTTGCAACAAACAGACCTCAGTGCAATAAAGTTACTTACCAGCAATACAAGACATAAATACACACATAAACATTAAAAGACATAAATACAAATATAAACATTACAAGACATAAAAACAAGTCAAAGATATTTGCAACAAACAGACCTCAGTAAAAGAACGTTACTTACCAGCAATAGAAGACATAAATACACACATAAACATTACAAGACATAAAAACAAGTCAAAGAAATTTGCAACAAACAGACCTCAGTGCATGACAGTTACTTACCAGCAATACAAGACATAATTACACACATAAACATTACAAGACATAAAAACAAGTCAAAGATATTTGCAATAAACAGACCTGAGTGCAAGAACGTTACTTACCAGCAATACAAGACATAAATACACACATAAACATTAAAAGACATAAATACAAATATAAACATTACAAGACATAAAAACAAGTCAAAGATATTTGCAACAAACAGACCTCAGGAAAAGAACGTTACTTACAAGCAATACAAGACATAAATACACACATAAACATTACAAGACATAAAAACAAGTCAAAGAATTTTGCAACAAACAGACCTCAGTGCAAGAAAGTTACTTACCAGCAATACAAGACATAAATACACACATAAACATTACAAGACATAAAAACAGGTCAAAGAAATTTGCAATGAACAGACCTCAGTGCAAGAAAGTTACTTACCAGCAATATAAGACATAAATACACACATAAACATTATAAGACAAAAAAAACAAGTCAAAGATATTTGCAACAAACAGACCTCAGTGCAAGAACGTTACTTACAAGCAATACAAGACATAAATACACACATAAACATTACAAGACATAAAAACAAGTCAAAGAATTTTGCAATAAACAGACCTCAGTGCAAGAAAGTTACTTACCAGCAATACAAGACATAAATACACACATAAACATTATAAGACATAAATACAAATATAAACATTATAAGACATAAAAACAGGTCAAAGATATTTGCAATAAACAGACCTCAGTGCAAGAACGTTACTTACAAGCAATACAAGACATAAATACACACATAAACATTACAAGACATAAAAACAAGTCAAAGAATTTTGCAACAAACAGACCTCAGTGCAAGAAAGTTACTTACCAGCAATACAAGACATAAATACACACATAAACATTAAAAGACATAAATACAAATATAAACATTACAAGACATAAAAACAAGTCAAAGATATTTGCAACAAACAGACCTCAGTAAAAGAACGTTACTTACCAGCAATACAAGACATAAATACACACATAAACATTACAAGACATAAAAACAAGTCAAAGAAATTTGCAACAAACAGACCTCAGTGCATGACAGTTACTTACCAGCAATACAAGACATAAATACACACATAAACATTACAAGACATAAAAACAAGTCAAAGATATTTGCAACAAACAGACCTCAGTAAAAGAACGTTACTTACCAGCAATACAAGACATAAATACACACATAAACATTACAAGACAAAAAAACAAGTCAAAGATATTTGCAACAAACAGACCTCAGTGCATGACAGTTACTTACCAGCAATACAAGACATAAATACACACATAAACATTACAAGACATAAAAACAAGTCAAAGATATTTGCAATAAACAGACCTGAGTGCAAGAACGTTACTTACCAGCAATACAAGACATAAATACACACATAAACATTAAAAGACATAAATACAAATATAAACATTACAAGACATAAAAACAAGTCAAAGATATTTGCAACAAACAGACCTCAGGAAAAGAACGTTACTTACAAGCAATACAAGACATAAATACACACATAAACATTACAAGACATAAAAACAGGTCAAAGAAATTTGCAATGAACAGACCTCAGTGCAAGAAAGTTACTTACCAGCAATATAAGACATAAATACACACATAAACATTATAAGACAAAAAAACAAGTCAAAGATATTTGCAACAAACAGACCTCAGTGCAAGAACGTTACTTACCAGCAATATAAGACATAAATACACACATAAACATTATAAGACATAAAAACAGGTCAAAGAAATTTGCAATGAACAGACCTCAGTGCAAGAAAGTTACTTACCAGCAATATAAGACATAAATACACACATAAACATTATACGACATAAAAACAGGTCAAAGATATTTGCAATGAACAGACCTCAGTGCAAGAAAGTTACTTACCAGCAATATAAGACATAAATACACACATAAACATTATACGACATAAAAACAAGTCAAAGATATTTGCAATAAACAGACCTCAGTGGAAGAACGTTACTTACCAGCAATATAAGACATAAATAAACACATAAACATTATAAGACATAAAAACAAGTCAAAGATATTTGCAATAAACAGACCTCAGTGCAAGAAAGTTACTTACCAGCAATACAAAACATATACACACCCATAAACATTACAAGACATAAAAACAAGTCAAAGATATTTGCAACAAACAGACCTCAGTGCAAGAACTTTACTTACCAGCAATAAAGGGCATAAATACACACATAAACATTATAAGACATAAAAACAAGTCAAAGATATTTGCAATAAACAGACCTCAGTGCAAGAAAGTTACTTACCAGCAATATAAGACATAAATAAACACATAAACATTATACGACATAAAAACAAGTCAAAGATATTTGCAATAAACAGACCTCAGTGCAAGAAAGTTACTTACCAGCAATACAAAACATATACACACCCATAAACATTACAAGACATAAAAACAAGTCAAAGATATTTGCAACAAACAGACCTCAGTAAAAGAACGTTACTTACCAGCAATACAAGACATAAATACACACATAAACATTACAAGACAAAAAAACAAGTCAAAGATATTTGCAACAAACAGACCTCAGTGCATGACAGTTACTTACCAGCAATACAAGACATAAATACACACATAAACATTACAAGACATAAAAACAAGTCAAAGATATTTGCAATAAACAGACCTGAGTGCAAGAACGTTACTTACCAGCAATACAAGACATAAATACACACATAAACATTAAAAGACATAAATACAAATATAAACATTACAAGACATAAAAACAAGTCAAAGATATTTGCAACAAACAGACCTCAGGAAAAGAACGTTACTTACCAGCAATACAAGACATAAATACACACATAAACATTACAAGACATAAAAACAGGTCAAAGAAATTTGCAATGAACAGACCTGAGTGCAAGAACGTTACTTACCAGCAATACAAGACATAAATACACACATAAACATTAAAAGACATAAATACAAATATAAACATTACAAGACATAAAAACAAGTCAAAGATATTTGCAACAAACAGACCTCAGGAAAAGAACGTTACTTACAAGCAATACAAGACATAAATACACACATAAACATTACAAGACATAAAAACAAGTCAAAGAATTTTGCAACAAACAGACCTCAGTGCAAGAAAGTTACTTACCAGCAATACAAGACATAAATACACACATAAACATTACAAGACATAAAAACAGGTCAAAGAAATTTGCAATGAACAGACCTCAGTGCAAGAAAGTTACTTACCAGCAATATAAGACATAAATACACACATAAACATTATAAGACAAAAAAAACAAGTCAAAGATATTTGCAACAAACAGACCTCAGTGCAAGAACGTTACTTACAAGCAATACAAGACATAAATACACACATAAACATTACAAGACATAAAAACAAGTCAAAGAATTTTGCAATAAACAGACCTCAGTGCAAGAAAGTTACTTACCAGCAATACAAGACATAAATACACACATAAACATTATAAGACATAAATACAAATATAAACATTATAAGACATAAAAACAGGTCAAAGATATTTGCAATAAACAGACCTCAGTGCAAGAACGTTACTTACAAGCAATACAAGACATAAATACACACATAAACATTACAAGACATAAAAACAAGTCAAAGAATTTTGCAACAAACAGACCTCAGTGCAAGAAAGTTACTTACCAGCAATACAAGACATAAATACACACATAAACATTAAAAGACATAAATACAAATATAAACATTACAAGACATAAAAACAAGTCAAAGATATTTGCAACAAACAGACCTCAGTAAAAGAACGTTACTTACCAGCAATACAAGACATAAATACACACATAAACATTACAAGACATAAAAACAAGTCAAAGAAATTTGCAACAAACAGACCTCAGTGCATGACAGTTACTTACCAGCAATACAAGACATAAATACACACATAAACATTACAAGACATAAAAACAAGTCAAAGATATTTGCAACAAACAGACCTCAGTAAAAGAACGTTACTTACCAGCAATACAAGACATAAATACACACATAAACATTACAAGACAAAAAAACAAGTCAAAGATATTTGCAACAAACAGACCTCAGTGCATGACAGTTACTTACCAGCAATACAAGACATAAATACACACATAAACATTACAAGACATAAAAACAAGTCAAAGATATTTGCAATAAACAGACCTGAGTGCAAGAACGTTACTTACCAGCAATACAAGACATAAATACACACATAAACATTAAAAGACATAAATACAAATATAAACATTACAAGACATAAAAACAACTCAAAGATATTTGCAACAAACAGACCTCAGGAAAAGAACGTTACTTACAAGCAATACAAGACATAAATACACACATAAACATTACAAGACATAAAAACAGGTCAAAGAAATTTGCAATGAACAGACCTCAGTGCAAGAAAGTTACTTACCAGCAATATAAGACATAAATACACACATAAACATTATAAGACAAAAAAACAAGTCAAAGATATTTGCAACAAACAGACCTCAGTGCAAGAACGTTACTTACCAGCAATATAAGACATAAATACACACATAAACATTATAAGACATAAAAACAGGTCAAAGAAATTTGCAATGAACAGACCTCAGTGCAAGAAAGTTACTTACCAGCAATATAAGACATAAATACACACATAAACATTATACGACATAAAAACAGGTCAAAGATATTTGCAATGAACAGACCTCAGTGCAAGAAAGTTACTTACCAGCAATATAAGACATAAATACACACATAAACATTATACGACATAAAAACAAGTCAAAGATATTTGCAATAAACAGACCTCAGTGGAAGAACGTTACTTACCAGCAATATAAGACATAAATAAACACATAAACATTATAAGACATAAAAACAAGTCAAAGATATTTGCAATAAACAGACCTCAGTGCAAGAAAGTTACTTACCAGCAATACAAAACATATACACACCCATAAACATTACAAGACATAAAAACAAGTCAAAGATATTTGCAACAAACAGACCTCAGTGCAAGAACTTTACTTACCAGCAATAAAGGGCATAAATACACACATAAACATTATAAGACATAAAAACAAGTCAAAGATATTTGCAATAAACAGACCTCAGTGCAAGAAAGTTACTTACCAGCAATATAAGACATAAATAAACACATAAACATTATACGACATAAAAACAAGTCAAAGATATTTGCAATAAACAGACCTCAGTGCAAGAAAGTTACTTACCAGCAATACAAAACATATACACACCCATAAACATTACAAGACATAAAAACAAGTCAAAGATATTTGCAACAAACAGACCTCAGTAAAAGAACGTTACTTACCAGCAATACAAGACATAAATACACACATAAACATTACAAGACAAAAAAACAAGTCAAAGATATTTGCAACAAACAGACCTCAGTGCATGACAGTTACTTACCAGCAATACAAGACATAAATACACACATAAACATTACAAGACATAAAAACAAGTCAAAGATATTTGCAATAAACAGACCTGAGTGCAAGAACGTTACTTACCAGCAATACAAGACATAAATACACACATAAACATTAAAAGACATAAATACAAATATAAACATTACAAGACATAAAAACAAGTCAAAGATATTTGCAACAAACAGACCTCAGGAAAAGAACGTTACTTACAAGCAATACAAGACATAAATACACACATAAACATTACAAGACATAAAAACAGGTCAAAGAAATTTGCAATGAACAGACCTCAGTGCAAGAAAGTTACTTACCAGCAATATAAGACATAAATACACACATAAACATTATAAGACAAAAAAACAAGTCAAAGATATTTGCAACAAACAGACCTCAGTGCAAGAACGTTACTTACCAGCAATATAAGACATAAATACACACATAAACATTATAAGACATAAAAACAGGTCAAAGAAATTTGCAATGAACAGACCTCAGTGCAAGAAAGTTACTTACCAGCAATATAAGACATAAATACACACATAAACATTATACGACATAAAAACAGGTCAAAGATATTTGCAATGAACAGACCTCAGTGCAAGAAAGTTACTTACCAGCAATATAAGACATAAATACACACATAAACATTATACGACATAAAAACAAGTCAAAGATATTTGCAATAAACAGACCTCAGTGGAAGAACGTTACTTACCAGCAATATAAGACATAAATAAACACATAAACATTATAAGACATAAAAACAAGTCAAAGATATTTGCAATAAACAGACCTCAGTGCAAGAAAGTTACTTACCAGCAATACAAAACATATACACACCCATAAACATTACAAGACATAAAAACAAGTCAAAGATATTTGCAACAAACAGACCTCAGTGCAAGATCTTTACTTACCAGCAATAAAGGGCATAAATACACACATAAACATTATAAGACATAAAAACAAGTCAAAGATATTTGCAATAAACAGACCTCAGTGCAAGAAAGTTACTTACCAGCAATATAAGACATAAATACACACATAAACATTATAAGACATAAAAACAAGTCAAAGATATTTGCAACAAACAGACCTCAGTGCAAGAACTTTGCTTACCAGCAATAAAGGGCATAAATACACACATAAACATTATAAGACATAAATACACACATAAACATTATAAGACATAAATACACATATAAACATTATAAGACATAAAAACAGGTCAAAGATTTTTGCAACAAACAGACCTCAGTGCAAGAAAGTTATTTACCAGCAATATAAGACATAAATACACACATAAACATTATAAGACATAAATACAAATATAAACATTATAAGACATAAAAACAGGTCAAAGAAATTTGCAATGAACAGACCTCAGTGCAAGAAAGTTACTTACCAGCAATATAAGACATAAATACACACATAAACATTATAAGACAAAAAAACAAGTCAAAGATATTTGCAACAAACAGACCTCAGTGCAAGAACGTTACTTACCAGCAATATAAGACATAAATACACACATAAACATTATAAGACATAAATACAAATATAAACATTATAAGGCATAAAAACAGGTCAAAGAAATTTGCAATGAACAGACCTCAGTGCAAGAAAGTTACTTACCAGCAATATAAGACATAAATACACACATAAACATTATAAGACATAAATACAAATATAAACATTATAAGACAAAAAAACAAGTCAAAGATATTTGCAACAAACAGACCTCAGTGCAAGAACTTTACTTACCAGCAATATAAGACATAAATACACACATAAACATTATAAGACATAAATACACACATAAACATTATAAGACAAAAAAACAAGTCAAAGATATTTGCAACAAACAGACCTCAGTGCAAGAACTTTACTTACCAGCAATAAAGGGCATAAATACACACATAAACATTATAAGACATAAATACACATATAAATATTATAAGACATAAAAACAGGTCAAAGAAATTTGCAATGAACAGACCTCAGTGCAAGAACGTTACTTACCAGCAATACAAGACATAAATACACACATAAACATTATAAGACATAAATACACACATAAACATTATAAGACAAAAAAACAAGTCAAAGATATTTGCAACAAACAGACCTCAGTGCAAGAACGTTACTTACCAGCAATATAAGACATAAATACACACATAAACATTATAAGACAAAAAAACAAGTCAAAGATATTTGCAACAAACAGACCTCAGTGCAAGAACGTTACTTAACAGCAATATAAGACATAAATACAAATATAAACATTATAAGACATAAAAACACGTCAAAGATATTTGCAATGAACAGACCTCAGTGCAAGAAAGTTACTTACCAGCAATACAAGACATAAATACACACATAAACATTATAAGACATAAAAACAAGTCAAAGATATTTGCAATAAACAGACCTCAGTGCAAGAAAGTTACTTACCAGCAATACAAGACATAAATACACACATAAACATTATAAGACATAAAAACAAGTCAAAGATATTTGCAATAAACAGACCTCAGTGCAAGAACGTTACTTACAAGCAATACAAGACATAAATACACACATAAACATTACAAGACTTAAAAACAGGTCAAAGAATTTTGCAACAAACAGACCTCAGTGCAAGAAAGTTACTTACCAGCAATACAAGACATAAATACACACATAAACATTAAAAGACATAAATACAAATATAAACATTACAAGACATAAAAACAAGTCAAAGATATTTGCAACAAACAGACCTCAGTAAAAGAACGTTACTTACCAGCAATACAAGACATAAATACACACATAAACATTACAAGACATAAAAACAAGTCAAAGAAATTTGCAACAAACAGACCTCAGTGCATGACAGTTACTTACCAGCAATACAAGACATAAATACACACATAAACATTACAAGACATAAAAACAAGTCAAAGATATTTGCAATAAACAGACCTGAGTGCAAGAACGTTACTTACCAGCAATACAAGACATAAATACACACATAAACATTAAAAGACATAAATACAAATATAAACATTACAAGACATAAAAACAAGTCAAAGATATTTGCAACAAACAGACCTCAGGAAAAGAACGTTACTTACAAGCAATACAAGACATAAATACACACATAAACATTACAAGACATAAAAACAAGTCAAAGAATTTTGCAATGAACAGACCTCAGTGCAAGAAAGTTACTTACCAGCAATATAAGACATAAATACACACATAAACATTATAAGACAAAAAAAACAAGTCAAAGATATTTGCAACAAACAGACCTCAGTGCAAGAACGTTACTTACCAGCAATATAAGACATAAATACACACATAAACATTATAAGACATAAATACAAATATAAACATTATAAGACATAAAAACAGGTCAAAGATATTTGCAATAAACAGACCTCAGTGCAAGAAAGTTACTTACCAGCAATACAAGACATAAATACACATATAAACATTATAAGACATAAAAACAAGTCAAAGATATTTGCAATAAACAGACCTCAGTGCAAGAACGTTACTTACAAGCAATACAAGACATAAATACACACATAAACATTACAAGACATAAAAACAAGTCAAAGAATTTTGCAACAAACAGACCTCAGTGCAAGAAAGTTACTTACCAGCAATAAAAGACATAAATACACACATAAACATTAAAAGACATAAATACAAATATAAACATTACAAGACATAAAAACAAGTCAAAGATATTTGCAACAAACAGACCTCAGTAAAAGAACGTTACTTACCAGCAATACAAGACATAAATACACACATAAACATTACAAGACATAAAAACAAGTCAAAGAAATTTGCAACAAACACACCTCAGTGCATGACAGTTACTTACCAGCAATACAAGACATAAATACACACATAAACATTACAAGACATAAAAACAAGTCAAAGATATTTGCAATAAACAGACCTCAGTGCAAGAACGTTACTTACCAGCAATACAAGACATAAATACACACATAAACATTAAAAGACATAAATACAAATATAAACATTACAAGACATAAAAACAAGTCAAAGATATTTGCAACAAACAGACCTCAGGAAAAGAACGTTACTTACAAGCAATACAAGACATAAATACACACATAAACATTACAAGACATAAAAACAAGTCAAAGAATTTTGCAACAAACAGACCTCAGTGCAAGAAAGTTACTTACCAGCAATACAAGACATAAATACACACATAAACATTACAAGACATAAAAACAGGTCAAAGAAATTTGCAATGAACAGACCTCAGTGCAAGAAAGTTACTTACCAGCAATATAAGACATAAATACACACATAAACATTATAAGACAAAAAAACAAGTCAAAGATATTTGCAACAAACAGACCTCAGTGCAAGAACGTTACTTACCAGCAATATAAGACATAAATACACACATAAACATTATAAGACATAAAAACAGGTCAAAGAAATTTGCAATGAACAGACCTCAGTGCAAGAAAGTTACTTACCAGCAATATAAGACATAAATACACACATAAACATTATACGACATAAAAACAGGTCAAAGATATTTGCAATGAACAGACCTCAGTGCAAGAAAGTTACTTACCAGCAATATAAGACATAAATACACACATAAACATTATACGACATAAAAACAAGTCAAAGATATTTGCAATAAACAGACCTCAGTGCAAGAACGTTACTTACCAGCAATATAAGACATAAATACACACATAAACATTACAAGACATAAAAACAAGTCAAAGAAATTTGCAACAAACAGACCTCAGTGCATGACAGTTACTTACCAGCAATACAAGACATAAATACACACATAAACATTACAAGACATAAAAACAAGTCAAAGATATTTGCAATAAACAGACCTGAGTGCAAGAACGTTACTTACCAGCAATACAAGACATAAATACACACATAAACATTAAAAGACATAAATACAAATATAAACATTACAAGACATAAAAACAGGTCAAAGATATTTGCAACAAACAGACCTCAGTGCAAGAAAGTTATTTACCAGCAATATAAGACATAAATACACACATAAACATTATAAGACATAAATACAAATATAAACATTATAAGACATAAAAACAGGTCAAAGATATTTGCAATAAACAGACCTCAGTGCAAGAAAGTTACTTACCAGCAATACAAGACATAAATACACATATAAACATTATAAGACATAAAAACAGGTCAAAGATATTTGCAATAAACAGACCTCAGTGCAAGAACGTTACTTACAAGCAATACAAGACATAAATACACACATAAACATTACAAGACATAAAAACAAGTCAAAGAATTTTGCAATGAACAGACCTCAGTGCAAGAAAGTTACTTACCAGCAATATAAGACATAAATACACACATAAACATTATAAGACAAAAAAAACAAGTCAAAGATATTTGCAACAAACAGACCTCAGTGCAAGAACGTTACTTACCAGCAATATAAGACATAAATACACACATAAACATTATAAGACATAAATACAAATATAAACATTATAAGACATAAAAACAGGTCAAAGATATTTGCAATAAACAGACCTCAGTGCAAGAAAGTTACTTACCAGCAATACAAGACATAAATACACATATAAACATTATAAGACATAAAAACAAGTCAAAGATATTTGCAATAAACAGACCTCAGTGCAAGAACGTTACTTACAAGCAATACAAGACATAAATACACACATAAACATTACAAGACATAAAAACAAGTCAAAGAATTTTGCAACAAACAGACCTCAGTGCAAGAAAGTTACTTACCAGCAATAAAAGACATAAATACACACATAAACATTAAAAGACATAAATACAAATATAAACATTACAAGACATAAAAACAAGTCAAAGATATTTGCAACAAACAGACCTCAGTAAAAGAACGTTACTTACCAGCAATACAAGACATAAATACACACATAAACATTGCAAGACATAAAAACAAGTCAAAGAAATTTGCAACAAACAGACCTCAGTGCATGACAGTTACTTACCAGCAATACAAGACATAAATACACACATAAACATTACAAGACATAAAAACAAGTCAAAGATATTTGCAATAAACAGACCTGAGTGCAAGAACGTTACTTACCAGCAATACAAGACATAAATACACACATAAACATTAAAAGACATAAATACAAATATAAACATTACAAGACATAAAAACAAGTCAAAGATATTTGCAACAAACAGACCTCAGGAAAAGAACGTTACTTACAAGCAATACAAGACATAAATACACACATAAACATTACAAGACATAAAAACAAGTCAAAGAATTTTGCAATGAACAGACCTCAGTGCAAGAAAGTTACTTACCAGCAATATAAGACATAAATACACACATAAACATTATAAGACAAAAAAAACAAGTCAAAGATATTTGCAACAAACAGACCTCAGTGCAAGAACGTTACTTACCAGCAATATAAGACATAAATACACACATAAACATTATAAGACATAAATACAAATATAAACATTATAAGACATAAAAACAGGTCAAAGATATTTGCAATAAACAGACCTCAGTGCAAGAAAGTTACTTACCAGCAATACAAGACATAAATACACATATAAACATTATAAGACATAAAAACAAGTCAAAGATATTTGCAATAAACAGACCTCAGTGCAAGAACGTTACTTACAAGCAATACAAGACATAAATACACACATAAACATTACAAGACATAAAAACAAGTCAAAGAATTTTGCAACAAACAGACCTCAGTGCAAGAAAGTTACTTACCAGCAATAAAAGACATAAATACACACATAAACATTAAAAGACATAAATACAAATATAAACATTACAAGACATAAAAACAAGTCAAAGATATTTGCAACAAACAGACCTCAGTAAAAGAACGTTACTTACCAGCAATACAAGACATAAATACACACATAAACATTACAAGACATAAAAACAAGTCAAAGAAATTTGCAACAAACAGACCTCAGTGCATGACAGTTACTTACCAGCAATACAAGACATAAATACACACATAAACATTACAAGACATAAAAACAAGTCAAAGATATTTGCAACAAACAGACCTCAGTAAAAGAACGTTACTTACCAGCAATACAAGACATAAATACACACATAAACATTACAAGACATAAAAACAAGTCAAAGAAATTTGCAACAAACACACCTCAGTGCATGACAGTTACTTACCAGCAATACAAGACATAAATACACACATAAACATTACAAGACATAAAAACAAGTCAAAGATATTTGCAATAAACAGACCTGAGTGCAAGAACGTTACTTACCAGCAATACAAGACATAAATACACACATAAACATTAAAAGACATAAATACAAATATAAACATTACAAGACATAAAAACAAGTCAAAGATATTTGCAACAAACAGACCTCAGGAAAAGAACGTTACTTACAAGCAATACAAGACATAAATACACACATAAACATTACAAGACATAAAAACAAGTCAAAGAATTTTGCAACAAACAGACCTCAGTGCAAGAAAGTTACTTACCAGCAATACAAGTCATAAATACACACATAAACATTACAAGACATAAAAACAGGTCAAAGAAATTTGCAATGAACAGACCTCAGTGCAAGAAAGTTACTTACCAGCAATATAAGACATAAATACACACATAAACATTATAAGACATAAAAACAAGTCAAAGATATTTGCAACAAACAGACCTCAGTGCAAGAACGTTACTTACCAGCAATATAAGACATAAATACACACATAAACATTATACGACATAAAAACAAGTCAAAGATATTTGCAATAAACAGACCTCAGTGCAAGAACGTTACTTACCAGCAATATAAGACATAAATACACACATAAACATTATAAGACATAAATACAAATATAAACATTATAAGGCATAAAAACAGGTCAAAGAAATTTGCAATGAACAGACCTCAGTGCAAGAAAGTTACTTACCAGCAATATAAGACATAAATACACACATAAACATTATAAGACATAAATACAAATATAAACATTATAAGACAAAAAAACAAGTCAAAGATATTTGCAACAAACAGACCTCAGTGCAAGAACTTTACTTACCAGCAATATAAGACATAAATACACACATAAACATTATAAGACAAAAAAACAAGTCAAAGATATTTGCAATAAACAGACCTCAGTGCAAGAACTTTACTTACCAGCAATAAAGGGCATAAATACACACATAAACATTATAAGACATAAATACACATATAAACATTATAAGACATAAAAACAGGTCAAAGATATTTGCAACAAACAGACCTCAGTGCAAGAAAGTTATTTACCAGCAATATAAGACATAAATACACACATAAACATTATAAGACATAAATACAAATATAAACATTATAAGACATAAAAACAGGTCAAAGAAATTTGCAATGAACAGACCTCAGTGCAAGAACGTTACTTACCAGCAATATAAGACATAAATACACACATAAACATTACAAGACATAAAAACAGGTCAAAGAAATTTGCAATGAACAGACCACAGTGCAAGAAAGTTACTTACCAGCAATATAAGACATAAATACACACATAAACATTATAAGACAAAAAAACAAGTCAAAGATATTTGCAACAAACAGACCTCAGTGCAAGAACGTTACTTACCAGCAATATAAGACATAAATACACACATAAACATTATAAGACATAAATACAAATATAAACATTATAAGACATAAAAACAGGTCAAAGAAATTTGCAATGAACAGACCTCAGTGCAAGAAAGTTACTTACCAGCAATATAAGACATAAATACACACATAAACATTATACGACATAAAAACAAGTCAAAGATATTTGCAATGAACAGACCTCAGTGGAAGAACGTTACTTACCAGCAATATAAGACATAAATACACACATAAACATTATAAGACATAAAAACAAGTCAAAGATATTTGCAATAAACAGACCTCAGTGCAAGAAAGTTACTTACCAGCAATACAAAACATATACACACCCATAAACATTACAAGACATAAAAACAAGTCAAAGATATTTGCAACAAACAGACCTCAGTGCAAGAACTTTACTTACCAGCAATAAAGGGCATAAATACACACATAAACATTATAAGACATAAATATACACATAAACATTATAAGACATAAATACAAATATAAACATTATAAGACATAAAAACAGGTCAAAGAAATTTGCAATGAACAGACCTCAGTGGAAGAACGTTACTTACCAGCAATATAAGACATAAATACACACATAAACATTATAAGACATAAAAACAAGTCAAAGATATTTGCAATAAACAGACCTCAGTGCAAGAAAGTTACTTACCAGCAATACAAAACATATACACACCCATAAACATTACAAGACATAAAAACAAGTCAAAGATATTTGCAACAAACAGACCTCAGTGCAAGAACTTTACTTACCAGCAATAAAGGGCATAAATACACACATAAACATTATAAGACATAAATACACACATAAACATTATAAGATATAAATACACACATAAACATTATAAGACATAAATACACATATAAACATTATAAGACATAAAAACAGGTCAAAGATATTTGCAACAAACAGACCTCAGTGCAAGAACTTTACTTACCAGCAATATAAGACATAAATACACACATAAACATTATAAGACATAAATACAAATATAAACATTATAAGACATAAAAACAGGTCAACGAAATTTGCAATGAACAGACCTCAGTGCAAGAACGTTACTTACCAGCAATATAAGACATAAATGCACACATAAACATTATAAGACATAAAAACAGGTCAAAGAAATTTGCAATGAACAGAACTCAGTGCAAGAAAGTTACTTACCAGTAATATAAGACATAAATACACACATAAACATTATAAGACAAAAAAACAAGTCAAAGATATTTGCAACAAACAGACCTCAGTGCAAGAAAGTTACTTACCAGCAATATAAGACATAAATACACACATAAACATTATAAGACATAAAAACACACATAAACATTATAAGACATAAAAACACGTCAAAGATATTTGCAATGAACAGACCTCAGTGCAAGAAAGTTATTTACCAGCAATACAAGACATAAATACACACATAAACATTATAAGACATAAAAACAAGTCAAAGATATTTGCAATGAACAGACCTCAGTGCAAGAAAGTTACTTACCAGCAATACAAGACATAAATACACACATAAACATTATAAGACATAAAAACACGTCAAAGATATTTGCAATGAACAGACCTCAGTGCAAGAAAGTTACTTACCAGCAATACAAGACATAAATACACACATAAACATTATAAGACATAAAAACACGTCAAAGATATTTGCAATGAACAGACCTCAGTGCAAGAAAGTTACTTACCAGCAATACAAGACATAAATACACACATAAACATTATAAGACATAAAAACAAGTCAAAGATATTTGCAATAAACAGACCTCAGTGCAAGAAAGTTACTTACCAGCAATACAAGACATAAATACACATATAAACATTATAAGACATAAATACAAATATAAACATTATAAGGCATAAAAACAGGTCAAAGAAATTTGCAATGAACAGACCTCAGTGCAAGAAAGTTACTTACCAGCAATATAAGACATAAATACACACATAAACATTATAAGACATAAATACAAATATAAACATTATAAGACAAAAAAACAAGTCAAAGATATTTGCAACAAACAGACCTCAGTGCAAGAACTTTACTTACCTGCAATAAAGGGCATAAATACACACATAAACATTATAAGACAAAAAAACAAGTCAAAGATATTTGCAACAAACAGACCTCAGTGCAAGAACTTTACTTACCTGCAATAAAGGGCATAAATACACACATAAACATTATAAGACATAAATACACATATAAACATTATAAGACATAAAAACAGGTCAAAGAAATTTGCAATGAACAGACCTCAGTGCAAGAACGTTACTTACCAGCAATATAAGACATAAATACACACATAAACATTATAAGACATAAATACAAATATAAACATTATAAGACATAAAAACAGGTCAAAGAAATTTGCAATGAACAGACCTCAGTGCAAGAAAGTTACTTACCAGCAATATAAGACATAAATACACACATAAACATTATAAGACAAAAAAACAAGTCAAAGATATTTGCAACAAACAGACCTCAGTGCAAGAACGTTACTTACCAGCAATACAAGACATAAATACACACATAAACATTATAAGACAAAAAAACAAGTCAAAGATATTTGCAACAAACAGACCTCAGTGCAAGAAAGTTACTTACCAGCAATATAAGACATAAATACACACATAAACATTATACGACATAAAAACAAGTCAAAGATATTTGCAGTGAACAGACCTCAGTGCAAGAACGTTACTTACCAGCAATACAAGACATATACACACCCATAAACATTACAAGACATAAAAACAAGTCAAAGATATTTGCAACAAACAGACCTCAGTGCAAGAACGTTACTTACCAGCAATATAAGACATAAATACACACATAAACATTATAAGACATAAAAACAAGTCAAAGATATTTGCAACAAACAGACCTCAGTGCAAGAACGTTACTTAACAGCAATATAAGACATAAATACAAATATAAACATTATAAGACATAAAAACACGTCAAAGATATTTGCAATGAACAGACCTCAGTGCAAGAAAGTTACTTACCATCAATACAAGACATAAATACACACATAAACATTATAAGACATAAAAACAAGTCAAAGATATTTGCAATAAACAGACCTCAGTGCAAGAAAGTTACTTACCAGCAATACAAGACATAAATACACATATAAACATTATAAGACATAAAAACAAGTCAAAGATATTTGCAATAAACAGACCTCAGTGCAAGAAAGTTACTTACCACCAATACAAGACATAAATACACACATAAACATTAAAAGACATAAAAACAAGTCAAAGATATTTGCAACAAACAGACCTCAGTGCAAGAACGTTACTTACCAGCAATATAAGACATAAATACACACATAAACATTATAAGACATAAATACAAACATAAACATTATAAGGCATAAAAACAGGTCAAAGAAATTTGCAATGAACAGACCTCAGTGCAAGAAAGTTACTTACCAGCAATATAAGACATAAATACACACATAAACATTATAAGACAAAAAAACAAGTCAAAGATATTTGCAACAAACAGACCTCAGTGCAAGAACTTTACTTACCAGCAATATAAGACATAAATACACACATAAACATTATAAGACAAAAAAACAAGTCAAAGATATTTGCAATAAACAGACCTCAGTGCAAGAACTTTACTTACCAGCAATAAAGGGCATAAATACACACATAAACATTATAAGACATAAATACACATATAAACATTATAAGACATAAAAACAGGTCAAAGATATTTGCAACAAACAGACCTCAGTGCAAGAAAGTTATTTACCAGCAATATAAGACATAAATACACACATAAACATTATAAGACATAAATACAAATATAAACATTATAAGACATAAAAACAGGTCAAAGAAATTTGCAATGAACAGACCTCAGTGCAAGAACGTTACTTACCAGCAATATAAGACATAAATACACACATAAACATTACAAGACATAAAAACAGGTCAAAGAAATTTGCAATGAACAGACCACAGTGCAAGAAAGTTACTTACCAGCAATATAAGACATAAATACACACATAAACATTATAAGACAAAAAAACAAGTCAAAGATATTTGCAACAAACAGACCTCAGTGCAAGAACGTTACTTACCAGCAATATAAGACATAAATACACACATAAACATTATAAGACATAAATACAAATATAAACATTATAAGACATAAAAACAGGTCAAAGAAATTTGCAATGAACAGACCTCAGTGCAAGAAAGTTACTTACCAGCAATATAAGACATAAATACACACATAAACATTATACGACATAAAAACAAGTCAAAGATATTTGCAATGAACAGACCTCAGTGGAAGAACGTTACTTACCAGCAATATAAGACATAAATACACACATAAACATTATAAGACATAAAAACAAGTCAAAGATATTTGCAATAAACAGACCTCAGTGCAAGAAAGTTACTTACCAGCAATACAAAACATATACACACCCATAAACATTACAAGACATAAAAACAAGTCAAAGATATTTGCAACAAACAGACCTCAGTGCAAGAACTTTACTTACCAGCAATAAAGGGCATAAATACACACATAAACATTATAAGACATAAATATACACATAAACATTATAAGACATAAATACAAATATAAACATTATAAGACATAAAAACAGGTCAAAGAAATTTGCAATGAACAGACCTCAGTGCAAGAAAGTTACTTACCAGCAATATAAGACATAAATACACACATAAACATTATACGACATAAAAACAAGTCAAAGATATTTGCAATGAACAGACCTCAGTGGAAGAACGTTACTTACCAGCAATATAAGACATAAATACACACATAAACATTATAAGACATAAAAACAAGTCAAAGATATTTGCAATAAACAGACCTCAGTGCAAGAAAGTTACTTACCAGCAATACAAAACATATACACACCCATAAACATTACAAGACATAAAAACAAGTCAAAGATATTTGCAACAAACAGACCTCAGTGCAAGAACTTTACTTACCAGCAATAAAGGGCATAAATACACACATAAACATTATAAGACATAAATACAAACATAAACATTATAAGATATAAATACACACATAAACATTATAAGACATAAATACACATATAAACATTATAAGACATAAAAACAGGTCAAAGATATTTGCAACAAACAGACCTCAGTGCAAGAACTTTACTTACCAGCAATATAAGACATAAATACACACATAAACATTATAAGACATAAATACAAATATAAACATTATAAGACATAAAAACAGGTCAAAGAAATTTGCAATGAACAGAACTCAGTGCAAGAAAGTTACTTACCAGTAATATAAGACATAAATACACACATAAACATTATAAGACAAAAAAACAAGTCAAAGATATTTGCAACAAACAGATCTCAGTGCAAGAACGTTACTTACCAGCAATATAAGACATAAATACACACATAAACATTATAAGACATAAATACAAACATAAACATTATAAGGCATAAAAACAGGTCAAAGAAATTTGCAATGAACAGACCTCAGTGCAAGAAAGTTACTTACCAGCAATATAAGACATAAATACACACATAAACATTATAAGACATAAATACAAATATAAACATTATAAGACAAAAAAACAAGTCAAAGATATTTGCAACAAACAGACCTCAGTGCAAGAACTTTACTTACCAGCAATATAAGACATAAATACACACATAAACATTATAAGACAAAAAAACAAGTCAAAGATATTTGCAATAAACAGACCTCAGTGCAAGAACTTTACTTACCAGCAATAAAGGGCATAAATACACACATAAACATTATAAGACATAAATACACATATAAACATTATAAGACATAAAAACAGGTCAAAGATATTTGCAACAAACAGACCTCAGTGCAAGAAAGTTATTTACCAGCAATATAAGACATAAATACACACATAAACATTATAAGACATAAATACAAATATAAACATTATAAGACATAAAAACAGGTCAAAGAAATTTGCAATGAACAGACCTCAGTGCAAGAACGTTACTTACCAGCAATATAAGACATAAATACACACATAAACATTACAAGACATAAAAACAGGTCAAAGAAATTTGCAATGAACAGACCACAGTGCAAGAAAGTTACTTACCAGCAATATAAGACATAAATACACACATAAACATTATAAGACATAAAAACAAGTCAAAGATATTTGCAATAAACAGACCTCAGTGCAAGAACGTTACTTACCAGCAATATAAGACATAAATACACACATAAACATTACAAGACATAAAAACAGGTCAAAGAAATTTGCAATGAACAGACCACAGTGCAAGAAAGTTACTTACCAGCAATATAAGACATAAATACACACATAAACATTATAAGACATAAAAACAAGTCAAAGATATTTGCAACAAACAGACCTCAGTGCAAGAACGTTACTTACCAGCAATATAAGACATAAATACACACATAAACATTATAAGACATAAATACAAATATAAACATTATAAGACATAAAAACAGGTCAAAGAAATTTGCAATGAACAGACCTCAGTGCAAGAACGTTACTTACCAGCAATATAAGACATAAATACACACATAAACATTATACGACATAAAAACAAGTCAAAGATATTTGCAATGAACAGACCTCAGTGGAAGAACGTTACTTACCAGCAATATAAGACATAAATACACACATAAACATTATAAGACATAAAAACAAGTCAAAGATATTTGCAATAAACAGACCTCAGTGCAAGAAAGTTACTTACCAGCAATACAAAACATATACACACCCATAAACATTACAAGACATAAAAACAAGTCAAAGATATTTGCAACAAACAGACCTCAGTGCAAGAACTTTACTTACCAGCAATAAAGGGCATAAATACACACATAAACATTATAAGACATAAATACACACATAAACATTATAAGACATAAATACACATATAAACATTATAAGACATAAAAACAGGTCAAAGATATTTGCAACAAACAGACCTCAGTGCATGACAGTTACTTACCAGCAATACAAGACATAAATACACACATAAACATTACAAGACATAAAAACAAGTCAAAGATATTTGCAATAAACAGACCTGAGTGCAAGAACGTTACTTACCAGCAATACAAGACATAAATACACACATAAACATTAAAAGACATAAATACAAATATAAACATTACAAGACATAAAAACAAGTCAAAGATATTTGCAACAAACAG
Organism: Aulonocara sp. 'chitande type north' Nkhata Bay; assembly: GCF_057382095.1. Taxonomy (NCBI): domain Eukaryota; kingdom Metazoa; phylum Chordata; class Actinopteri; order Cichliformes; family Cichlidae; genus Aulonocara; species Aulonocara sp. 'chitande type north' Nkhata Bay. The sequence continues at coordinate 5,872,176 of NC_141349.1, forward strand.
ACCTCAGTAAAAGAACGTTACTTACAAGCAATACAAGACATAAATACACACATAAACATTACAAGACATAAAAACAAGTCAAAGAATTTTGCAACAAACAGACCTCAGTGCAAGAAAGTTACTTACCAGCAATACAAGACATAAATACACACCTAAACATTACTAGACATAAAAACAGGTCAAAGAAATTTGCAACAAACAGACCTCAGTGCAAGAACTTTACTTACCAGCAATAAAGGGCATAAATACACACATAAACATTATAAGACATAAATACACACATAAACATTATAAGACATAAATACACATATAAACATTATAAGACATAAAAACAGGTCAAAGATATTTGCAACAAACAGACCTCAGTGCAAGAACTTTACTTACCAGCAATATAAGACATAAATACACACATAAACATTATAAGACATAAATACAAATATAAACATTATAAGACATAAAAACAGGTCAACGAAATTTGCAATGAACAGACCCCTCAGTGCAAGAACGTTACTTACCAGCAATATAAGACATAAATGCACACATAAACATTATAAGACATAAATACAAATATAAACATTATAAGACATAAAAACAGGTCAAAGAAATTTGCAATGAACAGACCTCAGTGCAAGAAAGTTACTTACCAGTAATATAAGACATAAATACACACATAAACATTATAAGACAAAAAAACAAGTCAAAGATATTTGCAACAAACAGACCTCAGTGCATGACAGTTACTTACCAGCAATACAAGACATAAATACACACATAAACATTATAAGACATAAATACACATATAAACATTATAAGACATGAAAACAGGTCAAAGATATTTGCAACAAACAGACCTCAGTACAAGAAAGTTATTTACCAGCAATATAAGACATAAATACACACATAAACATTATAAGACATAAATACAAATATAAACATTATAAGGCATAAAAACAGGTCAAAGAAATTTGCAATGAACAGACCTCAGTGCAAGAACGTTACTTACCAGCAATACAAAACATATACACACCCATAAACATTACAAGACATAAAAACAAGTCAAAGATATTTGCAACAAACAGACCTCAGTGCAAGAACGTTACTTAACAGCAAAATAAGACATAAATACAAATATAAACATTATAAGACATAAAAACACGTCAAAGATATTTGCAATGAACAGACCTCAGTGCAAGAAAGTTACTTACCAGCAATACAAGACATAAATACACACATAAACATTATAAGACATAAAAACAAGTCAAAGATATTTGCAATAAACAGACCTCAGTGGAAGAAAGTTACTTACCAGCAATACAAGACATAAATACACATATAAACATTATAAGACATAAAAACAAGTCAAAGATATTTGCAATAAACAGACCTCAGTGCAAGAACGTTACTTACCAGCAATATAAGACATAAATACACACATAAACATTATACGACATGAAAACAAGTCAAAGATATTTGCAGTGAACAGACCTCAGTGCAAGAACGTTACTTACCAGCAATACAAAACATATACACACCCATAAACATTACAAGACATAAAAACAAGTCAAAGATATTTGCAATAAACAGACCTCAGTGCAAGAACGTTACTTACCAGCAATACAAAACATATACACACCCATAAACATTACAAGACATAAAAACAAGTCAAAGATATTTGCAACAAACAGACCTCAGTGCAAGAACGTTACTTAACAGCAAAATAAGACATAAATACAAATATAAACATTATAAGACATAAAAACACGTCAAAGATATTTGCAATGAACAGACCTCAGTGCAAGAAAGTTACTTACCAGCAATACAAGACATAAATACACACATAAACATTATAAGACATAAAAACAAGTCAAAGATATTTGCAATAAACAGACCTCAGTGCAAGAAAGTTACTTACCAGCAATACAAGACATAAATACACATATAAACATTATAAGACATAAAAACAAGTCAAAGATATTTGCAATAAACAGACCTCAGTGCAAGAACGTTACTTACCAGCAATACAAGACATAAATACACACATAAACATTAAAAGACATAAATACAAATATAAACATTACAAGACATAAAAACAAGTCAAAGATATTTGCAACAAACAGACCTCAGTAAAAGAACGTTACTTACAAGCAATACAAGACATAAATACACACATAAACATTACAAGACATAAAAACAAGTCAAAGAATTTTGCAACAAACAGACCTCAGTGCAAGAAAGTTACTTACCAGCAATACAAGACATAAATACACACATAAACATTATACGACATGAAAACAAGTCAAAGATATTTGCAGTGAACAGACCTCAGTGCAAGAACGTTACTTACAAGCAATACAAGACATATACACACACATAAACATTACAAGACATAAAAACAAGTCAAAGAATTTTGCAACAAACAGACCTCAGTGCAAGAAAGTTACTTACCAGCAATACAAGACATAAATACACACATAAACATTATACGACATGAAAACAAGTCAAAGATATTTGCAGTGAACAGACCTCAGTGCAAGAACGTTACTTACCAGCAATACAAGACATATACACACCCATAAACATTACAAGACATAAAAACAAGTCAAAGATATTTGCAACAAACAGACCTCAGTGCAAGAACGTTACTTACCAGCAATACAAAACATATACACACCCATAAACATTACAAGACATAAAAACAAGTCAAAGATATTTGCAACAAACAGACCTCAGTGCAAGAACGTTACTTACCAGCAATATAAGACATAAATACAAATATAAACATTATAAGACATAAAAACACGTCAAAGATATTTGCAATGAACAGACCTCAGTGCAAGAAAGTTACTTACCAGCAATACAACACATAAATACACATATAAACATTATAAGACATAAAAACAAGTCAAAGATATTTGCAATAAACAGACCTCAGTGCAAGAACGTTACTTACCAGCAATACAAGACATAAATACACACATAAACATTAAAAGACATAAATACAAATATAAACATTACAAGACATAAAAACAAGTCAAAGATATTTGCAACAAACAGACCTCAGTGCAAGAACGTTACTTACCAGCAATATAAGACATAAATACAAATATAAACATTATAAGACATAAAAACACGTCAAAGATATTTGCAATGAACAGACCTCAGTGCAAGAAAGTTACTTACCAGCAATACAACACATAAATACACATATAAACATTATAAGACATAAAAACAAGTCAAAGATATTTGCAATAAACAGACCTCAGTGCAAGAACGTTACTTACCAGCAATACAAGACATAAATACACACATAAACATTAAAAGACATAAATACAAATATAAACATTACAAGACATAAAAACAAGTCAAAGATATTTGCAACAAACAGACCTCAGTAAAAGAACGTTACTTACCAGCAATACAAAACATATACACACCCATAAACATTACAAGACATAAAAACAAGTCAAAGATATTTGCAACAAACAGACCTCAGTGCAAGAACGTTACTTACCAGCAATAAAGGGCATAAATACACACATAAACATTATAAGACATAAATACACACATAAACATTATAAGACATAAATACACACATAAACATTATAAGACATAAATACACATATAAACATTATAAGACATAAAAACAGGTCAAAGATATTTGCAACAAACAGACCTCAGTGCAAGAACTTTACTTACCAGCAATATAAGACATAAATACACACATAAACATTATAAGACATAAATACAAATATAAACATTATAAGACATAAAAACAGGTCAACGAAATTTGCAATGAACAGACCCCTCAGTGCAAGAACGTTACTTACCAGCAATATAAGACATAAATGCACACATAAACATTATAAGACATAAATACAAATATAAACATTATAAGACATAAAAACAGGTCAAAGAAATTTGCAATGAACAGACCTCAGTGCAAGAAAGTTACTTACCAGCAATATAAGACATAAATACACACATAAACATTATAAGACAAAAAAACAAGTCAAAGATATTTGCAACAAACAGACCTCAGTGCAAGAAAGTTACTTACCAGCAATACAAGACATAAATACACACATAAACATTATAAGACAAAAAAACAAGTCAAAGATATTTGCAACAAACAGACCTCAGTGCAAGAAAGTTACTTACCAGCAATACAAGACATAAATACACACATAAACATTATACGACATGAAAACAAGTCAAAGATATTTGCAGTGAACAGACCTCAGTGCAAGAACGTTACTTACCAGCAATACAAGACATATACACACCCATAAACATTACAAGACATAAAAACAAGTCAAAGATATTTGCAACAAACAGACCTCAGTGCAAGAACGTTACTTACCAGCAATAAAGGGCATAAATACACACATAAACATTATAAGACATAAATACACACATAAACATTATAAGACATAAATACACACATAAACATTATAAGACATAAATATACATATAAACATTATAAGACATAAAAACAGGTCAAAGATATTTGCAACAAACAGACCTCAGTGCAAGAACTTTACTTACCAGCAATATAAGACATAAATACACACATAAACATTATAAGACATAAATACAAATATAAACATTATAAGACATAAAAACAGGTCAACGAAATTTGCAATGAACAGACCCCTCAGTGCAAGAACGTTACTTACCAGCAATATAAGACATAAATGCACACATAAACATTATAAGACATAAATACAAATATAAACATTATAAGACATAAAAACAGGTCAAAGAAATTTGCAATGAACAGACCTCAGTGCAAGAAAGTTACTTACCAGTAATATAAGACATAAATACACACATAAACATTATAAGACATAAAAACAAGTCAAAGAAATTTGCAATGAACAGACCTCAGTGCAAGAAAGTTACTTACCAGCAATACAAGACATAAATACACACATAAACATTATAAGACATAAATACACATATAAACATTATAAGACATAAAAACAGGTCAAAGATATTTGCAACAAACAGACCTCAGTACAAGAAAGTTATTTACCAGCAATATAAGACATAAATACACACATAAACATTATAAGACATAAATACAAATATAAACATTATAAGGCATAAAAACAGGTCAAAGAAATTTGCAATGAACAGACCTCAGTGCAAGAACGTTACTTACCAGCAATACAAAACATATACACACCCATAAACATTACAAGACATAAAAACAAGTCAAAGATATTTGCAACAAACAGACCTCAGTGCAAGAACGTTACTTAACAGCAAAATAAGACATAAATACAAATATAAACATTATAAGACATAAAAACACGTCAAAGATATTTGCAATGAACAGACCTCAGTGCAAGAAAGTTACTTACCAGCAATACAAGACATAAATACACACATAAACATTATAAGACATAAAAACAAGTCAAAGATATTTGCAATAAACAGACCTCAGTGCAAGAAAGTTACTTACCAGCAATACAAGACATAAATACACATATAAACATTATAAGACATAAAAACAAGTCAAAGATATTTGCAATAAACAGACCTCAGTGCAAGAACGTTACTTACCAGCAATATAAGACATAAATACACACATAAACATTATACGACATGAAAACAAGTCAAAGATATTTGCAGTGAACAGACCTCAGTGCAAGAACGTTACTTACCAGCAATACAAGACATATACACACCCATAAACATTACAAGACATAAAAACAAGTCAAAGATATTTGCAATAAACAGACCTCAGTGCAAGAACGTTACTTACCAGCAATACAAAACATATACACACCCATAAACATTACAAGACATAAAAACAAGTCAAAGATATTTGCAACAAACAGACCTCAGTGCAAGAACGTTACTTAACAGCAAAATAAGACATAAATACAAATATAAACATTATAAGACATAAAAACACGTCAAAGATATTTGCAATGAACAGACCTCAGTGCAAGAAAGTTACTTACCAGCAATACAAGACATAAATACACACATAAACATTATAAGACATAAAAACAAGTCAAAGATATTTGCAATAAACAGACCTCAGTGCAAGAAAGTTACTTACCAGCAATACAAGACATAAATACACATATAAACATTATAAGACATAAAAACAAGTCAAAGATATTTGCAATAAACAGACCTCAGTGCAAGAACGTTACTTACCAGCAATACAAGACATAAATACACACATAAACATTAAAAGACATAAATACAAATATAAACATTACAAGACATAAAAACAAGTCAAAGATATTTGCAACAAACAGACCTCAGTAAAAGAACGTTACTTACAAGCAATACAAGACATAAATACACACATAAACATTACAAGACATAAAAACAAGTCAAAGAATTTTGCAACAAACAGACCTCAGTGCAAGAAAGTTACTTACCAGCAATACAAGACATAAATACACACATAAACATTATACGACATGAAAACAAGTCAAAGATATTTGCAGTGAACAGACCTCAGTGCAAGAACGTTACTTACCAGCAATACAAGACATATACACACCCATAAACATTACAAGACATAAAAACAAGTCAAAGATATTTGCAACAAACAGACCTCAGTGCAAGAACGTTACTTACCAGCAATACAAAACATATACACACCCATAAACATTACAAGACATAAAAACAAGTCAAAGATATTTGCAACAAACAGACCTCAGTGCAAGAACGTTACTTACCAGCAATATAAGACATAAATACAAATATAAACATTATAAGACATAAAAACACGTCAAAGATATTTGCAATGAACAGACCTCAGTGCAAGAAAGTTACTTACCAGCAATACAACACATAAATACACATATAAACATTATAAGACATAAAAACAAGTCAAAGATATTTGCAATAAACAGACCTCAGTGCAAGAACGTTACTTACCAGCAATACAAGACATAAATACACACATAAACATTAAAAGACATAAATACAAATATAAACATTACAAGACATAAAAACAAGTCAAAGATATTTGCAACAAACAGACCTCAGTGCAAGAACGTTACTTACCAGCAATATAAGACATAAATACAAATATAAACATTATAAGACATAAAAACACGTCAAAGATATTTGCAATGAACAGACCTCAGTGCAAGAAAGTTACTTACCAGCAATACAACACATAAATACACATATAAACATTATAAGACATAAAAACAAGTCAAAGATATTTGCAATAAACAGACCTCAGTGCAAGAACGTTACTTACCAGCAATACAAGACATAAATACACACATAAACATTAAAAGACATAAATACAAATATAAACATTACAAGACATAAAAACAAGTCAAAGATATTTGCAACAAACAGACCTCAGTAAAAGAACGTTACTTACCAGCAATACAAAACATATACACACCCATAAACATTACAAGACATAAAAACAAGTCAAAGATATTTGCAACAAACAGACCTCAGTGCAAGAACGTTACTTAACAGCAATATAAGACATAAATACAAATATAAACATTATAAGACATAAAAACACGTCAAAGATATTTGCAATGAACAGACCTCAGTGCAAGAAAGTTACTTACCAGCAATACAAGACATAAATACACACATAAACATTATAAGACATAAAAACAAGTCAAAGATATTTGCAATGAACAGACCTCAGTGCAAGAAAGTTACTTACCAGCAATACAACACATAAATACACATATAAACATTATAAGACATAAAAACAAGTCAAAGATATTTGCAATAAACAGACCTCAGTGCAAGAACGTTACTTACCAGCAATACAAGACATAAATACACACATAAACATTAAAAGACATAAATACAAATATAAACATTACAAGACATAAAAACAAGTCAAAGATATTTGCAACAAACAGACCTCAGTAAAAGAACGTTACTTACAAGCAATACAAGACATAAATACACACATAAACATTACAAGACATAAAAACAAGTCAAAGAATTTTGCAACAAACAGACCTCAGTGCAAGAAAGTTACTTACCAGCAATACAAGACATAAATACACACATAAACATTAAAAGACATAAATACAAATATAAACATTACAAGACATAAAAACAAGTCAAAGATATTTGCAACAAACAGACCTCAGTAAAAGAACGTTACTTACAAGCAATACAAGACATAAATACACACATAAACATTACAAGACATAAAAACAAGTCAAAGAATTTTGCAACAAACAGACCTCAGTGCAAGAAAGTTACTTACCAGCAATACAAGACATAAATACACACATAAACATTACAAGACATAAAAACAAGTGAGAGAAATTTGCAACAAACAGACCTCAGTGCATGACAGTTACTTACCAGCAATACAAGACATAAATACACATAAACATTACAAGACATAAAAACAAGTCAAAGATATTTGCAATAAACAGACCTGAGTGCAAGAACGTTACTTACCAGCAATACAAGACATAAATGCACACATAAACATTACAAGACATAAAAACAAGTCAAAGATATTTGCAATAAACAGACCTGAGTGCAAGAACGTTACTTACCAGCAATACAAGACATAAATACACACATAAACATTACAAGACATAAATACAAATATAAACATTACAAGACATAAAAACAAGTCAAAGATATTTGCAACAAACAGACCTCAGTAAAAGAACGTTACTTACAAGCAATACAAGACATAAATACACACATAAACATTACAAGACATAAAAACAAGTCAAAGAATTTTGCAACAAACAGACCTCAGTGCAAGAAAGTTACTTACCAGCAATACAAGACATAAATACACACATAAACATTACAAGACATAAAAACAAGTGAGAGAAATTTGTAACAAACAGACCTCAGTGCATGACAGTTACTTACCAGCAATACAAGACATAAATACACACATAAACATTACAAGACATAAAAACAAGTCAAAGATATTTGCAATAAACAGACCTGAGTGCAAGAACGTTACTTACCAGCAATACAAGACATAAATACACACATAAACATTACAAGACATAAAAACAAGTCAAAGATATTTGCAATAAACAGACCTGAGTGCAAGAACGTTACTTACCAGCAATACAAGACATAAATACACACATAAACATTACAAGACATAAAAACAAGTCAAAGATATTTGCAATGAACAGACCTCAGTTCAAGAAAGTTACTTAACAGCAACTCAAGACATACATACACACATAAACATTATAAGACATAAATACACACATAAACATTATAAGACATAAAAACAAGTCAAATATATTTGAGACAAACAGACCTGAGTGCAAGAACGTTACTTACCAGCAATACAAGACATAAATACACACATAAACATTACAAGACATAAAAACAAGTCAAAGATATTTGCAATGAACAGACCTCAGTGCAAGAACGTTACTTACCAGCAATACAAGACATAAATACACATATAAACATTATAAGACATAAAAACAGGTCAAAGATATTTGGAATGAACAGACCTCAGTTCAAGAAAGTTACTTAACAGCAACACAAGACATACATACACATATAAACATTACAAGACATGAAAACAGGTCAAAGATATTTGCAATAAACAGACCTCAGTGCAAGAACGTTACTTACCAGCAATACAGGAAATAAAAACAAGTCAAAGATATTTGCAATAAACAGACCTCAGTGCAAGAAAGTTACTTACCAGCAAAATAAGACATAAATACAAATATAAACATTATAAGACATAAAAACAGGTCAAAGATATTTGCAATGAACAGACCTCAGTGCAAGAATGTTACATACCAGCAATATAAGACATAAATACAAATATAAACATTATAAGACATAAAAACAAGTCAAAGATATTTGCAACAAACAGACCTCAGTGCAAGAACGTTACTTACAAGCAATATAAGACATAAATACAAATATAAACATTATAAGAGATAAAAACAGGTCAAAGATATTTGCAATGAACAGACCTCAGTGCAAGAAAGTTACTTACCAGCAATATAAGACATAAATACAAATATAAACATTATAAGACATAAAAACAGGTCAAAGATATTTGCAATGAACAGACCTCAGTGCAAGAAAGTTACTTACCAGCAATAGAAGATATACATACACACATAAACATTATAAGACATAAATACACACATAAACATTATAAGACATACATACAAATATAAACATTATAAGACATAAAAACAAGTCAAATATATTTGAGACAAACAGACCTCAGTGCAAGAACGTTACTTACAAGCAATACAAGACATAAATACACAAATAAACATTATAAGACATAAATACAAATATAAACATTATAAGACATAAATACACACATAAACATTATAAGACATAAATACACACATAAACATTATAAGGCATAAAAAAAGTTAAAGATATTTGAGACAAACAGACCTCAGTGCAAGAACGTTACTTACAAGCAATACAAGACATAAATACACAAATAAACATTATAAGACATAAATACAAATATAAACATTATAAGACATAAATACACACATAAACATTATAAGACATAAATACACACATAAACATTATAAGACATAAAAACAAGTCAAAGATATTTGCAATAAACAGACCTCAGTGCAAGAACGTTACTTACAAGCAATACAAGACATAAATACACACATAAACATTACAAGACATAAATACAAATATAAACATTACAAGACATAAAAACAAGTCAAAGATATTTGCAACAAACAGACCTCAGTAAAAGAACGTTACTTACAAGCAATATAAGACATAAATACACACATAAACATTACAAGACATAAATACAAATATAAACATTACAAGACATAAAAACAAGTCAAAGATATTTGCAACAAACAGACCTCAGTGCAAGAACGTTACTTACATGCAATACAAGACATAAATACAAATATAAACATTATAAGACATAAAAACAAGTCAAAGATATTTGCAGCAAACAGACCTCAGTGCAAGAAAGTTACTTACCAGCAATACAAGACATAAATACAAATATAAACATTATAAGACATAAAAACAAGTCAAAGATATTTGCAATAAACAGACCTCAGTGCAAGAAAGTTACTTACCAGCAATACAAGACATACATACAGACATAAACATTACAAGACATACATACACACATAAACATTACAAGACATAAAAACAAGTGAAAGATATTTGCAACAAACAGACCTCGGTGAATGACAGTTACTTACCAGCAATACAAGACATACATACACACATAAACATTATAAAACATAAAAAGAAGTGAAAGATATTTGCAACAAACAGACCTCAGTGCATGACAGTTACTTACCAGCAATACAAGACATACATACACACATAAACATTACAAGACATAAAAACAGGTCAAAGATATTTGCAATAAACAGACCTCAGTGCATGACAGTTACTTACCAGCAATCCAAGACATACATACACATATAAACATTAGAAGACATAAATACACACATAAACATTATAAGACATAAAAACAAGTGAGAGATATTTCCAATAAACAGGCCTCAGTGCAAGAAAGTTACTTACCAGCAATAAAAGACATAAATACACACATAAACATTATAAGACATAAAAACAAGTCAAAGATATTTGCAATAAACAGACCTCAGTGCAAGACAGTTACTTACCAGCAATACAAGACATAAATACACATATAAACATTACAAGACATAAATACACATATAAACATTATAAGACATAAAAACAAGTCAAAGATATTTGCAATAAACAGACCTCAGTGCAAGACAGTTACTTACCAGCAATACAAGACATACATACACACATAAACATTACAAGACATAAAAACAAGTGAAAGATATTTGCAACAAACAGACCTGAGTGCAAGACAGTTACTTACCAGCAATACAAGACATACATACACACATAAACATTACAAGACATAAATACACATATAAACATTATAAGACATAAAAAAAAACAGATCAAAGATATTTGCAATAAACAGACCTCAGTGCAAGAAAGTTACTTACCAGCAATACAAGACATAAATACACACATAAACATTACAAGACATACATACACACATAAACATTACAAGACATAAATACACACATAAACATTACAAGACATACATACACACATAAACATTACAAGACATAAAAACAAGTCAAAGAAATTTGCAACAAACAGACCTCAGTGCAAGAAAGTTTCTTACCAGCAATACAAGACATAAATACACACATAAACATTATAAGACATAAAAACCAGTCAAAGATATTTGCAATAAACAGATCTCAGTGTAAGAAAGTTACTTACCAACAATACAAGACATAAAAACACACATAAACATTATAAGACATAAAAACAAGTGAGAGATATTTCCAATAAACAGGCCTCAGTGCAAGAAAGTTACTTACCAGCAATATAAGACATAAATACAGAGATAAACATTATGAGATATAAAAACAAGTCAAAGATATTTGCAATAAACAGATCTTAGTGCAAGAACGTTACTTACCAGCAATACAAGACATAAATACACTTATAAACATTACAGGACATAAATACACACATAAACATTATATGACATAAAAACAAGTCAAAGATATTTGCAATAAACAGATCTCAGTGCAAGAAAGTTATTTACCAGCAATACAAGACATAAATACACATATAAACATTACAAGACATAAATACACACATAAACATTATAAGACATAAAAACAAGTCAAAGATATTTGCAATAAACAGACCTCAGTGCAAGAAAGTTACTTACCAGCACTAGAAGACATAAATACACACTTAAATATTACAAGACATAAAGACAAGTGAAAGATATTTGCAACAAACAGACCTCAGTGTAATAAAATGATTTTCCAGCATTGATTCCTTATTTTCAGGGAGGGTTTTTTCATCTTGCACTTCGCTGACACGCATCAGCATCCAGTTCTTTATGAGAAAAGGGGAAGACTGAGGGAGGGATATACTCACCGTCACCGACACGCTGGGCATCAGTGTCCTGTGCTTCATCAGAAGAGATGGCGTTCAGGAGACTATCATCCAGGATCCTGATGACTTGAGGAAGGCCTTCTTCTGCAGGACGCTCAACCACATAGTCAAGACAGTCTGTAAGGAAACAAGTTTAAAATAACATTAGGAATGTAATAAACAGCCAGTGCTAAAGCAACAGACCTACATCTGTTAGTTTGAGCAGATGATGACAGAAGAGCATTTTAGGCTACATTTATGTCAGACTGAGTGACACTTCGACTTTTTCATGTGAGATCAAAAGATGTCAACTAAGTTCACATCATTAAGTGAAACATCCATTTTTAATAGAAGAGCACCAAACCTCCACCAAGGCAACTCACTCTGTGCACACTACACTTTTATGGTAACACTATTTTATTTTGTATACATTCATTTTGTTTTATTTGTCCTTTTTAAACCTTTATGCAAACACTACGTTGGAGTAAGTAATGGATAATAGGTACTCATTTTTTACATAACTGGACATAAATAGCTTGTTACATAAATATACTACAGGAAATGTATAACTAACTAGGCAGCTCATTCTCTTATTTATTTATTACAATTCTTTCATTAACAATGTAACACATTTTGAAACAGCATCAGAGGTTTAATGTACCAATTTCATGTCCTAAATGTTCCCAATACAAACAAAGGCAGTGGAACTCCAAGCACATATTTTTAAAATAAAACACAAAATAAAACACACACATAAAGGTTTGACTTCATGATTATTTTGACTATGCTTAATGTTTTCAATATTATTTTTATATTATTTTATTTTGATTTTTTTTTTTTATCACTGCGTTATGTAGCTGGGAAAAAACGTTATAGTTTACCTAATGAAGCTTTTGATCCAGAGAAGAAAATGATGTTAGGAGCTACAGGGGATCTGGTGTGTTCACCTTTATGTTCTATCATTGTGACGAAATGCTGTTACCATAGAAACTGATTTTATTTTTATTCTTTTTTTGGGGAGTATTTTACTAATCTTTGTCCGTTAAGCTAGTTTAACCATTTTATTGGGGGGCAGTGTCAAATTTGAAGCCTTCAATCAAAGTAACATCTTTTTTCACATTCATACGCCACTCGTTAATAAATTCTACAGCTGTCCCACAAAATTTAAAGCATACAAGCAATTTACCGGGAAAAATCTTGGAATACACATATTTTGATCACATTAAAATTTGATATTCACACTGGAACTTGTTAAATTATTATAGTTGTCTAGTGACTCTTAAAATAATTGAAGAATCTTTGAAACGTACCAGCCAGGTGACTTTCAATGAGTCCGGATCCACGACGAGCCAGCCAGCTTTGCTGTTATGACGAAACACGTCATAAAGCGACAGTACAAACGACTTCTTCGAGTCGTTTGTACTGTCGCTTTCTAGTAAATTCCGCTTTCTGTAGAAATATTCTCCAAAAGTTATCTTTCCACAAGCTGAGTTTGGAGCAGGTCAAGACAAGTTCACGAGCGAGCACAAAAGAACGAATGGAACGTTGTGGAAGTGCATTTAAACACTCGCCTTGGTTACGGTTGCCAACTGCGTGTGCACGTAATAAAACTATAAGAATGGAGCTCACTGCAATGTAATTTACAGTTAATTTATGGTCATTTATAGTTACTGCCGTTGTCACCCTTTATATGGGATGTAATATAAGCACGTAGGTATAGGTATATCCAGAAATAAACATAGATATTAGAAAGCAGCAAATCAGTAACAGATGTTTGCTTGAGTGAATAACATTAGCATATAGCTCATGGTAATATTACATCTTCACATTTTTCTTATCGAAGCTAACAATAACTTAGCGTTCTCGCTACTCACCATGCTGTAAAACAGGTATATGTTAGCAATGACACCATTTAACAGATATTAAAATGCTAGCCGCGCTAATTAGCCTAGGATTGCTTGAGGTCTTGTTTCCAGCTCTAGTGGTCATAAGCGAACTTAGGCCTGTGCCAACCTTGAGCACGGACATCAATCTTGTAAAGCTCACTATTAAACTGACAAAAAGCCTTAGAGCCTAGAAACTATGATACTTACAACTGTGCTATGTTTGTGTCATAGCATATAGCAAGACCACATAACGATAACTGACCTTTGACCTCTTCTCAAGATTAATCTTCAGGTCAAAGAGATAATGCTATATACAGCTATTTTAACACTATGTTTCTTACTGCCATTGTCTGACATAATATCCTTGAATCTTTTTCTAATTCAACACTTAATATAAACACTGTATGTTTATTTGAAAATTAAGAATTAAAAACACTCCTTGTAATGCCAACTTTTGTTTTCAAATATAAATAAAGTATATCAACTAACATACTGGACACTGTTCTGCTGAACAACACACATATTACCAATATTGTAGCTGGTGTTTTTTAGTAATTTATTATTTTATTTGTCATACAATTTAAAACATTAATAACCTTTTCAATAAAACAAAGTATCAGATGTAATTATTCTGAAACTAAGTCTAAGCTTCCCATAACTTTTTATTGCAAGTTACATTACTGACATAATAAACATAAAATGTTTGTATTGTTCATCCACAAGTCCAGTCTCTGGCTCAAACAACACAGAAGCTTGGTGTGTTTGTTTCTCAGTCCAGGCATTACTGCTTGAATGCCTGTCATGAATTTAGGTAATTCAAATGCAATTGCCTAAAGAAAGTCTTTTACATTGTCCCAACTTCCCTTAAGTACAGTGGCTGGAGATGCAATGAAAGTAAAGAAGAGAAAACAATGTACAACGAGGGAAAAAAATAACCAAC
Source organism: Aulonocara sp. 'chitande type north' Nkhata Bay (assembly GCF_057382095.1). Classification (NCBI taxonomy): domain Eukaryota; kingdom Metazoa; phylum Chordata; class Actinopteri; order Cichliformes; family Cichlidae; genus Aulonocara; species Aulonocara sp. 'chitande type north' Nkhata Bay. Next base: position 5,887,947 of record NC_141349.1, read on the forward strand.
TATATACATGGTGTATGCGTAAGAAACATTGAAACAGAAACATTGTGGGTGTATACAAGGACAGTTATATAATAAAATAAATAGGGGTGAAATGGTAAATGGCCTGTATTTGTATAGCGCTTTTCTAGTCCCTAAGGACCCCAAAGCGCTTTACACATCCAGTCATCCACCCATTCACACACTGGTGATGGCAAGCTACATTGTAGCCACAGCCACCCTGGGGCGCACTGACAGAGGCGAGGCTGCCGGACACTGGCGCCACCGGGCCTTCTGACCACCACCAGTAGGCAACAGATGAAGTGTCTCGCCCAAGGACACAACGACCGCACCTGTCCAAGCCAGGGCTCGAACCAGCAAACTTCCGATTACAAGGCGACCTCCCAACTCTTGAGCCACGATCGTTGGCTGGATGGAGTGGCTATGGTCGTTTAGGGTGGTAATGCCACTGAGATACCACTGAGACCAAAATATTGCACAGGACCATAAATATTGCACACACTAAAGATATGGCACATGAGCCAAAAATATTGCACAAAACATGGAAAGATAAGATAAGATAAGATAAGATAACCTTTATTAGTCCCACACGTGGGAAATTTGTTTTGTCACAGCAGGAAGTGGACAGTGCAAAAGTTATGAGGCAAAAATTAGAATACAATAAGAATAAATACAGTACACAACTGTACAGAATAGAATAAAATAAAATACTATATACAGTAGAATAAAATAAAATAAATATACAATAAGATAAAAATAGAATACAAATACAAATACTATATACAACTGAGTAAAAATACAACGATGACAGAAAGGATTATTGCACTTAGTATTATTGCATATGTATGGATGTGTGTGCTTGATCAGTTAAAGTCTTTATTATGGAGTCTGACAGCAGTGGGGAGGAAAGACCTGCGAAATCTCTCCGTCCCACACCGTGGGTGCCGCAGTCTCCCACTGAAGGAGCTGCTCAGTGCTGTCACAGTCTGCTGCATGGGGTGGGAGATGTTGTCCATCAGGGATGACAGCTTAGCCGCCGTTCTCCTGTCACTCACCACCTCCACTGGGTCCAGAGGGCATCCTAGAACAGAGCTGGCCCTTCGGATCACCCTGTTCAGTCTCTTCCTGTCCCCAGCAGAGATGCTGCCGCCCCAGCAGACCACGCCATAAAAGATAGCAGAAGCCACAACAGAGTCATAGAATTTCTTCAGGAGTGGGCCCTCCACTCCAAACGACCTGAGTCTCCGCAGCAGGTACAGCCTGCTCTGCCCTTTCCTGTAGAGGGCGTCTGAGTTATGAGTCCAGTCCAGTCTATTGTTCAGATGAACACCAAGGTACCTGTAGCTGTCCACAGCCTCAATGTCCATACCTTGGATGTTCAGTGGTTGCAGTGGAGAATGCTTGTGCCTGCGGAAGTCTACCACCAGTTCCTTGGTTTTACTGGCGTTGATCTGGAGGTAGTTCAGCTGGCACCAGTCCACAAAGTCTTGGGTCAGACCTCTGTACTCCTTGTCGTCCCCATCAGTGATGAGGCCGACTATTGCAGAGTCATCAGAGAACTTCTGCAGGAAGCACTGGGTGGAATTGTGGGAGAAGTCTGCAGTGTAGATGGTGAAGAGGAACGGAGCCAGAACCGTTCCCTGTGGGGCCCCCGTACTGCAGACGACCCTGTCCGACACAAAGCCCTGAGTCCTCACATACTGTGGTCGGTCGGTGAGGTAGTCCAGGATCCAGGTAGTGAGGTGATGGTCCACTCCAGAGTTCACCAGCTTGTCCTTTAGAACCGAGGGAAGAATGGTGTTGAAGGCACTGGAGAAATCAAAGAACATGATTCTCACAGTGCTTCCAGCGGTCTCCAGGTGAGCGAGGGAACGATGTAGGAGGTGAATGACGGCATCATCCGCTCCAATGCCAGGCTGGTAGGCAAACTGAAGTGGGTCCAGTGATGAGCTTATTAGGCGCCGAAGCTGAGCCAGGACCAACCGCTCCAGGGTCTTCATCAGGTGGGATGTCAGAGCCACCGGCCTGTAGCTGTTGAGGTCCTTGGGGCGTGAAGTCTTTGGCACTGGTACAACACAGGAGGTCCAGGAAAGACTGAGATATTGCACATAGCTAATCAATAGCAGCATCAGAGTGGATGCACTGGGGAAGTCAGTTCATACTTTTAGTTTGCATTAAGAGTTCTGACAGCCCATGGGAAGAAGCTGTTCTTATTTTCTTCAATCAGTAATGAATAGTAAGATGTTCTAGCTTTATGGAGGGCTTTTTTAATAAAGCAGGCTAAATGATGATCTACTACATTTTTGCACACCATTTCATCTCCAGCTTACGAGTTATCTGTTAAATGTTCAGTTTCTATGTCGTATGTTAAAACAAGATCTAGAGTGTGATTAAAGTGGTGGGGGGGTTATTTTACTTTTTGAGAGAAGCCAGTTGAATCTGGTAACAGATTACACAGTGTCATTTTGAGCAGTACAAATAATAAAACATTTTAACTGTCAGATAATTTCAAATGCAACAAACATCAGTATCATTATTTCATATTCTGTATAGTTTTTCATATTTATATCCTGTTCATAGCCTGTACATAGCTTGTACTCACTACAGCCTGTACATACTTATAGTTATAGAATATTCACAACATACTTCATACCGTGTACATTATAACATACCATAATAGACCAATTTCTGTAATATACTTACATATCTATATTATTGCTATTATATATTGTAATATATCTATATCACTAAAGCACTTCTGGATGGATGCAAACTGCATTTCGTTGCCCTGTGCATGTGCAATGACAATAAAGTTGAATTCTAATTCTAATTCTAAACACGAGCCCCACCCCACCCCCCACCCCCATCCCTATGTGATTGTGGAATATATATGCAGATGATGTTGTTTTGGTCCTGTCAAATCCTGAGCGATCTGTTCCTGTACTATTAGATCTGGTGAGGTTGTTTGTTATACAATTAACTGGTAGAAGAGTGAGTTTGTGGTTTTAACTGCAAACCTGGATGTTGATTTCTTGAAAACTTTGCTTTTTAAAATTACAGACAATAATAATTAAATGCACTTAAGAACAGGACGCAGCAACACTACATATGAGCGGGTGGAGGGAGGTTTGGGGTCTTCACTCACCCCCATTCTGTTAACCGTCTGGGCAGGGGGACTGGGAGGAGGTGCTGGCCGTCAGATTGGGGTCTGAGATGCGGGGCCTCCCTGCTTTTTGCGGTTTGCTTTCCTCCATCCCAGAGAGAAGGGTTACATCTCCTGGGTCCGGTTTGCCCCTCTGAGGGCGGAGGTACCTGGACCTGAGATATAGAGTTAGACTCTTTGTGTCTGTCTCCACGTCGGGTGAGTTTGTGTATATGGGGGTGGGAATGCACCGTCTGTGTCTATATGTCAGCTTGGGTCTTAGACTCCACCTCTCTGGGAACATCTCAGGCTCTCTGAGGTTTGGAGGCCTATCTTCCCTCACTGCACTCCCTGCCAGTGGCTGATGCCCTCAGACATTGGTGTGTTGGTGGTTCTTGGTGTCTGGTGCTGAGCGCCCATGTATGTGCCGACTCACTCCTGGTGGCCGATTGGCAGGGCCTGGCGCCCGTGGCCCGGCTGGGCCCCTTCCAGGAGGTGGGGTGCACTCAGGCCTCTAGCCTCTGGGCCTGAGGCCTAATTCTCTCTGGCAATTGGGCAGATCCCGCAGGCACGCCACTGCAACTCCCTCTGGCCTCTGCTCTGTGGCTGCTGGGTGATCTCTCATTTAGGGCTCTCCTCAGCTCTTCCCAGGAGGGTGGCACGGTTGCCCCCCTGGTGGTCCTCCTTGGGTCCTCGTATTCTGGGGCCTCTGGATGTCTGGGGCCTGGATCTCCTCCATACATGCTTCATGCCCTGGGGGACGGGGCTATGGCTCCCCACACTCCCTAGCAGATCGTTACATGGAGAAACCTTTTGAATACAAGCATGCTGATCCACACAGGTGTGCACACAGGCGGACACACGGGTTTTCACAGACACAAACCTTTCTTGGCTGCTACCTCAAAGCACATTGTGCGCTGTCGATCTTGCGTACCTTTCTTCTCCCCTCTATTTTTCTTTCTCCCCCTCTCTTTCTTTCATTCTTTCTCCCTGTCTTATCACCCAGTCATGTCTGTCCTGTCTGTTACAACCGGAAATCAAATCAAATAAATACATATTTATAATTTAAAAAGAAAGAAAGAAAGAAAATTACAGACAGACTTAAATACCTTGGTGTTCTTTTGCCCAATGATCCTAAATTGATCTTTAAGTTGAATTATCTTGAACAAGTTGAAAAAACTGTAAAAGGACATTGAGAAATGGAGGGCTCTCCCTGTTTGCATGATGAGTCGCATAAATGCAATCAAAATGGTTTCTCTCCCTAAATTCTTATGTCTGTTTTTAAACGTACCTATCTTTTTGAATAAGCAATTTTTCAAATGATCGAGTCAGTAGTATTACCATTTGTTTGGGGCTATAAAAATCATAGGATATCAAAAGTTCATCTATCTAAGTCTAAACTTGAGGGTGGATTTAGTCTGCCATGTTTTTAGTTTTATTATTGGGCTGCAAATGCTAGAACTCTTGCTTAGTGTCAGGAAGGGTACAAAAAGGTCATGTCTGCAAATTAATTGATATATATTTAACTAACTTAATTTTTACCTTTCTTTGTTTATTATCACTGTTCTGTTTATTATCATATAAACAGTACAGTGATTACATACATTATATACAGTGATATATATATATAAAAAAAATACATATATATATATATATATATATATATATATATATATATATATATATATTTATATGTGTGTGTGTGTGTGTGTGTGTGTGTGTGTGTGTGTGTGTCCAGAAGAGCGCATTCCGCGGTTTGTCGCTTACTTTTCCCCAGTGCCTTCAAGTCAGATGCGGTAGACAGGGTGACGGTCACGTGACCCACCTCAACATAAACAGATGTCACATGATTTTCGGGTTGTTTTCCAACATGGCGGGCAGCTCTCCTGTTTATCCTCAGCGTGGTTTTAAGTTTTCCTCTCGGCGAGAAGAAAACAGACGTTCCAACCTGCGGATACGAGGTTAGCTACTTTATGTCGCGCTTTTGTATTTTATTTACATGTGTTAGGGTTAAGGTACATGTCAAAAAGCTCAGTGGAGCTGTTAGCGCTACTTTCTGTTTCACTCACATGACTGTGCTCACATACATTGAAGTGCTGGTGTTGTGCCAAAAAAGTGCCCGCCTGCCAAAAACTGATTTCCAATGTCTACCTGTGTTTTTATGTGTAATATCTTTACCTATGTTGGCAAATAGACTTCGGTCAACAGGCTTTACAAAGGGGCTAGATATAACATTTTAAAGTTACATCTTTTTCAACTCTGTCTTATTGCACTTACATTACAACCAATTCCATCATTTTTTTCCACTTAAAATATGTTTACAGAACTATTGTTAGATGTCTTTCAATATCTGCTGTCCTCTTGGCCAGATTCTTCTTTAAAACACGTTTTTAATGTCAACAAGCTTCTTTTAACTACATAAATAAAGGATATATAAAAGTCACTGCCAAAAACTGATTACAGCTTCTACTTTGTTACAGGAATGTTGTTTGTGGCTCAAGATGACTTGTATCATTCATGAGGGATACATTTGATATAGGTTTCACATATTATAGACTAACAAGTTATGTATAGCAGTTTAAATGCGAGCAATCCTTTTTTGGTAAATACCAGAAATCAGTTTTTGGCAGACGATCACTTTTTGGAGTGAATATTTGTCGACATTATGACTCTTCCGACAGAGCAGTACAGCTGTATTCATAGAGTGTGTGTCTGTGTGCAGTCATGTCATGCCACCAAGCCGGGCATGTTGAATGTCCACCTGGTCCCGCACACACATGATGACGTTGGCTGGCTCAAGACTGTGGACCAGTACTACTATGGAGGTCAGTGTGACACATACAGAAAAAACACTGTGAAGCTATTAGCCAACCTCCTGCTCTGTGTTTACTCTCACACTCGCACAAGAGACCAAGGAAGACAACAGAGGGGCAGCTGTGCCACTGTCCCAGAAAGAGCTGAGGAGAGTCCCAGATGAGGGCTCACTCAGCAGCTGCGGAGCAGAAGCCAGGGGGAGTTGCAGTGACGCGCCCGGGAGCTCCGCCGGCAGCCAGCTGCGCCAGAGTGACCGAGCCCCAGGCCGAGAGGCCGAGGGCACCCCACCCCCGAAGTGGCCCGAGCTACTGTTGAAATGTATCAGAAGACGATATTAAAACACCTTTGTTTCATTTTATACTCTGTCGTGTATTTCACGCTGCCTCATAATGTACTGTTTACTGCAACAGTTTACTTCTTCATTGCTTTAGAGTTTTATGCTTTTAGTGCAATTGATTGTCGAGCTTGCTTATTTTAATGTCACATGTTGTTTATAGTAAGTTGTAAGGCCAGGTGTTGTGCAGGTGACCATCATCTGGTGGTGGTCAGAGGGCCCGGTGGCGCCAGTGTCCGGCAGCCTCGCCTCTGTCAGTGTGCCCCAGGGCAGCTGTGGCTACAATGTAGCTTGCCATCGCCAGTGTGTGAATGTGTGTGTGAATGGGTGAATGACTGAATGTAGTGTGAAGCGCTTTGGGGTCCTTAGGGACTAGAAAAGCGCTATACAAATGCAGGCCATTTACCATCTGATATTGATTTCCAGTCTGGGTTAATATGTAAGCAGAACTCATCTGCACTGAGGGTGGTTTGTTTGGGCATATGCATGAATGCAGATGAGCACATATACTTTCTTGCTGTTAAGATACGTTAGTGCAAATAAATATTTTTCAAACTGTGACACACAGCAACTAAATTCTGACCACTTCTTGAAGCATTGACTGTGTTACAAAATAACGTCTCTTTTGTCCTAAATCTGTGCACATTTGTGTGCGTAGATCGTAATGACATCCAGCACGCTGGTCAGTACATCCTGGACTCAGTTGTGGATCAGTTGTTGAAGAATCAAGACAGGAGGTTCATCTATGTGGAGACGGCCTTTTTCTACCGCTGGTGGAAGAGTCAGAGCTCCAGCGTGCAGCAGACAGTCAAACAGCTGGTTAATGAAGGTAAATACCCATTCAGTACTATACAGCTGCGTTAAGTGTTTCAGTGCATCCTTACCAAAAGCTGCTCCTCCCGCAGGCCGTCTGGAATTTGTGAATGGTGGTTGGTGTATGAGCGACGAGGCTGCCACACACTACAGCGCCGTCATTGACCAGATGACCATTGGTCTGAGGTTCCTTAATGAGACTTTTGGAGCCTTTGGCCGTCCCCGCGTCACCTGGCACATCGACCCCTTTGGCCACGCCCGGGAACACGCCTCCATGTTTGCACAGGTAGCATAGCTCTTTATGTTTATTCTTCGAGTTTTGCACGAGTCACACTTCAGAATTGCTCAGCTCATTCACTGTCACACTTTCAAACGTTGGCCATGTTTAATATCAGCAGTATAGGGCAGAATAGAAGGATGAGCATAATTGGTCACCTTAAGGAAGGCCTGATTTCTAGTGAGACTTAAAATGGGAGAATTTATCAGTTAAAGAAGAGAGTTGAGGCTAATTAGAGTTAGAAGGTTGCACTCACGTCGAAAAAGACTCTCCGTTTTCTCATTACAAATTTTTGGCTGTATCGTCATTATCAGATTTGCTGCTCTGCAATGAATCAAATGGGCTTATTTCCAGAATGCTGCATTATTACATGAAGGCACAATTTAGTTCACTGGCTTTCCATTTGAATTTCCTTTAACCATTAACTTTCTGTCTTTTGCTGCAGATGGGATTCGATGGCTTCTTCTTTGGTCGTCTAGACTATCAAGACCGGGCTCGCAGGATGAGGAATAAGGAGCAGGAGCTTCTATGGAGAGCCTCCGACAGCCTCACTCCTCCAATGGCTGACCTCTTTACTGGTATGCAAAGTTTCTTTCTTCATCCCTTTATGTTAATGACTTCTGGACTCAGCAACAGGACGGTGTCACATTATTTTTTAACCGTTTGCCCCCGTTAACCAACAGGGATCCTTCCTAATGGCTACAACCCTCCTGAGGGCTTCTGTTGGGACCAGCTCTGCAGTGACCCGCCTATCAGAGACGATCCTGATCTTGAAGACTATAATGTTGATGATGTGGTGGGACGCTTCCTCGTCATCGCCAACAGTCAGGTTGGACACAACTCCACACTGGCGCACAGAGACACTGATTTATCAGTCACGTGGTGTTCTTAACACCGCATGTTTAACTAACACTATGAAAAAAATGCTCATGTTAAATCAAAAGACATCAAACAACGCTTTCTGATTTAGAAAAAGAGGAAGCAGAAGGGATGCTGTGCTTTTTATCCCAGCCCATATACAGCTGTGACTAGCTAACATGACATGTAAAATTTCAGTAGGAACCTCTTGTTTCAAGTAATGTCAGCATATCTTCATGCAGGTCCCCATAAATCTTTTCTCAACCTGTCTGGTTTTATTTTATGAACCTGTCATGATCATAATAATAAAGACATCTACAGATAGTGTAATGCAATGTCCTCCTTTAATAATCCACATTCACCACTTTAGCCATCATATAAATGTGCTTTGAATAGTGTGAGGTGTGTGTGATTGAAGAGATGTGTGAATTGTTTAATTTCACTCTTCCCTTTTCTTCCTTTTTGTTTAGTTTAATCTGTTAAGCATTATTTCCTCTTCCTTTTTTAGTCTACGGTCTATAAGACCAACCACATCATCATGACCATGGGCTCAGACTTTCAATATGAGAATGCCAACCTGTGGTACAAGAACCTGGACAAGCTGATCCACTATGTAAATGCCCGGCAGGCAAATGGCAGCAAAGTCAACGTGCTCTACTCTACACCGTCCTGTTACCTGCAGGAGCTGCACCGAGCAAACCTCACCTGGTACTGTGAACTTTAAAGGGGCAGGATAATGTTTTCTTGTTCTAGCAGCACTGTTGGTGTTAAACTCTATTGTAAAAAGTGTCGTCTTGTGCATTTTAATGTCAGCTAAATCCATTGGTTTTCTATCCAGGCCATTGAAGACAGATGATTTCTTCCCCTATGCAGACGACGCTCATGATTTCTGGACTGGCTACTTTACAAGCAGACCAGCGCTGAAGCGATATGAGAGGATCAGCAACAGCAACCTGCAGGTACTCTGAGATTTACTTTGTGCGGGGCGATTTTACAGTGTGCTCGGCATTACACTTTGTGTCGACGACATCACAACATTCAAACTTCTGCTTTTCTAGAATTACCTCTGTAACTGTAAGTCCTGTCCCACTACTTTAGAGCTTTCAGAAAAATTTAATTGTTTTAGTGTAGATGGTAGTTTGCATGCTAACATTCAAACTTTAAGAATGTTAGCATGACATATGCTAGATAAGTATAACATTGTCACATTACACTAACAAGCTTTAAATTTTGTTCTGTGAAAACAAAGTTTATCTAACTCTTAACATGAACTGTAAGCAAATAAATGCTAATATATAGCATGAAGCACACTGTTAGCTGGCACTTAATAAAGCTATCACTGGTATCCTGCGTCTATAGAACTACCTTAAGATGTGGAAATATAGGTTTAATGGTGGAAAATTTATACCTGTGTGACTTTTTAAATTGTGTTTACATTTTTTTCCCTCTTAATAGACTTGTAACCAGCTGGAGGTATTTGGTGGTCCAGCTTCCAGGAAAAGGACCCTTTGGGGAAGGTGAAAGCCAGACCATGAGTAAGATTTGATTGAATCTTTTTTGTGTCTCCTTAGTGGGTTCTGCATAGGCATACTGTAGGTACTCTGGCTTCCTGCCACAGTCTAAAGATTTACGTATTAGGTTAACATGTAATAGCATGACCATAAATGGTTGACTGTCTTCAAGTGCTACTCCTGTGATGGACCTGTCCAGGATGTAGGAGAGCTGGGATGGGCTCCAGCCTCCCCACAACAGTGAATTGGTGAACCGGTAGAGAATATGGATACCCTTTAAAAGTTGTATTTGTGTTACTAAGACCAATTGGATGTCAGACAAGAGATTGAGTGACGGCTGCTTTCATTGGTAGAGAAAGCCATGGCTGTGGCTCAGCACCATGACGCTGTGTCGGGCACAGAAAAGCAACACGTAGCAAATGACTACGCCAGGAAGCTTGCTAACGGCTGGCAACACTGTCGGGTACTCCAGGCTTCACAGTACATTATCTTACCCAACAGAAGTTACTTGTGCTAAATTTGTCATTTTCTGTACAGGAAAATATATTATCATGTCTTTAGCAGAAAGTGTTCTTCAGTCCAAACTTTCTTGCACAGGTTTCTTGTCTAACTGTTGTCTCTCTTTCAGGTTTTAGTCAGTAACAGTCTGGCTGCTCTCAGCGGCTTGTCTGCTGAGCGAATCTACTGTGATAACCTCAACGGCCTTCATGATGTGATGTTCTTCTACTTCCCTGGCCGCTGTGTCTGTTGTAGCGTCCTGATGACACTCAGTTTGTGCTCCAGTGGATGATGAGAGTCAAACCTTAAATACTCACCCGTGAGCATTTGTTTACAGTACACATCAACTTTAAATGTCCCCCTTTACTGGTGTAAATCTCACAGTCTAAGAAGGCTAACCTGCCATAACCTCCCAGGTGAACCTAATGTGATGGTCCACCCAGTTAATGTGATCAGTGAAACCTGCGGTCAGCTGAAACGGAAGAAGTCACTTGGATGAGTGACGAAATGTTTCTCCCACTGAAAACTCTACGTCCAGATGAACAGAATTAATTTTTAAAAGTTCCTTACCTGGATGACTGACGATACATCAAGACATTTGAACAGCAAGTGGGTAGAGTCACAGCTGCGTGCCCGAGTCACTATCCTGTCTGAAAGTGAGCATTTAAAATCTGAAGGTTTGGCTCATAAGTCTTACTTGTACATGTACTGATCCTGTCATTTAAACCATGTTTAACAACCATCCACCGGTAACATAATAAAAAAACCCACAATATGTCATCTTAAATGTAATTCTGAACACTCTGACCCTCTGAGATTTATCCTCGGAACAAACAGTGTATTCAAGGTGTACAGCCTAAAAAACCTGGGCTACAGTTATTGTAAATACATTCTGTGTAATTACAGATAAGACTGAATGCTCACGCTGCCTTTCTCTCGCTTGTCTTTTTGTCTGTCATTCAGTTCTCAATGTGTACAACCCTCTCGCTCGGCCCGTCACTTGGCCCGTCAGGCTGCCGGTCAATGGAACAGCGTACAGCGTGTCAGATGCTAGTGGCAAAGCGGTGGACTGCCAGGTCAGTATGTGTGCCAGCAGCAAGTATGAGAGAGCAGGCAGCCTTCTGGAGCCTACATCTTCAGACCCAACTCTTCCACACCTTTCGTCATCAGCCGGACGGCCAAGACGGAGATCATTAAGGTAGAGATGTTTGCTCGTATCCAGACGTAGATTCCTCATAGCAAAGCTTTGTTTTTACACTGTTATTCAGTTTACTTCTAAATTATAGGCTGCTGTCATTTTATATGTGTGGGTGTCAGAATGAACATGCCAACATGTTTTACCTCCCTGTTTAGAGGCTAATATGCAGCGTCTAATTTTGTACTGCAATGCTCTCATCCTCAGACGTCAGTGGTGCAGGAGGTGAGGCAGTGGTTTGCTCCCTGGGTGTCTCAGGTGGTTCGTCTCTATGCTGACAGCAGAGCTCTGGAGCTCGAGTGGACTGTGGGACCTGTGCCGATAGAGTGAGTTTAACACGTGCACACTACATATGTAATGGAGATGTTTTTAGAGATAAGTGGTTGTTGAAATTTCTGTTCTCTTCAACCTTTCTAAAAGCTCAGTGCCTTAATGTCAACTGATCTTTCAGGGGAGAAAAACCTCATATGGGGCAATATTGTAGCAGAGCTTTGCCCTTCTAAATATTTCCTCATATCATAGCAAGTGATTGGCTTAGATCGCCGTTATCTTTTTCCCCATGTCAGATTATAAATTCATGGAAAGAGAGAATTTTAGACCATAAGATTCCATGCACACCCACTGGGGAATAGATTTAGCTCATAATTTCAGGTCTATTTTAGCCATTTATTTATTTTTTTATTTGTGAGCGAGAGAAATAAATTCAAGGAAAAGTGAGGAATCTTTGCCAAAATGCTCCCCACACCACCCACCTTTAACCCACGTCACACTTGCTGTCTTGACCTTTCAGTGACAGCCTGGGGAAGGAGGTGATCACTCGTCTGGACACCAGCATCAAAACCTCTGAATATTTCTACACTGATTCCAACGGCAGAGAAGTTCTGCAGAGGAAGTAAGAGTTTGCTTTTTGTTTTTTGATGATGGAAAATGCATTTTAACCTTTTAAAGTTGTTGCAGTTGTTTTGGATGGTATTTTACAGATTATATACAAAGTAAGACAGCTGTACAGTTATGTGATAGTTTTACATTAAAAGAATCCAATTCTGTACACTTAGTGTGTGTGTGTCCCGTCCCCCCCAAACAGGAAAGACTTCTGGCCCACCTGGAACCTGAAACAGTCAGAGCCCATTGCTGGAAACTACTACCCAATCAACTCTTGTGCTTATATCAAGGTTTGTGTGTTTGTTAGCTTCCATTTGGAGAGACAAGCAACAAAGAGCATTCACTGTCAGTTCATTGAATTATCACAAGTGATGTTTTCCTTTCACTTGTGTGTCTTCAGGATGATGTGGACCAACTCACTGTGGTAACGGATCGCTCTCAGGGTGGAGGCAGCATCCAGAATGGTTCACTGGAGATCATGGTGAGGCAAAAAGTCGTAGCTCATCACCATTAGCATGTTGACCCCATCTAAGCGCACACAAGGAGTTCTTATTAAAGTCTCTCTATCCAACCTCCTCACCCTCAGCTCCACCACCGGCTGCTCCACTATGATTTCCGTGGTGTTGGTGAACCTCTCAACGAGATCTCTGGCATCTTCCCAGACGGGCTGGTGGTCCGCGGCCGCCTCCTGCTCACCCTCGATCCCCTGCCGACTGCTGCCGACACGCACCGCCCCCTCGCAGAGGGGATGGTGTTGCAGCCGCTGCTTACGTTTACTGCTGGAGATCTGAAGCCAAACACTCAGCTGGAGGTATGTAAATGATAAACGGACTGGTACTTGTATAGTGCCTTTCTACTCATTCACCCAATCACATGCACATTCGTACAGTACTTGTACAAATACTGCATGTATTTTAAAGACATGTTATTAACACACTTCACTAATCGGGTTTCAGAAGTCACGGTGATCAGAATCAGAATCAGAATCAGAATACTTTATTCATCCCGAGGGAAATTAGGGGTTACAGCAGGCAGCACGCTAATGGCGCATGCGCACTCACAAAGGAACCTTCTGACCAACTTTACACAAACATCACATTGGGCAGACATGTCAGAAGGTAGGCTGATAGGAAAAAAACAACGAAAATACACTACATGAGGTAAGAGGAGGAGAAAAAAAACTCCACTCAGACTGAGCTCCTAGTGGGAGAACAGTTTGATAAAAGAAAAAACACCTCAGCACAAAAGCACATGACTATCAATACACCATAGAAACACGAGACAAGCAACAGGGGCGGGTAAAGGGTAAGAGAGAGCCGGCGTAGACAGCGCATCCGGTCCTGCAGCATCTGTGCTGGTCCAGTTGACTGCTATCATCCCCGGTAGGGCACAAGCATCGAAGGCGTTGGAAAGGGAGGGGGGATGAGTGAGTGCTTATCAGTGTAAGTGTGTGTGTGTGCGTGTCCATAGTTTAGCTGGGACAGTGTCCTTCGGCCTATCAGGCTAAGTAAACAGTGTGATCTGTGTTTGAAATATTAGCAGTGCAAGAACCAGCTGGCCTCCATCTTGCAGGTTCCTGTTCAAACACCTTAAACTCCTGTATGTAAGCTTAAGAAAAGCTTTGTACAGTGCTGTGACCTGCACTGTACAAACTGCAGGCTGTTCCTGTGAGAGTCTGCTGCTTGTTTTGAGTCATTGTCTCCAACTGTCTATGCTGCTGGTTATAACCCATTTCTGTCCTGCTGTGTACATATTTGCATTTTTTAGACATGGTTTCACTCGCTCTCAGGGGAACTGAGCTAAGCTGTGTTGCCTTTAGTGGCAACTGCTGCTGACATGTTTTCAGAGCCAGTAATTGGTCGAAATTCATATCAACTTTATGTAGTAATTTTATAGAAAATGTGGTTGGAATACATTAAATAATCTTTTTTTTTTTTTTTTTTTAAAGGCATGGTTTCTGTGAGTGAGGGGTCTTTGTCTTTTAGTTCTCAGGGCTCCTGGCTGCACTGCCCCCTGCTGTCCACCTGCTGACACTCAGTCAGTGGGATGAAGACTCAGTGCTGCTGAGACTGGAGCATCAGTACCAGAGCTCAGAGAGCAAAGTGAGCTCTCAGCCAGTCACAGTCAACCTGCAGGTCAGACATTCAGAAACAATTTAAACCTTGTTACACTCAAACCGACCGTACGGTCATCTGTCATTCAGTCGTTTCTCGTTTGCAATGCAGTGGAATGTCGTTTTGCTGTAACTAATCCCATCGTCTTTCCTGTCTGTGCAGAAGCTGTTTTCAACTCTGGAGGTTCTGGGTGTGGCTGAGTTGAACCTGTCGGCCAATCAGTGGAAAGATGAAATGAAACGTTTTGACTGGACTCCTGAGAAAGGTACAGGACACCAGTGTTGTGTCAGTTAGTTCACCACTGCAGTTTTGAACGTCACCCTAGATTCAAAGCTGGATGTGTTCTCCAGTCTGACTCGATTTAAACTTGGCTAAATTTCAATGAATGTCGTCTCCTCGGGCGTTTTTTAATATGGATTCCAACTCAGCTGCTTTGAGCTTTGTGCATTTTGGAGGTCGGTGGTAAAATCTCAGAGACCAGGTATGAACTTCTGTGGAAATCACTTTGGTTCGTTGTCAGATCAAAGTGAAAATAATTTAATAGATTAAATGATGCGTGTTCTGTGCACTCGTAGCTGCAGTTCCAGCTGTGTGAAAGAAATGTAGCAGCAGCAAAATAAAGTATATAAACATTTACACATTTTCTGCATCACCAACTGAATACATTTATAATCCAGTGACAATGAAGTGCACAGTCTGCGCTTCAGTCAGTGTTCTTTTTTTTTTTTTTTTTTTTTAATGTATGGCTTCAATACGAAACTTATTTGCAAACATATACGGCACTTAACATAATTCAGTAATCCGTTATTCTGGCTTTGTAGTACACTGCTCTTCAATCACACTTCCATAGTGAGGATTCCCTGATATTTGCAGATTTTGGCCTTTGTTTACTGTTGTCACAATTTCATTACATTATTTATAATATTTTATATAGTAATATAAAGACTGGCAACATCTGGATTTTTCAACATCTGGCAGGTGACCATGCACTGAAGGAGCGCTGGGCTGATAGAAATCTGCTGATGCCTTTTAAATCTCTGATTGTAGTCATCGACTTAACAGTTTCCCTGCAGGTGCTAATTAAGCCAGCAGGGAGCCATAAAGAGTCATAAACAGATTGATATGCTTCATAATGTAATGTATACTACAAGGTGTTTCTGGAGCTCAACATGTTATTTTGTTCCTTGTGAGGAGACTTGGTTGCTGGTCACTGACCCGTGTCACTGCTGGTGTGTTTAAAGATTAACCAACCAAAAACACTTTGCGTCGTTTGTGGTTGTGCTCACATAATGTGTCTGTTTTCCAGGAGAAAAGCCGCTGCTGAAGACATTTCAAGACCCGTCCACGTGGGAGTGACCTTAAGGCCAATGGAGATCCGAACGTTCCTTCTCAAAGTCAACCTTAGATAGCCAATCACACATGAGATTTTATAGGATGAATTATCGTATATTGACATTCCTGTGGCTTGTTTACGTTGCTGGTTTAATAAAGTGAGGATTTTTAGGGGGAAAAAAGATGAATGAGAAGTTGTATTCACGCTGCCTACGACTTAAAATCGGATCACAGCTGTAGCCCGGACTGACCTGGGCAAAAGTCATTTCAGGATGCCTTCAGTCTTTGATACAGAATGTCTGAATAAGATTGAATTTGTTAAAGCTGCCTTTAACATTTTTGAGAACATTTATATTTGTGGGGTTTTTTTGTGCTGTTGCAG
Source organism: Aulonocara sp. 'chitande type north' Nkhata Bay (assembly GCF_057382095.1). Taxonomy (NCBI): domain Eukaryota; kingdom Metazoa; phylum Chordata; class Actinopteri; order Cichliformes; family Cichlidae; genus Aulonocara; species Aulonocara sp. 'chitande type north' Nkhata Bay. Next base: position 5,904,096 of record NC_141349.1, read on the forward strand.
TAACAGAATATCGTCTCCCACAAAGTGATATGTGCAATAAAGTATAATCTTTGCATTTCTGCCATGTTGTGTATACTTAGATTTTTCTACTTACCAAGAAGCAGCTAATAATAAAAATCAATCCTCCCTTACTGTCCTGCCCTCGTGTTTGTGCCACAAATCTTGTGTATAATCAGTGAAGCAGCATTTAACTTCTGATAATCTGACATTAGAACAGATGTTGTGCTGTTGCTGCTGCAGACCTTTTCCAGTGACAGTTATCTGTTCCTGCTGTCTCCAGCGTGTCTTCAACCACGCAGCGATGTGAAGCCTCGGATGATCAAAAACGTTTTTTTCCCTGAAAGACAAAAATAAAGAAATACTCATGAAAGCTGTTTGATTCTGATGTAGTAACGTCTGAACAGCCAGCAGTATGTTTTGGCTGTGGCTGCCGAGGCAGCGCTCAGCTTCTCTCTGGCAGGAAACCAGCAGTGTGTGGCGACCTGCCAAAGCAACCTATGGAGAAGACTAATTCGTCAGCACGAGTCTGCCGTTTCATTTTCCGCCCAGGACATCGAGACTTTACGGGACTAATTAGTATTTAGGTAATTGCCTGCCTTTAATTCAGAGGGACTTGTGTGTGCCAACAGTATGATAAAGAACCCGACGTGCTGAAGCGATCCTCACCTGCAGCAACTCCGTCAGCTGCTGCAACAGTAACGATGCTTTCTGCTCTTCCTCTCACTTTACTGTGCTGTGCACAAACATAGTTCTAAATGTTAAGCAGGCAGAAACCCTTTTCACGTACTCCTAGTTTGTGAGAAAATAATTTATTTATGTTTTTTGTTTCTTTTAAACAACAGTCACCTCATGACGTTTTACATGGCAAGGTAAAGATCCTACAGCAATACAGAGAAAACCCCTCTGAGCAGAACCATGCCTGGGGTGGGCAGCCTTTTGCACAGATGGCCTCTTAGCTTTAAATGCCCAGCAGCCACAAGAACAGCATCATTTTGGTCTCCACCAAGTCATTACCAAAATGTTATGCTATGTTCACCAGCTAGTCACCATCTTCACCTTCAGTTGAGTGGGATGCAGGTAAAAGCGCTATTTAAGAGTTTTTAATGTTAAAAAAAATGGTGTATTTAGGTTGTGTTTAGTAAATCTGACCTGTTTGAACTTCTTGCAGGGGAAGGTCTTGAGCTGAGAAGAGTCTGTGATCTGGTTCTTTCTCTTGTTCTGGAACTTTTTCCTCTTGTCTTGCAGGTCAGCAGAGATTCCACCACTGAAGGAGAGAACAAATGAGGAGAAAGATTAACAGGAAACCAGAGAAAAGAGAATAAAAAAATAAATAAGTGGAGATGATAGAAGGAGCAACATGTGCAAGAAACAAAGAACACTGGAAGAACATGGACACAGCTTTTTTTTTCTCTCCAAAGAGAAACTCAGGACTACTTTAAGTAACTAAACTAATTCAGGGTATTTAAGGTTTGGGGTTTTTTCCTACGAGGGCAATCTCAAAAGTAAGGTCACCTATCGTTTTAGAAATATTTACATCATTTTAAAGGTTGAAGAATTATTTATTTTTCTACATAATCACCATTTCACTCGCTGCATTTTTGCAGATGCTGTGGCAGTTTTACAATGCCCATGTCGTACCCGCTTGCTGGCGCCACACAATCACCTTCTGGACAAATATTCTTTCAACTTTAGGAACAGGTGAGAGTCACTGTTGGAGGCGTGGTCCTGCTCCTGAAATTCCGATACATAATCTCCAATAACTGGCTAAAAGAGTTCACTTCCAAATTTTAGGTCGTAGGTCTTGGAAAATTCTTATTATTATTATTAACTTGTAATTTAAATTTTGATTGAAAATGTACCGAAAACCACTACTTTAAGTGAAAGCCAATTTTAAGATAAAAGTAATGGATTTAATAGATAAAACAAATTGAATTTTCTTTGTGGTCTTGAGTCAGTATCATGAGGTTTGAGTGTGCTCTTGTGGCCTCTGGTGTTGCAGCTACAGATTTTCATTCCCAGTGCTCACTTTATTATCCATTCATCAGTGGATTCCCATTCATTTTCTATGGTGGTCCTTTTGACCGGGAACACCACAGATGTAACAAGGTTGATTAAAACATACAAAATTCAATGAAAGCGGTGATCATCACGTTTATATGTTCAAGTGCATAGTGTCCAGGATATCATCATCATCATCATCATCATCATCATCATCATCGTTTATTGATATAGCACTTTAAAAAATGCGCCAGGCAGACCAAAGTGCTGAACAATACAGAAACAAAGAAAAGCAAAACAGAGTATAAAATAATAAGGAAGGATGTCAGTTTCCCGCCGAGGTAAAAGCCAATCTGGACTTAAAGACCTGCACTGAAGACGCTGGTCTAATATGAAGAGGAAGGTTGTTCCAAAGCATCGGAGCCCAGGATATCATAATACCTTGAGGCAATCACATGTAAAACACAATATTTATGAGTGTTTTAAGTTGTAAATCATTCAGATTTGACCCAAACATGACAGGAAGGCTAGCAATCTAGGGAAACAGAACAAAGGAGCACACAGCATTGAGAGTGGATGTGACAAATGACAAGCAGCGACTCGGATAATAAACAAACACCTGGTAATGAGGGAAGGAAGTGGCACAAAATACAAAGCAACAGAGACAAGAGACCATTGAAATAAAACAGGAAATGACAAACACAGAGACACAAACACAAACCTAATGACTAAGCAAATAACTAGCATTTAAAATAAGAGAGACTAAAGAAAAGACACTGATAAACAAAAGTCCATAAATGCTGTCAGGAAAAGCAGGACTCAACTGCAGGACTTCTTAATCAAATCAAAGACAGTGAGATTATTTACAAGGTGCAATAAAAACAGTTTCATAATGTGACATCCACATTTGTGTTAATCCCACTCTAACGCCCACACCGGCTCGGACAGTCTCGGTCGTTGTGTCCTTGGACAAGACACTTCACCTACCGCCTACTGGTGATGGCCAGAGGGGCCGATGGCGCGATATGGCAGCCTGGCTTCTGTCAGTCTGCCAAAGGGCAGCTGTGGCTACAACTGTAGCTGCCTCCACCAGTGTGTGAATGTGAGAGTGAATGAATAGTGGAATTGTAAAGTGCTTTGAGGGTCTCCAAAAAGCACTATATAAATGCAATCCATTATCATTATTATTAAACTCTCTCTGCAACTTTACCCCCAAATATTTACAAAGAGGTGTCTGTGCTGTCTTCAAAACTGCTTCACAGGTTTCCTGGACAGAAAGGAGAACATCTTCCAAAGAACAAAACGGTCTTTAACTTGTGAAACAGGGTTTCACCAGTGTTTGTCATACAACAATCATATGGACAATGACAAATAGAGAACTAGAAATTAATCCTCTCAAAGCCCAGGGACCATGGCATGGTTTTCCAACAATGTTATTGTTCCATCAGCTTTAATATATGATCCTGAAGCCTACATTTCCGGTCTCGCGTTCACTTCTTTTAACACATTAAGAAGATTACAGATAAGCATTGAAGCAATTAATTTGTATTGATAATTTTTAATAATCAAATTATTTGAACATCAATGGCACTGCTTGCTTGAGAGTAATCAGAATCTCTTGCAACATCGCCTCTTCTTAGAAAGCCATCCTTCTAGGTGTCACTTCTGGTTACAGCGTTTATGGGTCTTTGAGTTTAGTTCCTTTTCTGACTCTGAGTTTATTTATATTTCTGGTTCATGATTTCTTGCCTGTCTCACCTTGTGAGGCTCTGTCATGTTCTGTGCATATGTTTAACCACTCATATCTCTGTTAATTCGATATTCACCTGTCGTGGCAGCTCCCCTCTATGTCATGCTTTTTAATCAGGGCTAGTTTTTAGAGGTCTGGACAGTTAACCCCAAGGGACTGTTAATTTAAAAGACGGGAGTAACCTGTAGGTGCTATTTGCACTAAACTAACTGAATACTCAGAGTTATCCTTTTACTGTTTAACAGTGGGTTAAACAAGTGAATGTCCACAATTTCGACTTTAATTGCAGGAGATTATTTTAAAGCAGTTTTGGAGGAGAAAAGCAAAAGCAGAATCAACAACAACAACAACAACAACAACAATAATAACGATTAGCTTGAGGTTGGAGATGAGCCTGTGTTTTATCTCAGTGTTCCATGTTAAAACCAGTCTAACCACCATATCACCATCTCTCTATTTCTTTTAACACTAATAATTCCATTACATTTTAACATTCAGTCACATATGAAAGGGTTTCACTTCACATTTCATTAAATTCAGATTCATTAGCACACTCACTTTAGCATAATCCCTTTTAATCCAAATACACTTTCCTATTAAAGTTCTGTGTTTCTCAATCACAGTTTACTCAGTACTTTCTTTTTGCTTTTTGCTAAATCATATAGTGTCAAACCCCGCCTCTCATCCTATGACAAAAGGGATATGTTGGAAGAGAATGGATGGATATAGTTTTAAAGTCAGACGTTCAGAGATCAAAGTACCCTGTGTCTGCTCTCATTCCTTTTCTTACACACACACACACACACACACACACACACACACACACACACACACACACACACACACACACACACACACGAGCATAATTAACTAAAGGTAAAATCACATATAAATCATAATTCTGGGTTTAGCCATTACACACGATTCTTCTCATTCACAATCATGTCAAGATGATAATAGATTGGTGACACAGTTTTTTGTGTGTGCAGACATGTTCCATCATGTCTACATACAAAAAAAATCTTGACATTACAACAGACATATTCACTATTTAGACTTCATTTCTCTGTTGACGTATTGATCAGACTTCTCAATCATCCAGGTAAGGAAATCCCAAAAAGTGTCATGGCTGGGGCAGCAGTCGTGTTGTGTATCGAGAAAAGGATCCAAAATGCAGGTACTGGCTGGGGTGCGAGTGAAACAAAGAAACAAACAAGTGATAAAGAGGCAAAAACACAGGAAGAGCAGAGCAGGGAGCAAACAAACCTAAACTGAGGGAAACTAAAGAACTAATCTGAAACCAAACACACTCAGCTCAGTCTCCAGTGTCAGCTGGAGAGATGCGAAATGTGAGTGAGGCATCTTAATATAAAGAACACAAATGAAGTTCTTTAAGAGTAATGAGTTAAGAGTATCTATGAGAGTTAACAGTATCTATCCATCGATACAAAATGCATGTATTTTTTTTTGTCCAAAACTTTCAAAGTAATACTTTTTAGGGTTATAGGAGTGATTTTGATTTGACTTTTTTACATGTTTCCTAGATGGTCCAAGGCTTCCCACTGTGTCAGTGAGCCCCTCTGCTGAGATAGTGGAGGGCAGTTCAATCACTCTGACCTGTAGCAGTGATGCTAACCCAGCAGCTAACTACACCTTGTACAAGGAGGATGGAAATTTACCGAAAGCATTTGGACAGAACTTCACCGTCACCAAGTTCAGACCTGAACACAGTGGGCATTATTACTGTGAAGCCCAGAACAAGCTGGGACGTCATAACTCCACCTTACAGCAGACCATTGTGCCAGGTAATCATTTATATTTACATACTGGATACACTCAGAAAGGAGTGCAGTTAAAAAGTCAGGCACAATCTACATTCATGCACTATGGCTAATTATTGGATGGCACTAGAATTTATAATAACAGATCACCTTCAAAATACCTCAGCACAGATAGAACTGTATTACTACCTAAATGTACACATGTACAAGTATTTATTTTGCCAAAACGTTTCCCCTTCAGTGTTGTATGGACTCATAGTGTTGCTACAGATAATTAAACCAGAGCTGATTTTAAATACGTTGCTCTTTTGAATCTACACTAATCCATCATCATCTTTAAAAGCATATGTTTGTATGGTGTCTGTCCTGTGAGGGCCAAATATCTCAAAATAATCATTAATGAGTTCAGAAAACCAGGCCTGCAACTTGATTTACAAAGATAATTTAAATATATTAAAAATAAAATACTGGCTGCACCTGTAACTGTTCAACTTGCCTGTGTGGTTAAACAGAATATGGCAGGAGTCCCACTGTCTGCTGTCAAGGCTTTCCTTATTCATGTGCTAAAGAGTCCTAAGAATCAACATTGTAACTTATCTATCACGATGACAAGAACCATGTTTATTGCTAATGCTAGTCCTGTTTCCATGCAAAAAGCAGATTGTAACTGATCTCAGAATACTGAAAGCAGAGCCAGTGACATTTTAACCTCCTGTTAAAAACCAGGGATTTATCCATAATGCCCATGTGCACCCAGCCAGATAAAGCTGCAGGCCACTCAGCTTGAAGTGATTTTTAATCGAATGCAGACGAGGCTATGAAATTAAGATGTGCTACAGTTTTCAGTGGAATAAGGGGCGCGCCCAGTTAACCCTGTTTTCAGAGACAATAGCCAACTGCTGCCACTGTTTATTGTAGGCTTTTTAATTTACAGTATAAAGTGCATTGAGACAACTGAAATGAGACCTCTAAAAGTTGATTCTGTTCATCTGGACGTAGCGTTTTGTGGGAGAAATGTTTCGTCACTCATCCAAGTGACTTCTTCAGTCTCAGCTGACTACAGGTTTCCCCAACCTTATAAACAGTACATTTGCATAATGACTGAAACCAGCCCACTGAAGGAACAATGGGCTGGGAGGTCAGTTCTTTAATCTTAATTATGCAAACTCTCATGACCATTCATCAACAACCACTGACCAAAACCCACTGATCAATGGCCATGAATACCATTCACAGAGATTTGGGGAATGGCTGCAATCACAGCATTGTAAGATGCTGACAGATGAACCCTTAGGCCCCCTCCTCGATTCAGAGATGGTCTTTTCCTTTTCATGTAAATGTCCTCCTTGACTCCGCGCTCAAACCAGTGTTCCTCCCTGTCCAGGATGTTACATCCTCATCATTGAAAGAGTGTCCACTGGCCTGTAGGTGTAAATAGACTGCAGAGTCCTGGCCTGACGAGGTAGCTCTTCCGTGTTCGCCAGAGGTTGTTTGGTTTCCCCGATGTATAAATCCTTGCAATCCTCCTGGCACTTAACAGCGTACACTATGTTAATCTGTTTGTGTCGGGGGACCCGATCCTTGGGGTGGACCAATTCTTTTTGGCACAGCGTGTTTTGGGATTTACTGTATATCTTTCCCAGGACTTTGTCCACAGAACCAGTGTTGATAGCTCTTGACTCGGTGGACCTCGGGGGATTTTTTTCTGTAAAATATCATTGAGCTCTGTACAGCTGACAACCTCAGTCTCTGCACAGTGAAGAGAGGGTGATTCACCAGGTTCTAGAAAAAAGGGACAATTAGTTCAGCTTAAAGCACTTTTTTAAAAAATGATGCAGATTTGTATTTTATGCAGAAAGAAATAAAATGGTCTGAGCTCACGATTTGTCGATTTATCGATAAAAATTGATTCTGGCTTGGATAACGTGATATCGATTCATTAAAATCCTGAATCGATTTTTTAATATTAATTTATTTTGCCCAAAACGCCAGAATCTCAGGTTAAACCTCACAAAATTTCAAGAACCACCAAACAGCTAAAACAGTAAATGAGAGCAGGTACACGGATTCTACACAAAGACGTAAACACACAGCGCGGACCCGCGGATCAGAATCAGTGAGATGTCGCCTTTCTCACCTGACGGCACGGACACGGTCGGGGCTGAAAGGCGACAGCTCCTGATTCCGATGTTTCGGCGGCTCCGCACTTTGTGTTTACACCCTTTTTGCGCTGATTCTAAAGCTGTTAGTTTGATCTCTCTCCAAACAATATTGACCGAACCACCTCCAGCTGAACGTCAGCAAGACCAAGGAGCTGGTGGTGGACTTCAGAAGGGGTCAGCACAGAGACTACAAGCCCATCATCATCAATGGAGCTCCAGTGGAGAGGGTGCAGTCCTTCAAGTATCTTGGTTTCCACATCTCCTCAGACCTGACATGGGCTGCCCACATTCAGGTCCAGACCAAAAAGGCTAGGCAGCGCCTGTATCACCTACGACAACTGAGGAAGTTCAGGGTCTCTCCAAAGATCCTCAGGATTTTCTATACAGGCGCTGTGGAGAGCATCCTCACACAGAACATGACATCGTGGTTTGGGAACAGCTGTGTGAAGGACCAAAAAGCTCTCCAGAGAGTGATCCGTACAGCAGAACGCTGCTGCAGGATTGCTCTCCCCCCGCTTCAGGACACCTACACCAGGAGATGCCGGACTAGAGCAGCGCAGATACTGAAGGACCCGTCCCATCCTGGCAACAAACTGTTCCAACTTCTGCAATCTGGTAGAAGGTTCCGCATCTTCCGGGCAAGGACAGAGAGACTCAAGAGGAGCTTCTATCCCCAAGCCATCCGTGCCCTAAACACACACACCCGCCCTCTCACATCATCTATAATTGACTGAGACAGGACTCTTCCAGACACTCTAAACCCAGGCACAATGTACATTTCAAATTCCTTTAATTTTAAATATGTTTATATTGTCTATCCTGTAAAATAGTCAGATGTCTATTCATATTAATGTACAGAATTCACCTGCTTGCTGCTACTACTGCACATTCACCCAGTGTATATACTATATGTATGTACATATATATATATATAATGTTCTTCCTCTACACCCCCCCCCCCCAATTTTTGCACATGTCGAGGAGCGTGTCAGGCTACATTTCACTGTGTGTTATACTTGTATAACTATGCATGTGACAAATAAAGAACCTTGAACCTTGAACCAGCAGCAAAAGAAGATCCAAACTAAGCTTCACAAAAACATCGTCATGAATTCACTCTGACTTTTGCTGTTTTGCTTCCACCACACTTCATGCACAGCTCTCTCTCTCTCTCTCTCTCTCTCACACACACACACAGTACACTTCAAGAACAGTTTCCAGTCCAAAAATCTGTTTTCTACATTATTCGCTTGCTTGTTACGCACAAGTCTACCGTTGTTTACAGGCTGTCGGCTGATGTTTTTTTTCCTTTTACTTACTTCCGAAAAGAAAACCTAATTTCTGCTGTTCAATAGGCTTCTGAACAAATGTAAACTTTTTAAAATTATGCAAAATGCTGTGTCTGTAATAAAACCGTTGTAACTTCAGAGGTAATGTTCATGTGTTGATTAATGGTTTTCTTTCGTTTTTGATGTACTGCAGAATATTTTTATAAAATCCCAGGCCAGGAAAATCACCTTCTGTGTTTTATCTTCAGCTACTTCGACACAAAGGCATCTGCTGTGATGCTCACATGTTTGACAAAGTCTTGCGAGTGTCAGCTTCCTTTTTATAGATACAAAAAATATGTAAATGTACTGATCTGAATTATAATATTTCTGACTGTCTGAGGCAAAATTTCCCAGATTTAAATCGAATCTAATTGAATCAAAACGTGGATCGAATTGATTCGGGACCTTGTGAATCTGAATCGATTCTAGAAATCAGTGACGATACCCAGCCCTAGTTACACTGTTCCTGTTATTAACAGCAGGGGGCACTATCAACCACAGACTGAGAGCCAGACACGCTCTGCTGGTGCCTCATTGGCCTCATTTCTACAGAGGAAAGACTCTATAGTGAGAAACAGCTTAGGGGGAAAATGCTGATCTGGAGACGTCTGAGTGTTACAGAGGATATACATAGCACTGTGGTTCAGTGTCACACAATCACAAACAAATACAGCAAAGTACTAAAAAGGGTGCTGCCTCCAAAGATTGCTTTTACTGGTTTGGAGCTTAGGAGGCTTAATAACAACAGGCATGAATGAAGACAGATCAGAACAGCTGTTTGATCACAGCATCCAGTACCAACACAATCATCCACACTCAAGAGCCTGTTGGCTTCAGAGTCAGCAGCTGAATGTCTAAAATATCAAATGTCATTTTTGGTCCATCAGCTACAGCATGAACTGCTTAAAGTGAGAAGCAGCCTAAAGCCCGACAGATTCATCTTTCCAGACTGAAAAAATCTCAGAGTGAACCGAGTGTTGCGTTTTCAGTGTGATCTCACAAAGTCAAGTCCCTTTAATGATGTTCTGTCCTGTCTTCCTCTATCAAAAGCACACAAACACTATAAAACATTGTTTCTGTGCTTTGGGTTTTTGTTTTCTACACAGAGGTATAGTACGACTAGACCCTAAAGGTAGGCTGCTCACCTACAACGAGCTCATGAACATCTTTCCAATGGAGCTCGCTGCCCTTCTCGTGGATGAGGGTCACTGTCATCCTCCGCTGGATCCCCTGCAGCAAACATAACAGGAGCTCAGGATCACAGTGAGCACAGCTAGAGAAACATTACGCTTTAAAAGAAGATATTCAACTGTGTACAAAGGAAGCAGTTACCACTGTGTGAGTAATAAGGAAACAACATGTGCACCAATCCTGTACCTGGTGCAGCAGGTAGGTACCATGACAGGGCAGGCCTCCACTGTGATCCACGATGGCTGGGATGTACCTGTGCATGGAGGGAGGAGGTGACACAACATCCCAACTTATAATGTTCTTCCTGGAGATAATTTTTATGGTTCCTTTAAAGCTTGTGCGTGAATATAACACTCCAGGTGGATAGTCACTCTCCAGTGGGCTCCAGCTCGCTGATCTCAAACCAGACCAGCAGGTCGTACTTGCTGACACACTGACCCAGGTTGGATTTGGTGTTGGTGTTCAACTTGGTGGCTGCAACTGACACACACACACACACACAGCTCAACGTTAACAACTGGGAATTTGTCTGAATTTAAGAGAAGATGAATAAAAGTGAGGAGTATTTACTTCATGCTTTGGGTGACTAAATGGAGGATGGATAGGTGACATGAAAACACTACTGACCCTTTATACTGAGCCAATAGCTCACACACTTCTATTAAATCTGTCTGTAGAGCCAGTAATCACAGAGGATAGATACTGGAAGCAAACTGAAATGTTAGGAGGAACTAAATCACACATTACAACACCAATGGCAGCACCCTGCTGTCTCACACATCAGGATCATGGTCCTGTTGAAACGGGCTAATCGCTAAAGCTCACAGTTGCATTCGTCTATACTCAATATGATCGAAAAAACAATTTTAACAAACAATTAAAAAAAGAACAAGTAAAAGATCTACTATAGCCAAAAGAAGGCCATTTACAGACTATAGCGCTGTGAAAAAGTATTTGCCTCCTTTCTGATTTCGTATCTTATTCCATATTTGTCACACTTACACGTTTCAGATCAATCCATTTATAACATTAGACAACAATGTCTAATATTAAACGGCAGTTTTCAAGGGCAAAAAGCTATCCAAACATACACGGTCCTATATGAAAAAGTAATCTCAATGTCACCTCTGACACCAACAACTGCAGCAAGCGTTTGGTGCTAGAGGTCACATTTGGACTCTGGACCTCTTTGGAGTGTGCACATGATCTCATTACTGTCTAAAAATCCAAGGAGTGCTGAACCATTGAAAAATACACAGTAACAGGTGTGCAGCAACAAGCCGCTAACACAGTGTGTGTATGCTAGCGGCTAATCTAGCAAACAAATGAACAGAGTGCTTTTAGGTGTTGCACAAGGATACGATGATAAGCTGTGTGTCTTTTTTGTAATGACCTGCTTGAATTTACCTTAATCCAAGGAGTGGTCAGTGTGGGGAAATCTGCCATGAGCAGATAAAGTGGATGAGTGGGACTAGGTAGGTGTGCCGAAAAGAGGCAACAAAGCTGAAGCTGAAGAGTGTGGTGAGAACATAGTGGCGCCGCCAGCAGGTTTCCGGGTGTTGTGCCAAAAAGTGATTGCCTGCCAAAAAGTGATTTCCAATGTTTCCGTGTATTTTTTATGTGTAATATCTTTACGTATGTTGGTAAATAGACTTCGGTGAACAGCGTTTACAAAGGGGTTATATATAGAATTAAAAGATTATCTGTTTTTTCAAGTATCTTTATAACTCTGTGTTATTGTACTCACATTATAACCAATCCGGTCCTTTTCCCCCACTTACAATATTTTTACAGAACTATTGTAATATTTGCTGCCATTTCTGCTGTCTTACTCTTACAAAAGACATTTTTAATGTTAATGAGATTTTTTTTAACTGCATAAATAAAGGTTCTATAAAAGTCGCTGCCAAAAACTGATTGCGGCTTCTACCTTGTTACACGAATGTTGTTTGTGGCTCAATATGACTTTGTGTCATCCATGAGGGATGCATTTGACATATGTTTCACATATTATAGGCCAACAAGTTACTTATAGCAGTTTAAATACGAGCAATCAGTTTTTGGCAAATACCGGAAATCAGTTTTTGGCAGACAATCACTTTTTGGCACAACACTGGCTAGCAGGAAGACTTTGGCAGTAACACCTACAACATTGGCAGTCCCATTTTGTGAAAGCCAATAAAAAATAGCTAGGTTTCCTTGTGTCATTTGTGTGGAACAATACTGCACAAGAAGCTAAATAGATTTAGAAAAACGAAAAAAAAATTGTTGAAGAACAAAAGATAAATGTCCTTTTTTTTATAGCATTAACTGGCCGGCTGTGTGGTGCGCAGCGTTAAGAGGCCAGCATTCAGACCCCAGAGTTTAACGACCAAGTTCGAGTCTCTGACGGTTCGTCTGCTACTGCAGGGTAGGCCGAGCGAAAGACGAAGCTCCGGGCTCCTCCTTTTTTTCGCTTTTTTAAATTCACATTTATTTCGATTTATTTAGATTTCAAGCCACAAGTAAAAGCTCAGGGAAACACTTTTAAGGTACCCTATATATGTCCTTTCACATCTTATCACTTCATACAGTGGGCCAGTCTACACCTGCTACTTCCTGCACAAGCTTTTATCACACACGACCCACTGTTTACAGGTAAGAAATCCAGCAAACATCTGCCTGCTATACAGGTGAAAATAGAGCAACAGGACCGCTGAGTCTTTCATTTTATTTATTTTCTGCTGTGTTTCACTTGCATTTATTTGAAAGACTGAGTGTAAACACACACACAAAAAAATATTTTATGTGCTGGAATGTGCAGAAAATAGGTTTAAATGTTAAACAAATTTCTTCTAGTCAGAATGTTGCATATAATTACATTTTTGCTTGATGCATAAAGTTAAAAGATTAAAACTAATAAAACAAGTTTTAAAAACAGACTTTTCCATTTGATTACATTTTGTATGATGGATTATGCAGAAAAAGTAGAATTGGGCTGAAAGATCTATCGTTTTATCACCTATTCAGGTTGTAAATCATGTTTTTAAAAAGTAACTAAGTAATTAATTACTTTTGAAAATAAGTAATCAGTAACAAAACGGGATTACTTTTTGGGGGAAGTAATCAGTAATAGTTACTGGTTTACTTTTTTCAAGTAATTTGACCAATACTGCTAGTTAAGTTACTACCATAGTTAATACAGTTACGGGTAACATGACAGTGCTAACCCATAACCCCGAACTCTGTAATACTGTAAATGATGAGTGATTTAAGTTAACACTAAACATTAAACAGTGTCTCCTGAACATTTATAATCAGGTGTGAGTCTGGCTGCATTGACTTTTGAAGATGCAAATTTAGCATGATGGCTGATGGTGCGTTTATTTTTTTTAAAGTATGTTTATTGAGATTTTTTGATATAAGAAAAAAAAGACCCCCCCCCCCCCCAAAAAAAAGAAGAAACAAGCAAAAAACCCAATAAAACAAAACAGACAACACAACAGCACGGGCAAAAACACACAGATAAAGCAAAATATTATGCAGCAACAACAAAAATACTACTTAAGCACCGGCAATAAACAGAAATAAAATGCCACACATCAAAGAAATGACTAAGTTTGTCCGCTGATGTGTACCTAATCCTCTCCACGTGCAACAGAGCAGTCAGTTCTGTTAGCCACATTTTGAATTGAGCTACAATATCCGACTTCCAGAGAGTCAAGATCATTTTCTTAGCAATTACCATTCCGAACAAAAATGTAGTTTGTGCAGCAGAGCTGAGGTGTAAAAGGGAAGAGGAAGATCCAAACAATGCAGTTATTGGGTCCGGCTCTAATGTGCAATTGTAGATATCAGAAAAACATTTAAAACTGTCCAACCAATAGTTATGCAATTTGGGGCAAGTCCAAAATAAATGAGTGAGAGAGGCTTCTCCAAGTTTACAACGATCATATGTGGGACTAATAGAAGGAAAAATGATGGCGTTTTTGTTGCTGAAGACAGCAAAATGTCTGCATTTGTTGACACTTTACAGAAGGCAGTGAAAAATGCAAGTTTAGGTGATTTTGTTTTTCATTTTGGTTAATTTGACATAATAGTTTTTACTATAGTAACCAAACGACTGTCTTCTGCAAGATGACTACTGTTAAATTAGAGTAAATGGAAAATCTTGTCATTTACTTTATAATTCTTGCTATTTTTTTATATTTGTTACATGTCATAGACATGGGGAAAAGGCACATGTGGGGATTCCCAGTGGACAGCAGCACGAGAGACTTCAAGGAAGGCCTCCAAACTGGATGAAGAGGAGATGGAGGTCGCTGTGTGTCGACATGGATTAATGTGTCTTTTGTGTCACTTTCACTTCAGGGACGGCAAACTGTGGTGTATTTCAGGAACGGTTACATGCCTGACAACTACACTTCTGAACAGGTCCAACTTTTGATTTGCACTCAGAATGACTACATCAAAGAGTTTAGTTAAAAACACTAAATTGAAACCTGCAGACTTGCTTAAAGTGATTCGTATTCATGAGAAACTGGAGCGTCATTATCATTGAGTTTATTTCTTTCCCTGCTAAGCAACACCAAGTCTAGCCCTGATTGGCTGATATAAGTGACCACAGACCTGTCGCTGTGTCAGTTTGAATGGGTGATTAGAGACCAGCACATGTTTGTTGCTGCTCCATGTTTTCTGCAACATTGTGTGTAGTTACTGCAGCTGTGTGTGCATTCTGCTGGCAGGAACAGGAAACAAGTGAAAGAAAACTGGCGAGCATCCTGGAAGGAAAACTTAATCGGACATAACAAGTTAAAACAGTTTGCAAGTTTCAAGCCAAATTGCTGAATCTACCGTCCAGGTTCTCCTTGATAGCGTGACTCTGTGTTGTTCTCCTTCATTCTTCTGTCTCTGTCTGTCAAATCTCAGCGTATTATAAACCAACTGTTGTCACCCTCTGCTGCTCAGTGTGCTGGCTGTTTTCTCAGGAATCTCAACCACGAGAAAGTTTATACGAACGAAGCTAAAAAACCTGTGACAGTTTGTGAAACGTCATTAGCAGCAGTGAAATAAGATTCCAAAAGTTAGTGAAATGATAGAGGCTCTTTTATGCTGGAAAAATTGTTCTAGCACAAAGTGGCCCAATAAACGGAATTTTTTTAATACAGAAATACATCTAATGATAAAAAGACAAGCAGAGAATTCATTGTCTGTTTTCAATTGCAGAGCTGGGATGCTCGTCTCCTCATGGAGCGCTCTCGAGCTGTGAAGTGTCCAGATATCAGCGCTCACCTGGCTGGTACCAAGAAGGTTCAGCAAGTGCTCCCCAGACCTGGAGTCCTGGACAGATTCTTCCCAGACCAGCCTCAAGCTGTGCAGCAGATCCGAGCGACATTGGCTGACCTTAACACTCTAGACACGGTGAGAAAAAGGGCACGTTTTTTTCATTGTTTGGAAAATTTGCCATTAGATAATCCTCACCTGGGTGTTGCTGTTCAGTGTAAGCAATATCATTTGCATTTTATTCCTCTGATTTATTTCTCTGTGGTTGCGCGCGTCTACAGGGTCCAGAGAGGGACAAAACAGTATCAGTGGCCTTGTCAGCAGCAGAACGGTTTGTCTTGAAGTCTCAGCGAGAAGGAGGAGGTACAGCGGGGGGATAGAAGCATCTTTAAAAATGTTGAAAACTTCTGTTTATTGCTCACCATTTATTAAACTAGGGAAGTTTAAGCAGTGCATGTGTGGATCTGCACACACATGCAGCATTTGCTTGCATTCCATGTATGAGCCAGTCAAAACAGTGACGACACATACATGACTGCCTGCTGTTTTGCGTTACTTTGTATCTACTGTGATTCATGCATGCTGTACTGTGACTGAGATAATAGTGTATATGAGACACACTTGACAACAACATTGATCAGGATGTGAAAAAGCTACCAGATACAAGTTGTCAGCAGGTTATGGCTGACTAACCACCCTGCCTTACATCACTCTGGGCTAATACTGTAAAAAGCAATCATTAGTTTTCTTTGTAATATCAGATCATTTGTTTTGATAAATACATAGTCCAGTATCAGGGTTCATATGAGCTATTTTAGCAGTAATTTCACACCTCCACTATGATAGTATTTAGCTGTTAATCATGTTAGCAAGGAAGCTCGGGTTTGCAATTCATTCTTAATTTAGCCACGCTGCATGAATTTGGATGATACGATTTTTGAAAATGGCAGTTTCATTTATGGGGCGTATATAAAATCGTAGTTCTTAGGCTGGCTTTTAAGGAAGGAAAAAGGTATGTATCAGTTGGCTGGGAAGAAAGATGGAGGTGGAAAGGATGTGCGAGCTATGGGACAAAGTTGCTGAGACTAGGTTAAAAAGAGGTGAGGATCAGTGAGCAGGAATGTGGCTTTGTGCTGAAAAGAGCACAACAGATTGTCTGGAGAGAAGGTGAAGGAAAGTCAGCTGAAGCAAGACAGTTTGTGGAGTTTGTGTTGGACTGTATGTTATGCTGGGAGCCTGGGGATTAGTGGACTTTGATTCCAAGTTAATACTAGCTAGTGTTTCTCACTGGTTTTTGGGTGGTGGAGTAAAAGGGATTGGTTGGTGGCTGTTTCTAATGTTAGCCTTTTCTTGGTTTTCTTACAGGCAGGGTAAAGACATGGTGATGAATGAGTGTGTGGGCCGTCTGCTGAGGACCAAGAGCTCAGGACAGTCAGACGGGGGCGTCGCAGCAGGAGTCACCGTGCTCGACAATCCTCTGCTGTTCTGAGATGTCACACTCCTGCCTGCACATACAAACCACAGTGAAGTCAAAGTTCCACCTGCACCTCCACCTGTTCTTGCAAAAGCATGAAAACTGACAGAGGTGAGACAGCAGAAAAGTCTTTGTTTATTTTTGTAATAAGTTAAGGAATTAAGTTAAGAAGAGTGATTAAATAAATAGTTTCTTGCATTTTTGATTTAATGATTGTGTTTAGGATTATTTCAGAAACATGTTTAGAGGATCTTTGTAAGCCTGTATTTACTTTAAAAGAAGGGAAGCACTTCTTCATTCTACAGAAAAGGTGACACATTACAGATGAGTTCATAAAACGTGTCTCTGTCACTCTTTCAAGGCTCTGTCACTTTTTCTTTTTTACTTGAACAGCATGGTAACGTAGGCCTAGGCTGCCATCTTGTGGCAGTGTGTTGTTACTACAACATATGAAATTGTGTTTCTATTGGAAATATAATTCAGCACCACTGAGCCGCTCTCTCAGTTACAAACTGAACCTGTTTTTTAGACATAAATCACTAAGTACAGTGAAGCTTTTGGTTTTGTAAAAGTGTTTCTTATTCTAAATGCATGTTGATTTTTATAAGGGTGAAGAGCAGTTAGCAGTGCATTCACGGACATCTTTAAACTATTAATTGAAGAATCTTTGGTCATGATGGCATGAACTAGAAACGTGCGCTCCAGGTGAGACTGCACAGAAGAACAAGTGTCCTTAAACTGCATCAACTGATGACTTCTTACAATTTTATTCCACTGTGTGTTTTTATCATTGAACGTTTCTGTCTTCAGGTTTCTCTCAGATCAAGATTGAATGTGATGACAAGGGTGATGGATGGTGTGACATGTGCTGCTGGCCCACAGAACCAGGTGAGTATGCTGTCCATGTGCTCTGCAACAATGAGGACATCCAACACTCTCAGTTAAGATTAGTTTTCATGATTGTTGCCTCAAGACCTGAGATCATGGTGGTGGGCTTGTGATGGACACACTTTTCATGGCTGAAACCTCTCCTGTAGAGGCTAAGCCTAGGCTTGAAGCCACTGGGGTGTTCGTTGGCGGGGTGACGCGATGTGCCTCATCTTGTCCTTCAGATTCTTTATTTCCAGGATTTAACAGCAGCGCAGCGGTCACAAACTGTTTGCTTCCTCCCGATCAACAACACAGCTGCCGCTAATTACGTGTGTCTACCTTAAATATCTATTATATATATATATAATATCTTAAATATATATTGAAATAAACTGAATAGCGTTTAGAGGATAAAATGCCTGTGTTCATGAGAAGCTGAGTATCGCACTAGAGAGGAAATCGTAGGACGGAAGGCTGAAAGAAACACATGATTTTTGTAAAAAGGTGGCAAAGGTTAGAAGTAAAAATGGTTAATTTGTTTTTGATTTCTTTTACTAAAATAAGTGGTTATTTTTATTTTCATATACGCATTGCAAATGTGCTCATAATGAGTTGGCACTCAGTCTTTAGAAGGTCATAAGCTTCGTTCGGCGTGATGGTCCGGACTGATATATTGCAGGTATTGACTTTGAGTGCAGAGGGCTAAATGCAAACACGCTTACACACACATAGATTATGATTAGAATAAGTCCCTGGGCCAGAGAGTCCTGAACATTCTGAATATTCTAAACCAATCACTCGAGGAACAATGAATAACAACATTGGATTATTAAGGCTAGGCAGAGAGGTGTTTTGGTTTTCTGCCTTACAGAGAAAGGAACTGACACCAGACGAGGTCACGGAGATATGAGGATCCTTCGCAGCAGAGATAGACGTGGAGACTGCCGAGACAGCAACTGGGGCCAAGGGTCATGCAGTTTGGGCTCTAGTTAGTCACCTCAAAAGGATGGATCCCATAAACACAGCAATAACCATGAAGGGGTTGGCAAAAAACCAGGAACACCAGACCAACGAGGTTCGAGAGGCTCTTGATAAAAAGGGGGACACGGCTGTGACCCCAGAATACACAGATCGTTGTTTGAAAATCGGGGCAGAATAATCCCCTGATCTGTGCAACGACTGAAGGGTGGTCTAACCCCTGAGGTCGAAGAAAGAAGAGCAGAGAATCACTCGACTGGAAGACACTGATAGCTGCAGCAATAAAGTAAAGGTTAAAAGCTCCTTGGACAGAGGTTCTAGTCTGAGTACGTTTGAAAGGTACAAGGTGGCACCAAAATGAGGTTGGGGAAACTGGAGCACCAAGATAAAGCTGTGGGAGAACTGGAGAGCGATGGGAGTGTCATAGTTTTTCTTGCATCTGAACTGCACAATCACAGAGGTCGTCCAATATGGTCCACTCGTTAAACGGGGACACAGGGCCTCAGGACTAAGAAGAAGAAATGGACCTCGCAAACCTGGATGCTAGGGTGTAAGTGATCACTTTTAAAAGAGATCAAAGGGGGACTGTGATATTATTATATTATCTTATGCCACGTTATGCCCCTGATTAATGATTGTGAAGCTATTATGTAGTTTTAGTTTGCATTATTCTCCTGAATTAGAAGAAGGTGAAACTACATGGAGTGCAGAATTATTAGGCAAGTTGTATTTGAGGAATAATTTTATTATTGAACAACAACCATGTTCTCAATGAACCCAAAAAACTCATTAATATCAAAGCTGAATGTTTTTGGAAGTAGTTTTTAGTTTGTTTTTAGTTTTAGCTATTTTAGGGGGATATCTGTGTGTGCAGGTGACTATTACTGTGCATAATTATTAGGCAACTTAACAAAAAACAAATATATACCCATTTCAATTATTTATTTTTACCAGTGAAACCAATATAACATCTCCACATTCACAAATATACATTTCTGACATTCAAAAACAAAACAAAAACAAATCAGCGACCAATATAGCCACCTTTCTTTGCAAGGACACTCAAAAGCCTGCCATCCATGGATTCTGTCAGTGTTTTGATCTGTTCACCATCAACATTGCGTGCAGCAGCAACCACAGCCTCCCAGACACTGTTCAGAGAGGTGTACTGTTTTCCCTCCTTGTAAATCTCACATTTGATGATGGACCACAGGTTCTCAATGGGGTTTGTTAAGGTTCAAAATATTGGGGATGGAGACAAGAGAAAAAACCACAATAACAACACTGGTCCGGCCGGGTTGAGTCAAACGATGATTTAATGATCACACACGTGGGAGATGGACACTGATGCAGACAGCCTCAAAATCTCAAAATGGTGGAGCATTGCTCAAACTTTTATAGCCTCTGGTGCCTCCACCTTATCATAAAAAGCCTAAACATTCACATGCTCTCTCTCACACAGCGCCTGAGCTACGACCTTGGCTCCCTGTTTATCTGCTCCTGCTGAAATGGGGCAGAAAACTCCAGCACACTCTATTCTCTTCTACTCAGACAAATTAGACAATAACCTTCTGCGAACAGTATTTCTTATAACTCAGCAATATAATGCATCATAAAACAATATCATTCATTCACAACAAGTCAGCAATTTAATGTAATGCAAATCAGTTTAACTAATGCAATAGTTATCAGCTTCTTCTAATTCAGGAGAATAATGCAAACTAAAACTACATAATAATTCACAATCTTTAATTAGGGGTATAACATGGCATAAAATAATATAATTTTACAGGTTCAGATCAGGTGAACAAGGAGGCCATGTCATTAGTTTCTCTTCTTTTATACCCTTTCTTGCCAGCCACGCTGTGGAGTACTTGGACGCGTGTGATGGAGCATTGTCCTGCATGAAAATCATGTTTTTCTTGAAGGATGCAGACTTCTTCCTGTACCACTGCTTGAAGAAGGTGTCTTCCAGAAACTGGCAGTAGGACTGGGAGTTGAGCTTGACTCCATCCTCAACCCGAAAAGGCCCCACAAGCTCATCTTTGATGATACCAGCCCAAACCAGTACTCCACCTCCACCTTGCTGGCGTCTGAGTCGGACTGGAGCTCTCTGCCCTTTACCAATCCAGCCACGGGCCCATCCATCTGGCCCATCAAGACTCACTCTCATTTCATCAGTCCATAAAACCTTAGAAAAACCAGTCTTGAGATATTTCTTGGCCCAGTCTTGACGTTTCAGCTTGTGTGTCTTGTTCAGTGGTGGTCGTCTTTCAGCCTTTCTTACCTTGGCCATGTCTCTGAGTATTGCACACCTTGTGCTTTTGGGCACTCCAGTGATGTTGCAGCTCTGAAATATGGCCAAACTGGTGGCAAGTGGCATCTTGGCAGCTGCACGCTTGACTTTTCTCAGTTCATGGGCAGTTATTTTGCGCCTTGGTTTTTCCACACGCTTCTTGCGACCCTGTTGACTATTTTGAATGAAACGCTTGATTGTTCGATGATCACGCTTCAGAAGCTTTGCAATTTTGAGACTGCTGCATCCCTCTGCAAGATATCTCACTATTTTTGACTTTTCTGAACCTGTCAAGTCCTTCTTTTGACCCATTTTGCCAAAGGAAAGGACGTTGCCTAATAATTATGCACACCTGATATAGGGTGTTGATGTCATTAGACCACACCCCTTCTCATTACAGAGATGCACATCACCTAATATGCTTAATTGGTAGTAGGCTTTCGAGCCTATACAGCTTGGAGTAAGACAACATGCATGAAGAGGATGATGTGGACAAAATACTAATTTGCCTAATAATTCTGCACTCTCGAAAGGATTTTACATAACAACAGACTTTGGCACACAAAGAACAAAACAGAGCTTAGAGAGGTGGCAGCTTTTATACACAACTGGAAACCTCAGGACAGTCTCATAGGCATCGCTACTGTTCTTCTGTGGAAAAACTCCACAATAGCCTTTACCTTGTCCACGGTTGTTTTCCCTACCTTCAGGGAATCTTTAAATCATCAGGTTTAATGTATGTGCCAGACATGGATGGTGAGTCCGCTTCAGAATTTTTTATGGCTTTGGTGATGTTTGCAGCATTATCACTCACACAGTACACCACTTTGTCCTGTCTTGCCACTCATTTGCCACTCTTAATAGCTCCTGTACCAGGTTTTCTGCAGTGTTTCTGTCAGTGAAGTCAAAGCAGTCCAGCTGGAAAGATGTCATCTTGTAAATTTCAATAAAGTGGCAAGTGACAGGCATGAAAGAGCAGGTGGTTCTAGAGGTCCAGCAGTCAGTTGTCAGGCAAACTGATGGAAGTTTTTTCACCCTGTCTTGCTATAATGCACGTTCTGTGTCATATAGTTTTGGGATTATTGTTAGGGACGGTGTTTTTCTACTAGGTAGAGTGTACATGGGATTTAAGCCCTTTAAAAGTTCTAAAATGGACAATGCTATGAAAATAGATCTAATGATTTCATCCTGTCATGGGTTGAGTCCGATAAGTATGATGATCTAAAGGCAGATACACAAAGGCTGACTGGAATGAACTAAAAGCAAGTCATTTATTTGGCTGATTGCACAAATATATACATGAAAAAAATGAAAACTATTAACTACTAAAACCAAAACTTGAACCCACATTCAGCATAAGGTGCCCTGGAGAAGATACGCAGGCATTCTGACATAAGATATGGGGGACAGTGAAAATGTATACACAGACGGCTAATTAGGGGAAGTGAAACGAGCTGGAGAGAACAAGACACAGGTGGACTAAATCACAAGAGATGAGACAAACAAAGCAAAGCACAAGGACAACGACTCTCAAAGCAAAACAGGGAGTTACATAACTAAATGAAACATGAATGAAGAGGAAAGGACACCCTCAGGGAGGAATTAACACTAATGAGCCATGTGGACTTATTAAAGGACCCAAAACGCAGGCAAAGAACAGCTGATATGAGTGAATGTTTATTTTCAAAGTGGCAAAATGACACCAACAGGGAGATTAACGCAGACGAACCGGCAACATGCAGAAGAACACACAGCAGTAATCAAGGGATGGGAGACACGCCTGGGAGAAATCACAGCTGACGAGACAGAGGAAACGTAAACTGAACACACTCACATGAGATAGAGACCTTCAGAATAAAACAGGAAACTAGCAGGCACAGAGAACCAGACAAGACACTGAACTTAGACAGATTCACGAGCAGACACAGTGACACCATGGACAGACAGAGGGGACACAGGCAGGCATGAAACAAAACCCTAACACATAGCAAACCTAAACAAAAGACAGAATAAACAAGAACAAGAAATATAAAGAAACACAAAACACTAAGTCGTCAGACTCAGGACCATGACAAAAATAGCTGAGAACTGAAAAAAAAAACAGCACTGGTGACAGTGTTGAGATGTGAGGAGACAGGAGCTTCATCTTAATATTATTTCTTTGGAACCATTTTTATTTTACATGTTTAGCCCTGTTTAATATATCAAAGATATATCAGAGATTTTATTCAAGAAGTGCTTATGGAGGAAATATACAAATATATGTGATTTAATGCAAATAGAGTGATCAGATAAACATCAGAGCTGGATGACTATACCTGCTACAGCATTAGGTTATCACCTCTCTTCTGATTGACATCAACTATTTTATGCAACAAATGTATATGAATTTATAATTTACATCTGCACAAAGCCTCGCTGGTTTCAAAAATGTACATAGCACACAGTGTCTCTGGATAAATTAATCTTTCTGTTGACAAAACAGAAGGATTCAGAAGAAAAAAATACATGTAAACTGTATTTGTCTTTAATATAGGAGAATGCAATCTGAAAATAAACGTTAGATCAATCTAAAGCTAAATTGAAAAAAAGAAAACTTTCTACAAACCTTCACCCTGCATTTAGAGAAAACCGAAATGATGCTACAACTTCAGTTGAAGAAGTTGCTGTTGTTTACAAGGAGGGGAGATACATGGTGTGAGTTTGATGTAAAAAAGACTTTACATTTTGTATTTACAAAAACATCAGAAGTATACAACAGAAGGCTGAAACTGTTTCCCACAGTTTATCTCACAGTTTAACAGCAAACAAAAGCTCACTGATCTAAAGGGCAAATAAAGTAGAAAGCAAAACGTCTTACAAATATCTCATTAGCTCTGTGAAGCATCACATCATCATGCGGTAGCAATAAAATTAATACAAAATTTGTTTTGAAATGTGTTGCTAAATTTAAGAAAAAGAAAAAAGCTTAAGTTTAATGTGTCCACTTCATTCCCGCCTCACCTCAGTCTCCTGTACTACTTTAGGGATGACAATTCTCTCTTTAAATCATTTTTAATCTGGTTCAACAAGTAAATAATATTTACGAGGTACATGGATTTCAGTTCATTATGTTTCTTCCATGCAGGACTCTCAGCTAGTTGGACTTCACTCCAGATCTTCCTGCACCTTCTTGTCTGTCTGTGCTTGCTGCGAAGGCCTTTAAGGCTGAAAGGTTCTCATAAACAGAATGAGAATCTAACTGATGGAGAGACATTAAAATAATGATAAGACTAAAAGAGCTTCTTTAAACATATATTGCATTGTGGTAAAATTATTACTGGCTCTAATTCATATTGCAAAAACTGTCTGTTGTGTAGCACTTCTTACCTGGATCATATCAGCAGGTCCACCTGCTCCAGTATGTAAGTTTGCCTGTTTCTTCTTCCTGGATAAATTCCAATAACAAATCAATTTTTATTGAAACTGAATCAGCAGCTTTAAAGATAAAGTTGGGGGGAAAAGAAAAGTAATGGAACTGATGATTTTATATATACATATATATTACCTTATCTGTATACTCAACAAAAACAAAGGAATCAGCATCAGAACCACCAGACTCAACCTGATGATGTTCGCGATTATTACTGATTTCACTAAAAAGAAGACAAACAAACAGGATGCAAGTCTGAGCTGCACATCTAGTTTCACAGATCATTCAACTGTGAGGAGCATCAAACTGACCTGCCACAACATCCAGCTGTAAGATGGAGTTCTGATGTCCTCTTGAGTTCTGGGCAACACAGTAATAACTCCCACTGTGTTCAGGTTGGATGTCAGTGATGGTGAAGTTCTGTCCTGATGCCTTTGGTGACTCATCATCCTCCTTGTACCAGGTGTAATTAGCTGCTGGGTTAGCATCACTGCTACAGGTCAGAGTGACTGAACTGCCCTCCACTATCTCAGCAGAGGGGCTCACTGACACAGAGGGAAGTCTCGGAGGATCTAGTAAACAGTAAATTAAACACTGTGTAAATTTATATTCAAATTCTGTTAAGATTCTTAAAAAGTATTTTGAACGTTTAGACTGACAAAAAACACTCACATTGTACATCCACTGATAGAGAGGTAGAGTTGGCCTCTCCATGCACATTCTCAGACTTGCAGGAATAATCCCCACTGTCCTCCAACCTGATGGAGATAAAGTGATAAACACCCTGTTGTCCTACTGACAGTACTTTGTTGTCTTTGTACCAGGTGTAATTAGCTGCTGGGTTAGCATCACTGCTGCAGATCAGATTTACAGGGCTGCCTTCCACTATCTCATCAGAGGGACTCACTGATAGAGACAGAAACTTTGGAGCATCTGAAAGAGAAGGTAAAGACACAGAGAGTTTGCCTGTCCATTGATGACTTAAGCATGTTCATGTAGTGTGATCGTTGGATTAGGTAATTGGATTTACATAATCCTTTGGTTGCCAATCAGGTCTCTCTCGTGACATGTAAGAGTCTAATTTCTGTCCTTCAACCACTCAAATCAATACAAAGGATGTAAATATAGGAAAGTCTTCTACTTATCATTCTGAAAGTCAAATGAAACCAAACCCAACCAAAAGAAACCTACAGATTCAACCAGAATCACAAAAAATATGTTCAAAGCAGAAACAAATCTGTGCTGTTGTGGAGGGTTTTGTGGCATTCAGACAATTACAGTACCACCCATCCATCCATCCATCCATCCATCCATCCATCCATCCATCCATCCATCCTCTTATCTTTGTAAGGGTCACGGAGGGGCTGGAGCCTATGCCAGCTGCCATAGGGCAGGAGGCAGGTGTTGCAGGGACAGACAGATAGCCATTCACACTCACAATCACACCTATGGACAATTTAGAATGACCAGACCCAACCCCACTAACTGCATGTCTTACTGATGGTTTACATCTCAGGGATGTATATCCAGAAGCCATTTGGAATCCAGAGTGCTTTACTGAAGCTGCACAGTGAACAACTAACCATGTTTTTACTTACATTTTACATCAAGAAGTTTGTTCCTAGACGTCTTCATCCCCAGCTTGTTTCTGGCTTTACAGTAATACACTCCAGAGTCAGAGGACTGAATGGAGCTGAACCCAAGCTGGAAGCTCTCACTGAGAGGTTTGCGATCATTGTTCTTGTACCAGGTGTAGTTAGCTGCTGGGTTAGCATCACTGCTACAGGTCAGAGTCACTGAACTGCCCTCCACTATCTCAGCAAAGGGACTCACTGACACAGAGGGAAGCTTTGGAGCATCTGGAGGAGGAAACATGAACATATTTAATGTTTAATTACACATTATGATTGAGTTTTCATAGTAGAAGATAAAACTACATGCCCCGCCCAATAACACTACAGCTCACATTAAACAAACACTCATGGGTCATTCTTTAATGCTTTCTTTAGACCAAAGATGGTCTGAATCTCCTGATTTATGAGCCCCAGAGTTAGGTTTGAAAATGGGTCTGACGATTTTATCCAGCAGTGAATATATCATTCGCTAACACGTGGAGATCAGGCACATTACTATGAAAAAGTATTTGCCCCCTTACAGATTTCTTTTTAAAAATGTTACTAATTTATCACACCTCTAGAACTTTTGAATAAAGATATCACTTGAATCGATAGCTGGATAGCTTTTAAACCCTAACCTAAACCAGGGGTGGGCAACTCCAGGCCTCGAGGACCAGTGTCCTGCATGTTTTAATTGTAGTCTTGATCTAACACAGCTGATTCAGATGGTTAAAGGGTTAAATGAAATGAAATCAATTAAAACACTATTTAAAAGCTGCATTTTGCATTCGTCTAATGGTAAAATGTGTTTGATGACCACAAACAAACAAGTGGCAAAAATGCAAAATAAGAAATCAAGGAGGCAGATATTTTACATAAATATTACAAGCAGCAAATCCAAACTCTGTCACATGTGCTCAGTGTGAATTCTCGTCAGGTCTCATCACCAGTGGTGGACCTGCCAGTTCTGGTGTTATCTTATTAAAGCCAGTGCATCTGCACAGTGCTAGGCTGTGATTACAAGTCTGACTAAAGGATTTCCTACTCCACCCTGATGCAGTCTGTTTCTGACAGTTTGTCCGTTAACATAAACATGCACGTGAGTATTTCACTCAGGTTCATTTTATAGCTCTCTGGCAATGTTGGTCCTCTTCCTCCAGACACTCTTTGATGCTCTTTTATCACCTTCATCTCATGCATCCATCAGATACGAGAACACTAACATGAAGGATTCACAGAGGTTGCTTTTTCCTAAATGTACCAAAGTCCCTGCAGTTTGACTTTGTGTTAATTGAGCAGTACATGTCTTTAAGCCAATAGAATAAAGTGAATAAAATAATAATCTACTGAAGCTACTGAATGAACTACAGTACCAGAATATCAATATATGAAGAAATGTATTTTTTAAAATATTAATGGTCTTTTACACACAATTCACAATGATGATGTTGTGTCCAGTCCTTTTTGTCCCCAGGTCGTTTACAGCTGTGCAGTAATACTCTCCAGCATCAGAAGACTGAATGGAGCTGAAGATGAGCTGGGAGTCTTTACTGAGAGGTTTCTGATCATCCTCCTTGTACCAGGTGTAATTAGCTGCTGGCTTAGCATCACTGCTACAGGTCAGAGTCACAGAGCTGCCCTCCACTATCTCACCCGAGAGAGTCACTGACACAGAGTGGCGTATTGGAGCATCTGGAGGAAGAAAAAACCCATAAACATGTGTAATGCAACAGTTACAGATACATAGAAACATCAATGTTAATTTTTTTTTTACCTGTAACAAGCAAAGTGACTCCAGGAGAGCCAGTATAACGTCCACTACGATAGTTTGTCTCAAACCTGAACTTGTATTGAGCTGAGTCGCTCTCTCTCAGGTCTGTGATTCTCAGAGTGCTGTTGTTCCGAAAAAAATAATACTCCACTCGAGCGTCATAGTTTGGATCAGTTTTTAGATCCACAGGTACATCTTGTTGCAATTTAGTAAACCATAATCTTTTCTGAACTTCAATAGTTTCATTATTTATTCTGGGTGGGTATGTGTAGGTGCAGCGTATCTCCACCGATGATCCTTTTACAGCACAGATCTGAGTAGAAGTGTAAGTCACTCCCCAGCCATTCTGACTCTGTACCACTGTAACACAGAGCACATCAGAAAACACAATAACACATGTGCTATTGTATCTGGAGTAAATGAATTTGTTTTAGTGCAATGACAGCAGAATTCCAAAATGGTTTTGCATCGGTTGATCAACATTTTGTGTTATTATATCACTGACTCACTTGTCATTTCAACCACCTGTTTGTTTTCAGAGCAAAAAGATCAAATGGTCTTATCTGTAGACATACAGTACCTGACACAGAAAGCAGCACGATAAAAACTCCTCTGAGTGCTGCAGTTAAACTCATAGCCGCTCCTGTCATCTGTCTGTGTGACTTCAGAGAAGAAAAGAAATGTTAGCAGGTAAATAATGTATCCAGGAATTAGACACATCAAAAAACAATTCTCACTCTGTCTCTTAAGATGCCTTTCTGATGTGGTCTGCAGGCAGAAAACTGAGTTCAGGTTAGTAAAAGCGCCCTTCCTTCCTTTTCACACCTCTAATACACGCAGTGATGCAAATGTGTCAGTTTTTCATTGTCACAATTCAATCCTAATTTATAATATGTGTGAGAACATAATAAAAGTTCATGTGTCTGGTTTGTTAGGAGTAAACTAATAATAAAACAGCTTTTTAAAAATTATTATTTATTTTGTGTTTTCTGTTTTTTTGCACTCAGATACCTTTGTGGGTTTCTGCTCTCTAAGTCACTAATAAAAGCCACAACACGCAGCGACTGGCACCCACCATCACATCCGGTTTAGTTGAGTTATTTTTTTACTTTGAACAACCAACACTGCAGAAATGCATGTGACCAAAACAATTCAGTAAAACCATACAGCCTGTGTGTGGGCTTCCTCTTCTGTCTTTATTTTAAGACAATTTATGTCTTTAAAAGACTTTTTACAGTAGCTCTCTTTAGAAGGCTTCACTGAGAGGTCTGAGAGGGTCATGCTGTTCTGTAATGCATGAGGGTTAAAACTACTCATAAGCATAAGATGTATAAATGGATCTTGTAGCTATATGCCACAGTGGCTGATGAAGAGGTGATCATTGTGATCAACATATCACAAAAAGGTTAATTTGAGAAAATCTAAATTAGCTGTATGTAAGCGGCAATACATGAAAAACCACAGGACCCATCATACAAGCTGGTTTAGAGGTGATTCTTACAAAAAAACATGTCTATGCAAACTCCCAAACCCTAACAACACAACTGCTTTAAGAATTAAACTTTTATCCCACCAGATTTTAATACTTACAGTTAAAATTGTACTCCTCTCTCACTTTATCTCTCACTTCGACCGCCATTGTTACAAGAACAAAATTCTCCAGTATGGATCGCAATGAATCCTGGGATAGGGTGGGCCATAAAGGATACACCCAAACCATCCTTCAAATCCAGGGAAATGGTGGATGCATTTGTGGGCCGCATTTGGATCAGCCTTCGAATTTGGGCAGCCTTCATCACCTGACTGTGATTTAATCAGCCTACAAATGCAGTTTCTGAAGGATGCCTCTGAATTTGGACACAGCCACTGTGGAACCATCCTTTCTTCTACTCAGCAGCGTACCAAGATCCTGCGTGATGAACCAAAGATTTTGAATTTTCATTTATTAGTCCATAATACCTTCTTCCAGTCTTCAGTAGTCCAATGTGTTATCCCAGGCAAGCCTCTTAGGTAGAGCAGGTCATTTGACAATGAGAAGGTTGTTTTTGATTGACTGGCTTCTCCAGTCTGCATGCCAAAGTATCCTTGGGCATGATACTGAACGTCAGGTTACTCCCTGATGTCTTTACAGCGGGGTGGCTGTAGCTCAGGTGGCAGAGCAGGTCAGCCACTAATCAGAATGGTCGGTGGTTCGATCCCAGGCTGCCTCCTGGCGGCATGCCAAATATCCTTGGGCAAGATACTAACTCTGTGTTTGCCTACTGGTGGTGGTCAGAGGGCCCGGTGGCGCCAGTGTCCGGCAGCCTCGCCTCTGTCAGTGCACCCCAGGGTGGCTGTGGCTACAATGTAGCTTGCCATCGTGAATGTGTGTGTGAATGGGTGAATGACTGAATGTAGTGTGAAGCGCTTTGGGGTCCTTAGGGACTAGAAAAGCGCTATACAAATGCAGGTCATTTATCAGAGCATGAATGTGATTGTTTGATAGAAAACTTGTTTTTCTTATTTTTTATGTCCATCCATCCATTCACTTCCGCTTATCCTTTTCAGGGTCGCGGGGGGCGCTGGAGCCTATCCCAGTTGTCATAGGGCGAGAGGCGGGGT
Organism: Aulonocara sp. 'chitande type north' Nkhata Bay; assembly: GCF_057382095.1. Taxonomy (NCBI): domain Eukaryota; kingdom Metazoa; phylum Chordata; class Actinopteri; order Cichliformes; family Cichlidae; genus Aulonocara; species Aulonocara sp. 'chitande type north' Nkhata Bay. The sequence goes on from NC_141349.1 coordinate 5,934,589, forward strand.
ACACCCTGGACAGGTCGCCAGTCTGTCGCAGGGCCAACACACAGGGACAGACAACCATTCGCACTCACATTCATTCACACATTCACACCTAGTGGCAATTTGGATTATCCAATTAACCTATCCCCACAAGCTGCATGTCTTGTGTTTTTATTATTATTTAGTTTTCTTTATAGAACATTGTAGTGCCTTAGGGAGGGGGGCCACTAACCCAAAGTCTCATGGGACGTTCATGCAGACATTCATGAGTAGAGTCACAGTGTTAATAAGAGCTATTTCAGTTATCCTGTGTGCATTTATCATTGCTATTGTTAATTTGTCATGTGAATTGCAGCTATTTGTTTAGTACTGAGTAATGGCCATCATGACTGAGACTGCTGTGCCATTTAATGATCTGTGGTCACTGTTGCTGATTGGGGGTGTTATGCTAATAGAGCTGCATTCCTGTAGTTGAGCAGTTAATGAAACAGCAGGACTGCAAATAAAGATTGAGATATCTGTTTACTCACCACAATAACTTTATTATTTTTATTGTATGATGATCACCTGTAGCAGCAGGCGCTTCAGTTCACAATGCAACAGATCACTAGTATGATAATGGTACTATAAACTGTGCGCGTGGTTTTCAAATGTGGATCAAAGAGCAAAGAGCTGCATCAACAAGGGAGCTTAAAAGAGGCTGAAACTGTTGTGTTGGTGATAAACATCAGATATTTATCACCAACTCAACAGTACAGATTAAATCAGGAAGTTCATTTTTTCTTGTATTGGCTCGTTGTGCGCATGAAAGCTGTGAAGAGGAAGTAAGCTGACATATTTCAGAAGTGTGATTTCTGTCTTTTGCCTGCACACCAGAGCGTAAACGACTCTTTAGAGATGATGATCTTCCCTTCACCTTTGAAATGGTAAATGGCCTGTATTTGTATAGCGCTTTACTTAGACCCTAAGGACCCCAAAGCACTTTACACATTCAGTAATCAACCTATTCACACACAGGTGATGGCAAGCTACATTGGAGCCACCCTGGGGCGCACTGACATAGGTGAGGCTGCAGGACACTGGCGCCACGACCACCACCAGTAGGCAACGGGTGAAGTGTCTTGCCCAAGGATACAACGACCGAGACGGTCGTTGTATCGAACGGGGCTCGAACTGACAACTTTCCGATTACAATACGAACTCCCAAAAATCTTGAGCCACGATCGCCCAAAGTAGAATTGTTTATTAGTGTGTACATGTGGTCACATTATTTACTTGCTGCCATGTTTTACTGCTTCTGAAGTCACATAGACAGATGACCGGAGCATTATGAGTTTAACTGAGTGCAGTGGGAGGATTTGTTTTGGTCCTTCTCTCTGTATCGAGTGCAGTATGTCTGCATTTAGCTTCAGAAATGAAGGAAATGTGGACAGTTTAATTAATTTTATGAACATGCACCAGAGGTGACATTTTTGTTACCTATTCCGTTGCTGTAAATAGTTTGTCACGCCTTAAGTCTATTATTGGTTTCCTGTGGTTTTCACACTGACAGAAACTCAACATGAACCTGACTGCAGTGTGATCAGAGTGGAAACTAACAAATGCATTAACAGTCTGTTCCTGTTCTACTTATTAAACTGCATCACAGGATAATTATTGTTATCTACAAGCACCAGGTTCCGTATGGACATATTTCTGTTTGATAGCACACACCGATAACTCAGACTTACCAAACACATCAGTACAGTGAGAGTTATTATTGTGAAGCCAAGAACAGCAGAAGATGTCATTACTGCACCCTACATCTGTTTGCTTTAGCAGGTGAGCCATAAACTCTCAGGATCTGATCAAATCATTATAAATATTCACACACTTTTTGTAACTGTGTTAAGAAAAGAAACTCCATTATATCGTATGTTGATAGAATAGAATAGAAATAGAATGTCACGTACAAGTACAAGGCAAAGAATTGCAGTTTGCATCCAGCCAGAAGGTGCTTTAGCCATGATATAGATATATTACAGAAATTATAGGTATGAAGGTACAAAATATGGGTCTATTATGGGTATGTTACAATGTACACGGTATGAAGTATGTTATGAATATGCTATGACTATAAGTATGTACAGGCTGTAGTGAGTGTTCAAGCTATATACAGGCTATGAACAGCATATAAATATGAAAACTCTACAGAAATATGAACTATGCAAGTCATAAACTGTTCTAAAAAGTTGTAGAAGTATAATTATCGTATTGTACAGAATGATTGTTGATACAGCATTTACAGTAGTGCAGTTGATGGCACCAAACACATAAATGATCACTCTATAAATTAATCTCTTAACCTAATCTTTCTGCTTGGACGTATCTCCTGTTTGTTTCCTGTATGGAAACCTGTACTAATGATCAATATCATCAGACTGACTCTGGTGGTCCTGAAGCTGATTCTTCTAGAACCCTACACCTCTTCTCGCAGTCTGAGATCTTCTAGGCAAAGGCTGTTAATGGTCCCACAAACTCATTTTTCTGATTTCTGTTTTTACACCGCGTTCCAAATTATTATGCAGATGATATTTTTCTCTGATTTCCCTAAATATTTGATGCAAATGACAGTCAGCATAATATTTGAGTATAATTCAAATCTCCAAAAGTTGATTCTGTTCATCTGAACGTAGCGTTTTGTGGGAGAAACGTTTCGTCACTCATCCGAGTGACTTCTTCAGTCTCAGCTGACTGCAGGTTTCCCCAAATCTTATAAACAGTTGTTGCGTTCTTAGTCTAGGCGAGTATTGAATGCAACAAGAAGTTGGCCCACTCCCACTCCACCAAAGCAAGAACACAAACAACAATGTCTTTTTAAAGTGCTAAGCAGCCATTTATTTTCTTCAGCAGTGAGCAGTGCCAAAAATAACAAACAAAACTCCCTAATGGTCCCTATGCTTTCCTATACAAATGAAAACCAAGCAAAAGACAATTCACTTACCTAACTTTCTAAATGAAAAACGAGAAAACTCAAACAAAAATGGCTTCTCACGCCTACTAGGCTGCTGCAGTAAAGAATATATACAAGGTGAACAAAATACACGATTGCTACTTGACAAAACTATTTACAGCTATTTACAAAATGGAGGTACTAACGCCACACACACACAAGGTTATACTTGCAAATTAATTTGGCAAAGACACTCTACACAGCAACGAATCACAAACACAGGTTCTTTGTTGGATGGTGGAGGTTATGAGAGAGGGGGCCAGGTGGCTGTCATCTGGTAGTTAAGTACTGGAGGTGATTAGCCAATTATCCAATCCAAGGACAGGAAGAAACTCCACCCAACTACTCAGCAGGCATGCCCAGGTATCCACCTCCTAAGAGAGTGGGGAAAAAACCCACAGCCATCCTCTGGTGGGAGGAGTCACACATAAAACAAACACTGCCAACATTAGATCATAATCAAACATTTAACCCCAAATGAAATGTTTGATTCATGACCTAGAGAGGGTATCAGCCATGACGTTCTCTAAGCCCTTTTTGTACCGGATTTCAATGTTGAAGTCCTGAGAAGTAAGGACCAGCGCATAAGGCGCTGGTTGTTGTTCTGCATTCGAGTTAGGAACTGGAGAGGCTTGTGGTCAGAGAACACAACGGTTGGAACGGGACTGGACCCAAGTTACACTTCAAAGTGCTGCAGGCTCGCAATAAGGCTAAGGCTTCATTTTCAATCGTGCTGTAATGCAATTGGTGTTTTAGGAATTTTTTGGAAAAGAAACAGACCGGATGTTTAATGCCATTTTCATCCTCCTGCAAAAGCACTGCACCAGCCCCCATAACCTGCAATGCCTAGAAAACGCCGCAGCTCCCAACGCATCTGCGGAGCTGGGAAGTTTAATATTGCCTGCACTTTCACAGCAACAGGGAGGACTTGACCCTGTCCTACTTGTTTCACTAGGTAGGTTACAACAGCCTTTCCAAAATCACACTTAGCCAAGTTTAGTGTCAGAGAGGCATCACGCAAACGGTCAAATATTTCACTGAGAGTTTTGAGGTGTTCAGTCCAGGTAGATGAATAGGCCACTATATCATCCAGATACACTTTGCCGTTTATGACACCATGTAACTCAGTGTTCATCAGTCGTTGGAATGTGACGGGAGCATTTCTTAACCCGAACAGCATGACGGTGTATTGCAAAAAATGATCGGGTGTAACAAAGGCACTGATTTCTGATGCGCGTTTGGTTAATGGGACTTGCCAGTATCCTTTTAGGAGGTCAAGTTTGGTCACAAAGTTTGCCAAGCCCACACGATGGATCAGGTCATCCATGCGTGGGAGTGGAAAAGAGTGGTTTTGTAGCAGCATTTACCTTTCGGTAATCGTTACAGAAACGGGAGGTTTGATCGGGTTTTGGAACGAGTAATGATGGTGAGCTCCAAGAACTATTACTGGGAAGGGCAAAACCATGGTCAAGAAGATACTGGACTTCTTGCTGCATTACGGCACGCTTAGTGGGATTTACTCTGTAGGCATGTTGCTTTATTGGTTTGTGATCACCCATGTCGATATCATGACTTAGCACGTGTGTTTGAGTGGGGATATCACCAAAAAGAGTTGGGTAATTGTTAATGAGCTCTCGGACATCAGATTTGGCAGGATCAGACAGATGTGCTAAATAGACATCTAAGTCAGCCAAAATTTCAGAGTTCCTCAGACGTGCACCGGAAACAGAGCTGTGCCTGTCATCCAACCCATCATCCCAGGGACTATATAAGGGTCGAGAGACAGACACTGACACAATAGGTGACACAGCAGGCAACGGACCAGAGCGTTCACGACCAACATACTCCTTCAGCATGTTGATGTGACAGACGCGACTTTTCTTCTTACGGTCAGGGGTTAACACGACGTAATCGGTTTCACTCAGTTTACGCTCAATGACATACGGACTGGAAAACTTTTCCTGCAGGGGAGAACCAACGACAGGCAAGAAAACCAACACACGATCACCTGACTGGAACATCCATGCTACTGACTTTTTATCAAAATGGGTTTTCATTCTGACCTGAGCCTTTGCTAGCGCATCACGAGCAAAATTGCAGGCATTATCCAGCCTCTCTCTAAACGAACTAACATAGTCCAGAATGTTTTCTCTGGGACGATGCCTATCTGAGAGAAATTTCACTTTCAAAAGACGTAGCGGACCACGCACAGTGTGGCCAAAAACTAAATCAGCTGGACTGAACCCCAAAGACTCCTGGCATGTCTCCCTGACGGCGAACAACAGTAGTGGCAACCCCTCATCCCACTCACGGCTTGACTCAGTGCAAAATTTGCGAAGCATGTCTTTCAGAGTTTGGTGGAACCTTTCTAAGGCACCCTGACTCTCTGGGTGATACGCGCTGGAAGTGTGATGGTTAACACCGAGCTTTGTCATGACCTGGGCAAAAACTTTAGACATAAAATTTGTGCCCTGATCTGTTTGGATGTGTTTAGGTAGTCCAAAGGTAGAAAAGAACTTAACAAGTGCTTTCACAATCCCACGGGTTTTTAATGAGCGCAACGGAATGGCCTCAGGATAACGGGTGGCAGTACACATCATGGTGAGGAGGTATTGGTTCCCGGACTTTGTTTTTTTGGAAAAGGAGCAACACAATCAACAATGACATGCTCAAATGGTTCCCCAACAACTGGGATGGGTTTTAATGGAGCTACCGGAATTACCTGATTTGGTTTACCACCAAGCTGACATGTATGGCACGAGCGGCAGAATGTTACTACATCAGATTTGAGACCAGGCCAGAAGTAGTAACGGAGGACACTGTTGTATGTTTTTGTGATTCCCAAGTGACCGGACATGATATGGTCATGTGCTAAGCTTAGGACCTGGGAACGAAATGACTGCAGAACAACAATTTGCTGCACTCCCTCATGTGTGCAGCCAGAACTGGGAGTCCAGTAGCGCATCAGCACCCCATCCTCAATGAGGTAAGACTCAGATTTCCTACACTTAGGTTTCTTCACATAAGCCCAACAGGATGACAAGCTTTTATCATTTTTCTGGGCTTCTATAAGCTTGTCTTTATCTACTGAGAGTGTCATAGCTTCCTCATCAGGCTGAAGCTCTACTGAAACAGGGGTACTTTCACATTCGGGTGGCTTGTTGGATCTGAATCACTTAGGAAAGAGTCGCTAAGATCCATCAAGTCTCCATGTTTGCGTGCCTGCGCACGGGTCACAGCACACACAGGAAATAAAGGAACAGAGTTCGGTGCAGCAAGATCAAAACCACTAGTGTCTGCAATGGGTGTTTTGACTACCTCAGGCAACGGAAAAACTTTGCAGCCAGCTAGATTGTTTCCAAGGATGATGTCAATGCCTGCAACCGGTAACTGGGGTCACACACCAAGTTTAACCTCACCCGACACAAACTGAGACGAGAGCTGCACAAAGTGCAAAGGCACACGCATTACACACATTCTAACTCCCCACGCTAACACATCGGCACCACAATAGGATTGAGCTGAGAACGGTAAGACACCCTCACGAATGAGTGACTGCTTTGCACCAGTGTCCCGCGAAATACTAACAGGAACCCTCTTTTCTTCTCCCATCAATGAAACAAAACCTTTTGACAAAAAGGGCTTGAACTCTTCATCTACTTTATCACTTTGAATTACAGTCACATCTTCTAAGGCATGAGGTTTAGTCTGTAGAAGGTTTATTGGGGAGGGAGATTTACCCTTCCTGGTCTGTTCCTTTCTTTTGAGAATGGGACAAACAGCAATGAGGGGTCCCTGCTCATGGCAATAATAACACTCTCTATTTTCAATGGATGAGGTGGTGGTACGACGGGTGTTCTTTGGAGACCAGATTTTAGGGCTAACAGAGGTCGGTGGGCTGTGAACAGGAGATGAAAACACCCCTTTGTGTGTCAACACAAACTCATCAGCCTGTACAGCAGCAATGGCAAGAGTTGTAACTTTCTGTTCGTTTAAGTAGGTTACCACTTTTTCTGGGAGTTGACTTTTGAACTCTTCTAACAACACCAACTCACGCAAGTCATCTAAGGTTTTTACTTTTGTAGCGTGACACCATTTATCAAACAGAGTTTTCTTTTCTCTGGCAAACTCCACATAAGTCTGGGTGGCAGATTTTTTCACATTCCTAAATCTTTGCCTATAAGCCTCTGGCACAAGCTCGTATGCACGCAGGACAGCAGCTTTCAAAATGTCATAGTCCAAACTGTCCTCAAGTGAAAGAGCTGTGCATACCTCTTGAGCTTTCCCCACCAATTTGCATTGAAGTAAAAGAGACCATACATTCTTTGGCCAGTGTAGTGCACCTGCAATGCGCTCAAACACTGTGAAATAAGAGTCTACCTCAGTTTCTCTAAATGCTGGGACTAATTTGATGTGCCTACTTACATCAAAGCTGTCTTCTGGCTTAGGGGATGGTGACTGCGGGGATGGTGACTGCGGAGCTGACCGAGGTGTAGGAGGACTGGCAGATACAGAGGCTTCCCTCTCTATCTCCAGAGCCCTCTCCAGAAGGCGGATCATAGCTTCCACCTTCAACTGCTGCTTTTTTAACTCCACTTCCTTTATGCGCAGCTTTAACTGCAGCTCTTCCGCAGAAGGGCCAGGTTGAGAAGGGAGATTTTTCAGTGGGGCAGGAATACCAGCAACAGCTCCCAGCTTGACGCCCTCTGCAGGACCTGGCTCACCAAACAATCCCCTTTCATACAGTTTAACCTCTGGGGGGTCCTAGAAAAATGCATACACTATCGGGCTTAAAGCCACAAATCGACCACGCCCTAAAAAGCGCTGTAAAAAATTTATATATTAATATTTTTTTCCACTTTAAATTAGCCAATCTTTTAGACCTACTTCTCCTTGAAATATTCATGTCAAGTTTTAATTACATTTCGCGGATTTTAACCCTTTTAATCGCAGTTTAATTACATGAGCGCACCGTTTTTTTTAGCCCCCCAAAACAAAACGAAATATTTAAAAAAAAAAACATTTGAAGTAATATTTGATTGTTATTATAATTAGGCCTTTAGATGGACTAAAGATTGGCACCAACCTTCATTTCGATCGCCTTTTATTTTTTTTTTCAGGACCAGAAAATGGTCTCCAGGCGGCAAATGCTCCTCCTCTAGGCCGAAATCAGTGCATCCTCCCGGGTTAACTCCCGACGATGACCGGGGCATGTTGCGTCGGACCCCTTTTTCCAACACACACGTCCGGTACCACGTCACAACAAATACGTCATTTCCTGTTGATTAAAAAAAAAAAAGCACCCTCAAACGGTCCTAGGGGCCGAAAATGGTCCCGCCCGATCAGCGGGCGAAGCCGCTGCTGCACGCCGGAAATGAGGCTTCGTTTCCCACAGGTCTGTTTAAGCAGCCCGCTGTTTTCCAGCCCGGGGTCAAATGTGGAGCAAGGGCGCCACCCGGTGGACAAATAAAAAAATTACAACTCTAAGGCCAGTACTGCAAACGGAAACGGAAACATAACCGATCACGATCTATTTGACCGTAATTTTTTTGCCGTGAAAAATAGCGTTTATAATGGGTTTCAATGGGGCACAAATCGACCACTAGGACCGATAGTGTAAGTTTGTCTGTAGCTTAGCCACTGAAGCTAATTTCCGGAAGTCATACTGAAATTTTAACAGTAAATGTGACCGAACCTTTTTTTGCAGACTTTCGCTATATTCCATTCAACACAGTGCAAATGGCGTGTAAATGAACAATGAAAAATGGCACAAATCGACCCAAGACCACCCAGAGGTTAATACACAGGAGCTCTTTAAGCTCTTTTTTCTTTGCATTCAATGGCACAGTCACATCTAAGAAATTGGCAATAAGAATGAGGTCATCCTTTTTACATCTGTCCAACTTTTCTTCAGTTGGGCCTAAAGTGAAATCCTCCAATTTAAATTCCATACTCCCACACAAGAAAAAACTGCCAACCAGAAAAAGCAGAGCTAACCCAGAACACAGGTAACCCACCTGCAACAACGGCAATGAACAAAGAACGAAAGAGCCTACTCACCAAAAGACCCAACAAGAAAAAAGGAAAAGAATGGACAAGCCCCCAATTTATGTTACGTTCTTAGTCTAGGCGAGTATTGAACCCACTGGCCCACTCCCGCTCCACCAAAGCAAGAACACAAACAACAATATCTTTTTAAAGTGCTAAGCAGCCATTTATTTTCTTCAGCAGTGAGCAGTGCCAAAAATAACAAACAAAACTCCCTAATGGTCCCTATGCTTTCCTATACAAATGAAAACCAAACAAAAGACAATTCACTTACCTAACTTTCTAAATGAAAAACGAGAAAACTCAATCAACAAAAATGGCTTCTCACACCTAGGCTGCTGCAGTAAAGAATATATACAAGGTGAACAAAATACACGATTGCTACTTGACAAAACTATTTACAGTAGTGATGGCCCGCTTGAAGCTGAAGCTCCGGTGTGTGTGTTAAAAAAAATCAACACACTGCTTCAGAAGCACTGTGTCGAAGCTTGATTCGTTTGGCCAGAGCCACGTGATCAGTGACGTCCGAAGCTTCACTTAGAACCTAACTGCTTCGGTGTCTGATTCAATGGTTTATAAGGAAATGAATCATTTGCGGGATTTGTGGAGTGTTTTGATGGTGACAGATAGCGAACCACTGATCATTTCACTGAGAGATTTGGAGTCAGCGAGGAATAGGAGGTTCTGTTGTGTGGGAGAATTTTGAGTTGATTTTGGTGAATCTGGTGGGTTTTCCAGCTTTTTGTTCTGGCTGTTTGCTTTTGTTTTGTGCGTGTTTATTTTATCTGAAAACGGGAAAAAGGTAAAATGTCAAAAATCTGCTTCCATAATATAAATATCATTAAATAACTTTAGAAAAACTTCCACTTGACTCTTTACATGTAATGTTGTAAAAATATATATTTTATTGTTTAATTAATCTTAAACTGCTAGTCTGCCAAATGTGCAGCAATTGAATTTATTTATTCTCTTTATCTGATGGTTTGGTAGACCCAGGTAGACTGTATAACTGCATCTCTACCAGTTTCTCTGCACTCCAGCCTCCTCTTTTCCATGTGAAGGGATTTTCGATAAGGCAGGAGAAATTATCTCCACGAAAAGGAACAGGTTTGGCCATCGCACACTAGAACAAATTCTCTTCTTAAATAAAAATGAAAAAGGGCTACTTTAAATGCATCATGTTTTTAATTTGCAAGTTCATAAGCATTTTCCCTTTCCAGTTCACAATCAGTTCTACCCCCAGGTCAGAAATATGTCTTGGAAAATTTCCCTAATATAATATTATTTATAAATATGCCCATCTAGTGGTTAATTGCATAAGTGCATGGAGGCAGGACCTGATTTGGATGGGTGAGTGAATACTCATGGCGATACAGTGTATCTGCAGAATTTTTCTTCGCTTCCAAATAAGTGAAGCAAAGTTTGGCATCCTCAATGCACTGCCTTGTACCATGTATCATAACAAAAACAGAGTGGGTTGGTTTCTGCATTGCAGTTTCTAATTCTGGTTCATATATTTTTGGAGTGCTTTGTTGACGCCGCTCTACAGGGTAGCTGGATCCTCCTCAGTTTTTTGGTTTTTGTTACTGAAAGGAAAGGATATATAAATTAAAATAAATCAAATGTTTAAAATAGTGTCAATAACTGTTTAAGTTATGCATTCACACTGTTAGTCTTTTTGTGTGTATGTATGCATGTATTTGTTTGTTTGTTTATAACATCGGCTGGCCAGTTATTCTGATTGTACATTCATGCTAAACTTGGTAACTAGTTACCAAGTTTCCTTGTTTATTATTGGAATGTTAAATAGTTTACAGTGACAAAAATGCACCCATCTGTCATTCTAAGGGTTCATAACTCTAGATCCATTCACCTCTATCACCGCCCAGTCATGATTTGTAGAAACCAAAATAGGTTTTTATCAGGCTGTCGATTTCTTTCTTTCTTTCTTTCTTTCTTTCTTTCTTTCTTTCTTTCTTTCTTTCTTTCTTTCTTTCTTTCTTTCTTTCTTTCTTTCTTTCTTTCTTTCTTTCTTCTTCATCAGAATTATTGTGTAAAGGCCAAGAAAGATGTCTAGCGGGTTTACTGTACCAAGTGGCTCATTATGGTCTTGACATATTGGTCCATTTGATTGACCTTTATTATTATTATTATTGTTATGTATTTATTTTATTTTCAGTTGTTACAGATGGGACAGGCATGACTTGGGGATAGGACAGGGAGAAAGAAAGAATGAGAGAAAGAAAAACCGAGGGGAGAAGAGATAGTGAGAAAGGGGTTGAATAAAAAGATCATCTGGATCACCTGTCGAGAGAAGAAAAAACAAACAAGAGAGCAACATTATAAACACAACACCATCACAATAAACTAGCTAACAGTAAATAACAGTAGATACTAAATATTAAATGTTATTGTGCAGCACACAATGTGCTTTGAAGTAGCAGGCAAGAAAGGTGTAGTTTGTGTCTATGAACAGTGAACACCCGTGTGCACGCCTGTGTGGATCAACACGCTTGTATTCAAAAGGTTTCTCCATGTAATGATCTGCTAGGGCGTGTGGGGAGCCATAGCCCCGTCCCTCAGGGCATGAAGCAGGTATGGGGGAGATTGAGGCCCCAAAGTACGAGAACCCAAGGACGACCATCAGAGGGGCAACAGTGCCACCTGCCTGGGAAGAGCTGAGGAGAGCCTCAGACGCAGGGTCACCCAGCAGCCAGACGGGGCTGCAGTGATGTGTTCGCGGGCACTGCTGGCAGCCAGCAGTACCAGAGAGGACCGAGCCCCAGGCCCAGAGGACAGAGGCCTGAGGGCCCCCTAATCCCCGAAGGGGCCCAACTGGGCCACAGTTGTCAGGCCCCGCCAAGCGGCCACCAGGAGTGAGGTGGTACATACATGAGCGCCCAGCCCCAGCCCCAGATGCCAAGAACCACCAACGCATGTCTGACGGCATCAGCAACCGGCAGGTAGGGGAGATAGGCCTCCATACCTTGGAGGACCTGAGATGTTCCCAGAGAGGTGGCGTCTGATACCTGACCTGACATACAGTATAGACACCGACGAACAGGCGCACACAGACACAAATGTGCATTCCCTCATATGCACATAAACAAGTGTTGTGATATTTTGATACCATGGTAGCATTTACAGGATATTGTTTTGTAGTGATATTATACAGAAAAGAGTTACTCAATAAGGCCCGTTTACTAGTTGTTTTTCTCTTTCTCTGTGACCCAAGAATTGATGTGTAAGAATCACAGGCTGGTACCCCAAGGTCGAAAATACCACAGAGACGAGACCACTTCCTTACTCCCATCCTCCCTTCCTTATCTTTTATAAAAGAGCTTGTTAAAAGCCAGGTGGTTCGTTTCAGAATTCACTAATGAAAGAACTCTGTATTCTATGTCTAGGAGTGTATTTTGCTGGGATGATCATAAATTGTAGCTGAACTGATAAACTACACACAGGATACTTCTTTGCTCAGAAGGCAGGAAGACGTTTCCTTATTTGGTCTGTACCGGTTTGAACTGAGAACCTGCTGACACACGAACCTTTTTTTCCTCTATATAAGCTGTTTTGTACTAAATAAACCTTTGAGTTGGTTTGGGAAGGCAACCTGAAGCAGTCTGTGTTTCCTTGTTCTCCCAAGCTACTCCCGGCGCTGTAACTAACCCGCTGAACGGCATACCTGAGCGTTACTTTGAATAATTAGGAATCTTATAAGGAAAGGACAAAACTCTGCTTATCGGTGCTCACGCCTTGGAGGGAAACCGGGACGGAGATTTTCTCTTCAACAAGTACTCACCCGACATGGAGACAGACACAAATAGACACTGTACATACAATCACACTTCCCAAACATACTCTATACCTCAGGTGCAGGTACCCTTTCTCCAAGAGAGGCAAACCACACCTAGACCCATGAGATGTAACCCTTTTCCCTGGGGTGGACGCAAGCAGACCGCCCCCATATCTGCAGTAGCAGGGACGCCCCGCATCCTGAACCCCAATCGGACGGCCAATACCTCCCAGCCCCGGCGGTCAACAGAGAATGGAGGTGAGTGAAGACCCCAAACCTCCCTCCGCCCGCTCATATGTAGTGTTGCTGCATGCTGTTCTAAAGTGCATTTAAAACATGATGCTTCCTACCAGAGAGCAGCACGGCTGATCCCGAAAACCCTCAGTGTCTATATGCATTTAAAATTGAGGGTAGAGCACCAGCGCCAGAGGTGGGTTTGAATACACAGACCATCCTCTGGACGCTGTATAACCCGCCCACCCCCAAAGCCATGTTTATTTCTGATTTAAAACTTGATACTTTAACATGGAATTGGCTTTCAGACTCAACCTCAATGGCTAAGTCTCATGACTATTTATTTTGCCTGGGAAATAATGCAAGGCAAAGTAGACAGGCAAATCAGTCTTATGGTTTGAATGTGTTCAGTGGAATCATAGGCAAATAACTAGGGAGGGAAAAAACCCCAACATGACTGGGCTGACAACCAACTCATTATCTACTCAACAGTGTGAAGTAAGTCATGTTTTAGACTGTATGAACAGGATTTACATTAAGCATGAAAACTAAAAACAGATGAGTACACAGACAAACAGATTGTTTGCAGAAGTGGAAGTGAAATACTCTCCCTGCAACACTGAGCGCATCATATTTGATATATGATACACTACCTCATACAGCAAAATTTTAAACCCTGATCCTCTTGTATGTTTTTGCTTAAGATGAGCAAATTATGAGTAATATGTTACACAAAAACGTTGCACAAATTAAAACTCATCTGCAAAATGACCTTTAATTTCTTTTTTAATTGCCAGAAGATTCAATGAACGCTCCAGTTTTCTAGAAAAAATTTGAATGTTCTGGCAAATTTTTCATTGTTAATGCTTTACAGGGCGAGGAAATCTGATGTGTATATCGTGTGATATTAAATGTTCAAATCTATGAAAACAAAAGAAGAAGTGGTGATGCATGACTGTCCTGCCAAGTTCCTCTCAAAAACAAAACTTTATCCTACAGCAATGATAATGTCTATGTGTTGCTTACCTTGGTGCTCTACTGGAACTGGCAAACTTGACAGTAGCATAATGGATTTTGTTTTCCTCTTCTTCTTCTTTCTTGTGCTTCTGGGCCTGAGCTGGGTTGATGTTGGAATAGAGAGGATCTGTCTGCTTCTTAGAAAACTGAATGCTGGCATACTGAAGGCTGCACTTCTGCTCTACTGGTTGCTTCTGTAGACACGACACATTTGTGATTCTCAGTACAACTGTGAGCCTAAGCCTGATGCAGTTCTCATGAATCATCAGTCAGTTTTCTGTAACTGTAGCCTTTCAGCTTTAGTCTGCGAAATGTGAAACCACCTTTTGTACATGTATTGATCTTCCTGACCTGTGCACTTGTGCCTGGGCTCTCTGTAGGCTCAGGGAGCTTTCTTGGGATCTGCTTTTTCCTAGTTGGAGGAAGAAATAAAGGTTTAGATTGCTTAAACTAACTGAAAAGCTTTAAGTAAAATAATTAAAATGATATGGTACTCACCATATCGATAATAAAATCCACATGAGTATGACAACAAGAAGAATGCCAATCACTGTTCCAGCAATGATTTTCCACATTTCTGAGTAAGGGGGATAACATGAAAACTCTGTTACATACACTGTTATATATTATGTTTCCAACTTCTGGCACCATAGAATAACAAAGTGTTACTGCCCTTCAGACTAAGTGTAAAGCCAAGTTTCACCTTGTATAACTCATGAATACGTGTACTTTTACAACACACAATGGAAGAACTGTTTCCTTCCAAAGTAGCTACCTAATGATAGATCAAATACATATACATATTTTCAGAACTTAGCTGGAAATCCTACACCTTTGCCCACCTACTTTTCTCCAAACCCTCTCCTCTTTCAGCTTCAGTGTGGGGATTCAAACTGGATTCAGACTGCAACAGCAATGATCAAGTCTGTCATGGTCCTGCGTCTGTGACCCAGGGTTTTGAGTTTTGGGAATGTTTAGCAAGTTTTTTTTTATCTTTATATTATAGTTCTGTATTTGATATGTATTATCATTCAGGCTTTTATTATTATATGGCTAAGTTCATGTTCCAGGTTTTGGTTCTTTATTGTCATTCCGTTATGCACAGTGTTTGTATTTTATGGTCTTAGGTCTGTACGTTACTGTTATCATGCCTCCCTGTGTTCCATTTAACAAGTTCAGTCTTTCCTGTCTTTATTCACTGGTCCCTGTGTCAAGTCTACGTATCTGAGTCTCAGTGTTCCTGTTTTATTCTAGTCTCCTGCCAGAAAAAAACTTGACCCCTGTTTCAATCCAGGGGCTCAATGTTGACATTGTGGATTATACATAAATAACACATAGACAATATACTGGACTGGGCTAAAAACACTACTGCACTTTACAGGAACGGTCAGGGTCGTCTCTATTTTTTGAGGCGGCTGAGGTCCTTCAACATCTGTCAAACAATGCTCAGGATGTTCTACTAGTCTGTTGTTGCCACTGCTATCCTCTATGCCTGCTATGCATGCTGGAGGAGCAGATTGAGAGTTGCTGATGCTAACAGACTCAATATATGGATCCACAAGGGGATGGAGCTTGTGGGGATGTTGTGGGGATGGAGCTGGACTGTCTTAAGGTGGTGTCAGAGAGGCGAATGTTCTCCAAGATAAACACAATGTTAGTAATAATAATAATAATAATTCCTCCCACTCACTCCATGACATGCTGGCTAGCCACAGGAGCACGTTCAGTGAGAGACTGAGATTACCAAAAAACACCACTGAATGACACAGGAAATCATTCCTGCCTGTGGCCATGTCCCTGTACAACTCCTCCACCTAACACACTGTATACACTGCAATAGCTACACCCTTTTTGCACATGCTCTTCTTTCTTATTCAGATATTTATTAGTAAGTGACTTATGTGTATGTGTCCCACAGGTCTGGCCCGGATCTGGTATCAAGCTCGCACTGCTGGCTGACTTCTGGCATGATAAGATGTATGTCATCCAGATATGAGCCAGGGCTGGCATAGATGGCACTGTCTGTGTGATGGCATGCCACATCTGGCTCGATATAGCTCACATACTGCAAAGAATGACGGCTCTTTGGTGGCCCAGATCAGGTTTGCCAGAGGTAATCCACACACATGGGCCAGCACAGGACCACCACTGTGTCTGCAACTGGCCTTGTGCTCGCCCATGAGTGGGACACCGCTGGCAAACCAGATCTGGGCCACCAAAGGGCCGTCATTCTTTGTGGTATCTGGGCCATATGTAAGCACATTGTGTGGGCCAGATCGGCACCATACCAATTTTGCTATGTCGGATATATATGTATATATTGTGCTGTTTCTTATTTCTTGTATTGCCTTTTTGTTACTGTTTTTACTGGAGCACTGTAACCCACATAGTTTTCCCTAGGGATCAATAGAGTATTCTGATTCTCATTTTGAAACTTGTGTCAAAAAAGTTCACTGAACTTGGTATGTACAGAATGTTTTCCTTCATTGTGTGGTTGTGTGCATGAACCTAGCACAGTAGGATTTATTTCTAATGGTCACACGAATGTACGTCACAGCACGCTGCTGTGAAAGTTCAACTGGTATGCACAATTACGTCTCACTTCCAAGAATGCCGTGCTATAATGGGAAACTGAATTTGCACAGCACAAGCAATAGAAATAAGAGCGTTTCAGACCGCAGCAATCGGCATGCAGCGTCCTATGTGAAAGGGCCTTAAAGCTGTCTTTAAAATACGATGGAGGCTCTGTGGTAGTTTGGGGTGGCTTTTCAGCCAGTGTTGTTCAGGATTTTGTCACAGTATTTGGAATTATGAATGCAGACAAGTGTACTCTGATCCACCATGCAATACCATCTGTAAAGCATCTGATTGGCAACAACTTGATTTTCAGTAAGTAAAAGGGCGTACCAGTGCCATTCCCACTTAACCGTACAGCAGCCAAGAGAAAGGTCAAGCTATGATGTCCTCTGTTGTTCTGGACTTTACACTGGTAAGCCCCACTGTGTGCAGGACTAAACTTGTCAATGGTGAAGGTTTGTCCATGTGCCTTTGGTGAGTCTTCTTTCTCCTTGTACCAGGTGTAATTAGCTGCTGGGTTAGCATCACTGCTACATGTCAGAGTCACTGAACTGCCTTCAGCTATCTCTCCAGACGGAGTCACTGACACAGAGGGAAGTTTTGGAGCATCTGGGAAATTATAAAGATTATTCATTTATATTAGCATGCAAAGTATAGAGAAGCCTTTGGACAATGAAGAATACTTACACTGAACATTTATAAAGACATATGATGAGTTGATCTGTCCATACTGATTCTCTGATTTGCAGAAGTAGTTTCCTCTGTCCTCAGAGCTGATGGAGGTGAAATGATGACTGCCCTCTGGTCCTAGAGGCAGTGCTTTATTCTCCTTGTACCAGGTGTAATTAGCTGCTGGGTTAGCATCACTGCTACAGGTCAGAGTGACTGAACTGCCCTCCGCTATCTGAGCAGAGGGACTCACTGACACAAAGGGAAGCTTTGGAGCATCTGGAGGACAGTTTATAAAGCCTTTTATTACACTAACAAATATAGCAAGGCAAATATTTGCTTAGTGTGTGTAACTCATGAAAGCAAATGATGACCCTTAAGCCATGAATCATGTTACAGAATAATGTTCTATTACTTTGTCATAAAGGACAACATATTATTTCTACAAATCCACTGATGTTGTTTTGCCCAATAACTAAATAAACTGAGACTGAGTGTGCCACTTTAATTTGAGGGTAAATTGAAATTGTGGAAATCCTGTACTTTACTGTTTCCACAGTATTTACTTAAAATTGATTCCAGCACACTAAATACTCTCCTGCTACATTTATTCCTGCATAGATTTGTGTAAAATGAGGGCCTGGTGTGTTAGTTAAATAGTTGTTTTGTAACATTTTTTTCCTACCTTTGTGCAGATCAAGCAATAAAGAGGATTTAAGAATATTATTAAACTAAAACCATAGTCTAATTTCATAAATTTCCCTATGTGTCTACAGTGAATTAACACAAAAAGAAACTTTGGAGCATCTGAGTGATAACATTTCAAGACACTTCATGATCTCTCAGTAATTACATATTCAGATTATCTAGGGTTAGAGGTAGTGCTAGGGCACAGTTTATCACTAATGATGATTTAGGTATCATAGGGTTAAATTGCACTTTTCTACTTACACTGGACATTTATAAACACACGTGAAGAGTTGATCTGTCCATACTGATTCTCTGACTTGCAGGAGTAGTTTCCTCTGTTCTCAGAGCTGATCGAGGTGAAATGATGAACGCCCACTCGTGGCCAAGTCAGGAATAGCTCCTCCTTGTACCAGGTGTAGTTAGCTGCTGGGTTAGCATCACTGCTACAGGTCAGAGTGACTGAACTGCCCTCCACTATCTCAGCAGAGGGACTCACTGACACAGAGGGAAGCTTTGGAGCATCTGGAGGAAATATGCTAACATATGTCAACTGTAAATTAGGTCCTACTTGTTGTAGAACTTGATTGTTCTATGTAAAGCACCATATACAATCTTTAAACTTCTGCTTATTTCCTGTACAAGAAGAGCATCAGAAATTAGCTATAAAGAGAGGACTGTGTTAGGGTCACATAACATTAATTAACTAGGTGAGCCAGGATTGGCTGATCCTGGTTAGGCTGTGGTTGGTTAGTTAACTATGATCATAGAAATCTTTTTTTTTCATTCATCGGGAAACAGATTTCTTACAAAGGCTATTAGAAAAAAGCAAATGGAAGAATAATATAAAATCATATCTGAATAAGATTAAGAGAAGCTGGTCAGGATAATAACATTTCAAATTCAGTCATTCTTTAGGGTGTAATCTATTCGTCTAGTTCATAATTGTTCAGGGGAGGTGTTCATACAGAGAAGAGTCCATAGACATCTGTCTTCTAAACTGTGGTTCTAAAAAGTGACATATGTGAATTATGCTGTCCTTAATGAAGCAGTGCCTCTATAAATATTGTGAGACAGGATATGCTAGATGATCGTGCTGACCTGTAATGCTCTTTTTACTTAGTTGGAGTCAAGGCATTCACGACAACTGGCTCCACCAGTTTAGTCACTGAATAAACCTACTCCCAGGCAGGTTTGTCCTTACAGATATGTAAGCGGGAGGGGGGAGTTCTTGGCAAATTGTCAACAATTTGATTTGGCTGAAACTTAAATCCACTGACAGAGTGAGTTGAATTGCTCATTATGGAGCAATAATATTATTTAGGTTAGAGTCATGTGTAAAGTCTTGTGTAAAGTATGCACTGTTTTTTGGTAACTTACAAGAAGAAGGCTCCAAATATCAGCAGTTTCACTCACATTTTACATTTATACGAAGATGTTTGGATTTCCTGATTCCCAGCTCATTTTCTGCTGTGCAGTTATAAACTCCAGAGTCAGATGGCCGGATGGACGGGAGGCTGAGCTGTTTTGTAGTGGACAGGGGTGTTTGCCCACCTTCCTTGTACCAGGTGTAATTAGCAGCTGGGTTAGCATCACTGCTACAAATCAGAATCACTGAAATGTTCTCCACTATCTCACCAGATGGACTCACTGTCACAGAGGGAAGCTTTGGAGCATCTGGAGGAACAATAATCATTTGTTTAATAGATAGAAATAAGTATATTCACAAAAAGCCGAATGCTTACATAAAATTAGAAAAAAAAATCAAGCTGGGGGAAGTTCCTCTTAAAAAACTCCACCCTTTGTGTTAGAGTTTGTCAGTTACACTGCACTTACACAGTGAAGCCGAGCAGTAATCTTCTTGTCCTTTCAAAGCACAGCAGATGCTGTCATTAAACCGAAGGCTGGTTATGTGAGGATTTTCTTCTGTGACCTTCTCTCCATTCTTGAGCCAGACATAAGAAACATCCCCGGTGCAGCTGCTCTTACACTTCAGCTCCGCCTTGGTACAGGACTCATTTACTCTTATTTTGGTCACCTCCACCTGCAGAGCTGGACAAGTGAAAAAAGTCCCAAAATAACACTGGTGTTCATAAAGAAATAAAAACAAAAGATTCACTCATTGTAAATGACTCATTAGCTACGACAAGGGCGTAACCCATCCAGGACTACCTAGGAATGTCCACACAAGGTGGCCCTAGAGTAGGTGGCTACTAGGTTAGCCTCAGGATGACAGTCTACACTCAGCCTTCGATCAAGTAATAAAAATTGATGATCAGGTGGTGTACCCTGAATCTGACATTCCCGTATTTTGTATTGATTATATTGGCAGATTGTATTGAGAGAGTGGCGACACTCTCATGCAGGACAACCACACACAGTTGCTGGTGCATAAAAGCCACCAGGAAATGATTTTCCAGGTGGCTCAATATAACCCAATGGCTGGTGACATGCGTTTTGACAAAACTCTGGAGCAAATAATGTCCCGAATTTATCGTCCGGGCATTCAGGGGAGATGTGTGCCAGTGGTGGGTACCCTGTCTGTCAGCAGGTCATCAAGCGACTTTGTGCCCTTTACCTTTAATGCAGATCCCTGGGCGCATCGTTCATGTCTTGCACAATCACAGTTTGTAGGTGTTATAATAATAACACACAAACTGTATGAATTACTTGGCATTAAATCTTTCGGGACTAGCGTCTATCACCCTCATATTGATGGGCTGGTGGAGCAGCTGAATAACACCATGATTCGCAGTTTCATCGCTGGTTAGACCCTATGTTGTTTGCTGTGTGGGAGATGCTCCAAGCCTTCACTGGATTTTCTCCACTTGAGCTACTGTTTGGCAGAATTTTGTAGGGGGTGTTGGACCTGATTAAAGAAAACTGGAGAGAACATCTGAGCCTGGCGAAAGATGAGATTCTATATTTTCTGGACCTAAGAGCAAAGCTGCACACGTTGGGGAGGTTGTCATGAGAAAGAGATGAGTTGGGGCCGTAGGTGCCAAATTCCACCATTCTCGCATTGTGATAACCATCACAGACAGGCCAGAGAGAGGATGTTGCCGCATTGCAACAGCTGTTGGCAGATGTGTTCTCCCCCCTGCCAGCTTTACAAATCTTAAAGAGGGCCATTTTGAAACCGAGCCTGGCATGATGGTGCATTTACAGCCCTACAGGTTACCTAAGCAGAAAGAAATGGCTGAAATGCTGAAACAGAACAGAAGAGTCGCACAGCTTGTGGTTTATACCTTTAGTTCTTTTTTAAAGAAAGATTGGTATATATGGTTCTGTGTTGACTAATGCAAAGTGAATGAGGTGTCATGGTTTGATGATTACCCCATGCCTTTTCCACTCCGTACAGTTTGCACCAATTTGTTGCACTTCAATTCATCTTGGTCAGGGGCCCCCCCACCTTGCGATGCCTCAAAAACTGGGTGCTGTGGCTGCAAGCTTCATGTGCTGTCACCTATTTGGATACTGTTATTATCCACAGTGACACTTGGGTGGAGCATGTGCAGTGGGCTGCTGTGATCCTGGAGTGCCTGGACCCACAAATTTCCCAAAGATGTGTGTGGTTGTACGAAGGGAGGTATGGTATCTGGAATACCACTTGGGAGGTGGGCAGGTGCATCCATAGATGGACAAAACTGCAGCAATTGCATCCTGCCCGTGCCCCAAGACCAAAAAGGAGGTTAGGCAGTTCCTGGGGCAAGCTGGAGACTCCCGCCACAGCTTACCAGCTCCTTGACTGACCTCACCTGGAAGGTTGTACCAGATCTGGTCCAGTGGACGCAGGTTAACAAGGCTTTCTGTGGGGAACCCCTACTTCACACACCTAGATGTTCCTGTGTTTTTTTATTCTGCAGACTGATGACTTGGACATGGAGCTGTTTTGCCCCAATTGTTAAGGTGGGGGGGGGGGGGGACCGCCCAGTTGTGTAAATCAGGAAACTGTGAGAGTGGAAGGCCAGGTACAGCACCATAGAGAAGGAGATCCTAGCCATCTGATGGGTGGTCAGCTCTCTTCGCTATTACCTCCTTGGCTGCTCCCTCTGTTTGGATCACACTCCACTGCAGTGGATGTGGTTGGTGGCTCTGCTGCAGGGGAGGGGTGGAGCAGCGGGTTCAGGATATTGTTTCAGGGAATGCTGATTATTGCAGCTGGTAAGCATCATCTAATCATGCCTTCCCTACTTCAATAGAGGCAGAAGCCAACATTGGAATGTGCGAGCAAACTAAAAAAAAAATAAGTCAAACTAAACATCTGGGTTGTGCCTGGTCCTTGTGGTCTACACATTGTAAACATAAATATGCTACCTTTTGCAGAAAAAGAAAAAGGGAAAAAAGATCTTTAGATAATTTTACCAGTGACAGACAAAGTGATTCCAGGTATACCAGTATATTTTCCATCAGATTTGTCTGTTATGAAACGGAACCTGTATTCACGGGAATCTGTCCATTTCAAGTCTGCCATTTTCATAGTGCATCTCTCCTTAGTACAGTTGTACTGAATCCGATCTTTGTAATCTGAGTTGACTTTGAGGTTCTTGTTGTCTTGAAAACACCAGAATTCTTCTGTAACAGTATACCCTGCAGGATATGTGTAGGTGCATTTCATTTCCACTGTTGATCCATTGGAGGCACATATCTTATCTGCAGCGTATGTCACTCCCCAGTTAGCCTTATTCTGCACCACTGTAACACAAATCAGAAAAATAACACCAGAGAACAGGATTTAATATTTTGCCAGGTAATGTTTGAGGGACTGGAAACGCAAGCCATGAATTTACCTTTAATCCAGTATGTGTTGTTATTCTGTATAACAACATTAATGAAGTGTACTCTTTGAATTTGAGTTGTATTGGTGGGCACTTTTCCAGCAACCAGCTTATCTAACAACTCTGACTTTGTTAACCTATCATAAAATAAGGTTTACAGATGAACACAGATTGCTGTTTACGGAAAAACAATGCCAAAGAAAGAGATATGTACATATGCACAGTGAGGAACATAAGTATTTGAACACTCTGTGATTTTGCAAGTTCTCCCACTTAGAAAGTGCAATACAAATAAATGCTGTAAAAATCATACAATGTGATTTCCTGAATTGTTTTTTAAAAGGTGTCTCTCAAAGTAGGAATGCACCTACAATATGAATTTCAGACCACTCCATGATTTCTAAGTGGGAGAACTTGCAAAATCACAGGGTGTTCAAATACTTATGTTCTCACTGTAGTAGACTGCAAATTAAGAAATTAAGAATTTTGGATTAATGTAGATTAATCCAAAATTCCAGGAACAACCAGGGAACTGAACCACAGACGATTGAGCCGGAGAAATTCAAATGCTGAGAGAAACACAGAACAGGCACATACAGATTTGGAGGACACACAGCTACAAGTGTTCTTTTAACAATCAGACAGGGGAAAATGAGACAATAACATACAGTATAGTACATTTTGTCTGCTGGAGACAACAGACAAAACGAGAAATGGCCATGTCTCATGACATTAAACTCAATCAAAAAAACAACCATTATAAAACAGGAAGTGTGACACAAAAGAACAGGGGAAAAGGATTAACGTGACACAAAGGGAAGATAGGTGTTAGGATGCCTGGGTCGTTGACCCAGGGGTTTTGAGTTTATTATATTATTTATACTTTCTAGTCTTTGGTTTCTTTGAGTTCTGTCTTATAGTTTATGTCTCTGTCTTCTCTAGCTGCTCTGTCTCCCCTGTCAGCTGTATCCCCTTGTCTAGTTCGCGTCTCTGTGTGTCCTTAGTGGCTATATCCCCGTGTCCAGTCAGTGTTTGTGTCTGCCCTAGTCCCACGTCTCTGTTCCCTCTGTTGCAGTGCGTGCGAGTCTGTGTCTTTGTTCAGTCTGTGTTATGTGTTTCCTGTTTTACTTTGAAAGTCCATGTCTGATGTTAATGTGTCTGGTTTTGCTTCCCCTTGTCTCGTTAGGCCTGATTTGCCCCAGCTGTGTTTCCCTCCTGTTACCCATTCCCTGATTGCTCCCTCTGTGTATTTAAGCCCTGTGTTTCTCTGTGTCCGTGTCGCGATCTACCGTTTTCCTAGCTGTGTGTTCTGTCATTCCTCCAGTTTAAGTTTGTTTTGAGTCTTTTCAGTTATGTTATATTTTGAGTACCAAATTAAAGCCTTTTTGAGTTCACGACTGTCTCCGGAGTCTGCACCTTGGGTCCTATTCCTGTCTGCACACAGCCACATCTAACAATAGGAGGATTTGAGACCTGCACTATAATGTGTGTGTGTAATGGTATTTTCCAACGGTTCTGAGATGGATTCTCAGAAATTTAGAACAGTTGCATTTTTTGGTTTGTGGAAACACGCCGTGTTCCTCCACCATATTTGGTTACACTCGCCAGGAAAAATGTTTCCCTTCTGACTAATGCTGATTTACATATGTGGCTAGAGAACAGCCACACATGTTGTATGCCAAAGGTGGAGGAGAAGGGGCATTGTAGACATTCATGTGCTCAAATTGGTGCCTAGAGTTGATATTGTCTCAGTTACTTAAGCATACAAACCTCCCTTCTCTGGATGCCTGAGAAGGGCAATTTGAATGCCTAAGAGGGAGTAAAACAAAAACAGCTGGTAGCAAGTTACTTTACATCATGCCAGCTAATCTTAGGTTTCACTGTCCAGTTTGATCACATTGTCACATCGTATGAGAGTTTAGTCACTTTTAGTCACTCCATTTATGCATTGCGTTCAGTCAGAAGTGATTTTCTCTCACTCATTGACTCGTATCGGACTCCTTTCATAAAAGGCACTGCAAGTTTTATAGTTTCACAGCATCTTCCAGATCTGGTCCAACATCAGTAGAACAGAAGTAAAACTGTATTTTTAATCTGTACTGACACTGTTGTGTATGTCTGACATGCTAAGACACACGCAGAGCAGAGCAGGCTCTATTCACAAATTGGGGGGTTTGTGCATAAAAAAAGAAGTATATTAAAAATAAGTGTTATGCCATATTACACCTGAATTATACCTGAATGGCGGTGGGGTAACAATAGCAGCAACAACTCAGAAACCCGACTCAAGGATAATGTAAAATGGAGGATTTTAAATAAATGTTAAATACAAAAAGACCATTGGAAAGGAAATAATAAACCAGACCAAGAATTAATATAAAACAAAAAAAGAACACAACTTGAATATACTGTAACATAACAACACTTGACAAAAACATAATAGTGAACAAAAAACTCAAGAGTTCAAGATCAACAAAGCATGCCACAAAGTAATAACAGAAAGCCAAAAGCTTATTATCAGACAGTTTTTATTATAATCAGTTCTGTGTACTTTGTTTTTACTTTACATAAGGCTACAGATAACATTCTGCAAAAGTCCATAAAAAACTAATAGTGTTTGCTAAGTGTCATGTAACGGTTTACCTATTAGGTAAAGGACAACCTGAATGTACTTTCAGCATTTGCTTTGCAATGAGGCCCAAATGAAATTAAAAATTATTAGGTCCAATTCTATGCAGCAGAATAACTAAACCCAGATCTTTCAGGTTCATAAAACGTGTATCCTCACATATTGTAAGGACTAAAACAAAGAAATAGAGATACTTGAGCATTTTTAGAGTATGAAAAGCATCATGTAGTCCTACTCTCTTCTTTTTTTTCAGGAAGAACATCCCAATTTTATATATAATGATGAGTAAGAAAAAGTATAGGCGAGAGGGAAGCCAGTATATAGAAAATTATCATTATAACACCTACAAACGGAATTGTATATTGTACAGAAAAGAAGTATTAAATTAGAAAAATCTAATTTTTGCTTTCAGTATTTTTTCAGGGATTTGTTAAAAATAAGCCTAGTAAATAGGCAGTTTCTATTTTATGACAATTGTTCATTAAAATATATACAGAAAGATGGAAACTGAAAGGTACCATCAGCAGACCACTGGTCACTAGTTTTAAAGCTGTTGTTACTGTATTTTAATATGACCCAGCAGCATCATAACATATGGATGGAGTCACATATACCATCTTTCAACATAATTGTCTGACATGGGAAACAACAATAAAACTAATATATATATAAATATGTAAACATTACCTTGAACAGAGAAAAAAAGGGCAAAAAGAAGATGGGCGACTGCTGCTGCTGAAGCCATTGCTGCTCCTCTTGCCTCTCTGTCTGTTATGACAGTAACACTCCAGCAGATGAGTAAAGTGCATGAGAATAAAACAGTCACATAATAACAGGAACAGAGGCTGCTGTGCTCATGAAAAGCATAATTTGCTTTTTAACAACCGTACAACAGCTTATAAAAGCAGCTTCCCTAACGTCCTTCCTTTTCAAAATAGTGATACACAGTTCTCTCTTTTGCATTTCAAGCAAGAATGTCTGCTGTGTGATTCAGGGCAGCAGCGCTTTTTTGCTTTTCCAAATTTAAAGGTTAGCTACAAAGAGAAGGAAGAAAGAAACAACATCAAAAACTTACTGTGGTCAAGTCTGAGTTAACTGACAAACTCATCAGCCACACATTCCTTGTTGTAATAGACTGTGACCTCTAAATAAAAACAGCTTTTAAGTTAAACTTTATTCACTGGCTTGCTTTTACTCAAACGTTTAAAATGTCATATCCCAAACAGGGTTCAGTAACCTTTAAGTGGCACTGCAGAATTCACTGCAGATATTGTTTCTGTCTTTATTTTTTGTTTTTAATATTGACCATAAAAGGTTTTAGATGGGAGAATTTTTTTTAATTCAAAATAAATTATTGATTTAAAAAAATAAATACATATTTTTTTTTATTATTTTTTTTAATAAAAACAATTTAAGGCCCTTTAAGGCCAGAGGCCTGGGAGCTTGAGGGTCGTGTGCATTATCTTAGCTGTTCCTAGGACTGCACTCTTCTGCACAGAAATCTCCAATGTTGTTCCTGGGATTTCCTGGAGCCACTCGCCTAGCTTGGGAGTCGCCGCACCTGGTGCTCCGATTATCACTGGGACCACCGTTACCTTCACCCTCCACATCTTCTTGATATTTCTCTGAGCTCTTGGTATTTCTCCAGCTTCTCATGTTCCTTCTTCCTCATGTTCCTGTCATTTGGTATTGCTACATCTATCAGTATGGCCGTCTTCTCCTGCTTGACCACCACCACCACTGTGTCCAGTTGGTTAGCCACCACCATTTATCTCTGGAAGTCCCACATGATCGTTCAGTCATTCTCCACCACCCTAGAAGGGCTGCAGGGAGCTGGATTGTCTCAGGGGCATCTTTACACAGTCTGCACCTGGGGTCTTGAGTATTGTGATAGACCCCAGCCTCTATAGATCTTGGGCTCAGAGCTTGTTCCTGTGCTGCCATGATTAGTGCCTCTGTGCTGTCTTTAAGTCCAGCTTTGTCCAGCCACCGGTAGGACATCTGGATGTCAGCCACCTCCACTAGTGGTACATACCGTGTAGGGGCCTGTCCTTCCATGATGGTTCCTCCTCTGCCTTGGGTTTCTGTTGCCTGAAGTATTCACTGAGCACGTGGTTGGTTGGGGCCATCTTCCTGATGTATTCATGGATGTTCATTGCCTCATCCTGGACTGTTTTTAGTGACACTTAGCATGCAGTCTCAGGATGCTGGACTTAGGTTAGGAGCTTCCTTTTTTTTTTTCCATTTCATTTCATTTCATTTCATTAAAACTCTTTTGATCCCGAAGGCTGTTAAGGCTGCTGGCATTCCAGAGCCATCTTACCATTACAACCACAAATATATTACACAAACATAACAGGCAGAACAATGGACATACATAATATGATGAAAGAAGAGCAGAAAAAAGAACTCCCCCCAGACTGAGCTCCTAAAGGGAGATCAGTTTGAGAACAAAAAAAAACAAACCCCACCTCATCACATACACATGATTATCACATTTCACAACATAAAAAGACATAAGCACGTTGGAGGTGTTTGAAAGGGGGAGGGGTGGGATGACTGTATATTGGTGTGTGTGTGCATATGTGTGTCCATATGTGTGTATCCTGTATCCAACTCGTGAAACAGTCTCCTTTTGCCCAGTTAAGCAAAAGTCAGCAATCCCTAAGCCAACACCGGTGGCCTTGTGGAAGTAGAAGATATAGGGCAGAGAGTCTACACAGTCTTGTAGTCTGGGAGAGTATTTGTCCCAGTTTCAGCCTTCGAGCTTCCGGCTGGTGAAGGAAGGCCAAATGAACATAGTGATTGATTGATTGATCGATAGAGAGAGTGTCTGTCACTGGTCCCAATTCTACAACTGTGAGCTTCTCCATGATTTAGTCCATATTGCATTCAACAATCACAGTCTGATTGCTCGTGGCTCTACCCACCGTCAATCATGCCGGGCAGCCTTGGGGGATTTTGAGCAGCTGTAACCGCTTTGTCGATAAGCCAGGGCTGTGCCAGTTCCAATCAGCAGGAACGCTGTTATCAAGGTTCTGAAAAATTTCCTTCAACGTCCTCCATTGAGAGCGTTACTAGGCACGCGAGATGCCACTTGTTCCAGCGAAAGATGGTCGTGTATCTGGCAGCCAACGTTCCTGCAGGACGATCAGGCTCCTCCACGCCCAGATTTCTCAGGTGTCAAGAAGCGTTTAGAGACCAGTTGATCAAATCCATAATTCCTTGATTTTTAAAGAACAAGGCAAAGAGAGTCTATGACAGTTAGACGAAACGAGACAAAGACAATACAAGCCAAGCAGGAAGATAAGGGAGGGAGAGGAGACAGGAGAAAATGCAACCATCTCTGCCGTAAGCCAAGAGAAGTATGTCAGTCTTGATGCCAGTTGCTCTATCGCTGCCTTTGGCCAGGTTATTATACCAGCAGGGTACCTGATCACGGGCAGGGTGTAGGTGTTAACAGCCCAGAATTTTCTTGCCGTTCAGCTGACTCCTCATGACTTGCCTGACGATCTGTAGATACTTGGTAGTTGCAGCTTTCCTAGCGGCCTCTTCATGGTTCCCATTTGTCTGTGGGATCCCCAGGTACTTGCAGCTGTCCTCAGTGTCTGCAATGTTGCCTTCTGGTAGTGCAATCTCCTGGGTTCTAACTACTTTTCCTCTCTTTGTTACCATCTTACTACACTTCTCAAAACCAAACAACATTCTGATGTCATTGCTGTATATCCTGGTATCCTGGCTGTGTGGATCAGGAAATCAATGCCCCATTCACTCTTGGCATAACACTTGATGTCATCCATTTGCAGGAGGCGGCTGATTATTGCTCCATTATGTAGTCGGTATCTGTAGCCATCAGAATCAGAATCAGAATACTTTATTAATCCCGAAGGAAATTAGGGTTACAGCAGGCAGCACGCTAATAGCGCATGCGCACTTACAAAGGAACCTTCTGACCAACTTTACACAAACATCACATTGGGGAGACATGTCAGAAAGGTAGGCTGATAGGAAAAAAACAACGAAAATACATAACACAAGGTAAGAGGAGGAGAAAAAAAACTCCACTCAGACTGAGCTCCTAGTGGGAGAACAGTTTGATAACTGTTCTCAGCACAAAAAGCACATGATTATCAATACACCATAGAAACACATACATATATGTATGTATATATAGGATGTGGAGGGTGAAGGTAACGGTGGTCCCCGTGGTAATCGGAGCACTAGGTACGGTGACTCCCAAGCTAGGCGAGTGGCTCCAGCAGATCCTGGGAATAACATCGGAGATCTCTGTCCAGAAGAGCGCAGTCCTGGGAACAGCTAAGATACTGCGCAGGACCCTCAAGCTCCCAGGCCTCTGGTAGAAGACCCGAGCTTGAAGGATAAACCGCCCGCAGGGTGTTTCAAATATATATATATATATATATATATGTATATATATATATATATATATTAAAAAAAAATATATATATATACATATAAAAACACCCAGCACGCCCCTGCGGGCGGTTTATCCTACACAGTGCACGCTACTCTGTTTTTTGTCAGACTTGAAATTGCCGAAATACTTTCACATCACGGAACTTCTTTGGCTCTTCCGTTCGACAATCTCTCCGGCATTGGAACCATCATCTGTTTTCTCTTCGGTAACCTTCGGTCACGCTCGGTTGATTTTTCTAGTCGGCACACTCATTTCCTCCATTACCCGGGCGGTACGGTGGCTGGCTGCTTCACAAACAAATACAC
Organism: Aulonocara sp. 'chitande type north' Nkhata Bay; assembly: GCF_057382095.1. NCBI lineage: Eukaryota > Metazoa > Chordata > Actinopteri > Cichliformes > Cichlidae > Aulonocara > Aulonocara sp. 'chitande type north' Nkhata Bay. The sequence continues at coordinate 5,964,735 of NC_141349.1, forward strand.
ATGTGCGGCTTGGCACTTGTGCTGTACGTAACAAGTCACGCGACGTGACGCTGCGGCTGTGATTGGTTCGGCTCTGCGCTACTTAGTTTCGGTTCAATATCGATACGAATATCGTTGCACCCCGTATATATATATTAGGGGTGCAACGATACTCGTATCGATATTGAACCGTTCGATACAGTGCTTTCGGTTCGGTACGCATATGTATTGAACAAAACAAAATCTTTAATTTATTTTATCAACTTTTCTTCTGACGATGCTGTCTGTGTTGAGAGCTCAGTGGATCTGCGTTCGACTACTCCGCCTAGGCTGCACTGTCGAGCGCAGATCCACTGAGCGCAGCACAAACTAGCAAGACAGAAGCTAAGCTCGTTGCAACATGGCAAATTGAACCTCCCCCACCCTCATTCAGATCTGGCCTTTGAAACTATTTTGGTCTTCATGTGACGTATGACCCTGAAGGTAAGCGCGTCATGGACAAAAGTAAAACAGTATGTTGGATGTGCCACGCAATGCTCAATTACATGGATGGGAACTACTGCGTTAGCACAGTTTGCTCGTTAACGTGTTGGCCGTCCAGCCCCACGCATGGAGCTCGTTAACGGAGATTTGCCGTGCTGTGGCGTTACGTCATTTTAACAAGATTAACGCTGACAGCACTAGTGGGAACACAACGAATATGACTGCACATTTACGTCGACATCATCCTAGTGCAAAGACAAGTGGAAGCAGACAAAAACAACAAGCACGCATGCTACAAACTTTACCTGAGTCATTTAGACAGCCGTTAGCACATGATTCTCCTTATGGGGACCTGATATGTTTAATATGCTGCTGAGAATATAGCCCAGAAGAAGCGTATAGTATAGCTTTTATTTTGGAAAGAGCCATTTCTCTGTAATAAACTCTCTTTTCCAAAGATGAGTGATTTCTCGATCAGATAGAATTTTTTTTTTATTACTTTGTTGTTTCAGCAACATTAAATTTAAAAACTGTACTTTTGAGTTAAAATATATATTTATAATTTTAATAAATGACAAATTAAAAGAGCATGAACATTTTTTTTGTATCAAAAAAATACCAAACCGTGACACCAAATTATCGAACCGAACCGAACCGTGAATTTTGTGTATTGTTGCACCCCTAATATATATATATATATATATATATATATATATATATATGCTCTGATATGATTTCATTCTAAATTTGCTCACTACTGTTTGAGCCTGACGTGCTCTCCGTGAGGTTTAATTATTGTCACATTTGTGTTAAAATATTGTGTTTACATATACATATATATTTTTCTCAACTGTGCAGGACAGTTGAGTTTGGCTTTTTATTCTTGTCTGCGGTCTATTAGTTGCAAGACTGACACATTTTGTAGAGTTATATTGGAATGTGAGAAAGGGAATGGAATGTCAATGAGGAGAGATGGTTAGGATGAACTGAACACTATTTATTCATGAACTGAATTCCTTCAAGCAATCTGGTGACTGGACTCTGATGGCCGGTCAAGGCTGAACAGATTCCCAGCGGTGACAGGAATTAGGCAGGACCCTCCAGAGTCTAGAGGCTGGTGGTGGTGATGAAGATGCAGGCTTGACTGGAGCTCTGAGTAACATGGGAGAGGCAGAGATGGGGCGGAGGTGGGTTGCACGAAGGAGTCTGCAAGGGAGAATGACAGATTAGCAGTGAGATTTTAAGAAACGTGGAGTGGATGGTAATTGGCTTGAAGAAAGCAACCAGAGAGATACTTTGACTAGACCTGTGATGTCAGCAATGAGCTTGACAGTGTGGGAAAGTGGAAGGAATGAAAAATGGAAACTAACAACCAAGCACTCTGGAAGCGGACAGATACAGTGGGGCGAAAAAGTATTTAGTCAGCCACCGATTGTGCAAGTTCCCCCACCTAAAATGATGACAGAGGTCAGTAATTTGCACCAGAGGTACACTTCAACTGTGAGAGACAGAATGTGAAAAAAAAATCCATGAATCCACATGGTAGGATTTGTAAAGAATTTATTCGTAAATCAGGGTGGAAAATAAGTATTTGGTCACCTCAAACAAGGAAAATCTCTGGCTCTCACAGACCTGTAACGTCTTCTGTAAGAAGCTTTTCTGTCCCCCACTCGTTACCTGTATGAATGGCACCTGTTTGAACTCATCATCTGTATAAAAGACACCTGTCCACAGCCTCAAACAGTCAGACTCCAAACTCCGCCATGGCCAAGACCAAAGAGCTTTCGAAGGACACCAGGAAAAGTATTGTAGACCTGCACCAGACTGGGAAGAGTGAATCTACAATAGGCAAGCAGCTTGGTGTGAAAAAATCAACTGTGGGAGCAATCATCAGAAAATGGAAGACATACAAGACCACTGATAATCTCCCTCGATCTGGGGCTCCACGCAAGATCTCATCCCGTGGGGTCAAAATGATCATGAGAACGGTGAGCAAAGATCCCAGAACCACACGGGGGGACCTGGTGAATGACCTGCAGAGAGCTGGGACCAAAGTAACAAAGGTCACCATCAGTAACACACTACAACGGCAGGGAATCAAATCCCGCAGTGCCAGACGTGTTCCGCTGCTGAAGCCAGTGCATGTCCAGGCCCGTCTGAAGTTTGCCAGAGAGCACATGGATGATACAGCAGAGGATTGGGAGAATGTCATGTGGTCAGATGAAACCAAAGTAGAACTTTTTGGTATAAACTCAACTCGTCGTGTTTGGAGGAAGAAGAATACTGAGTTGCATCCCAAGAACACCATACCTACTGTGAAGCATGGGGGTGGAAACATCATGCTATGGGGCTGTTTTTCTGCCAAGGGGACAGGACGACTGATCCGTGTTAAGGACAGAATGAATGGGGCCATGTATCGTGAGATTTTGAGCCAAAACCTCCTTCCATCAGTGAGAACTTTGAAGATGAAACGAGGCTGGGTCTTCCAACATGACAATGATCCAAAACACACCGCCCGGGCAACAAAGGAGTGGCTCCGTAAGAAGCATTTGAAAGTCCTGGAGTGGCCTAGCCAGTCTCCAGACCTCAACCCCATAGAAAATCTGTGGCGGGAGTTGAAAGTCCGTGTTGCTCGGCGACAGCCCCAAAACATCACTGCTCTCGAGAAGATCTGCATGGAGGAATGGGCCAAAATACCAGCTACTGGGTGTGCAAACCTGGTAAAGACCTATAGTAAACGTTTGACCTCTGTTATTGCCAACAAAGGTTATGTTACAAAGTATTGAGTTGTATTTTTGTTATTGACCAAATACTTATTTTCCACCCTAATTTACGAATAAATTCTTTACAAATCCTACCATGTGGATTCATGGATTTTTTTTTCACATTCTGTCTCTCACAGTTGAAGTGTACCTCTGGTGCAAATTACTGACCTCTGTCATCATTTTAGGTGGGGGAACTTGCACAATCGGTGGCTGACTAAATACTTTTTTGCCCCACTGTATGTGTTTACAGATGTCATCTAAGCTTATTTTACCATAAGTTCTATTTTACGTCTTAGAACTTAAAAGCTATTCCACACAAGGTTTTCCAGAAAGCTTCCGGAAACTTTTTACAGAAAGTGAAGCAGCAGCATTTACTTTAAAGCAAGTAATATTTCCTGTCACCTGTTCACTGGTATCCAGTTCCTCTCTAGGCTCAGGCTGCTGCTGCTTTGAGGATCTGTTTTTTCTAGTTGGGATAATGATTAAATGAAAGTGTTAAAGAAATTACAAACTTAGCGAAATGACAATACAATAAATGGCACATAAGTTCCACTCACATGATCCATAGGATGACCGAGTATAAGAGTATAAGACCCAGAAGAATAGCAGGGACTATGACAGCTGTTAATTTCCATGCTCCTAAAAAAGTGATCAAGTGAATTAGGGTGGCACTTTTAAATCCTAATAACTAAGCCTGAACTAAAATGAACCATAACCAAACTCAACCAAATGAATAGAATACACAACTACAGGATCAGATATGAGACAAATCAGATTTAACTTACTTGATACAACAGTCAGCTGTAAGGTGGAGTAATGATGCCCTCTGGTGTTCTGTGCAACACAGTAATAACTCCCGCTGTGTTCAGGTCTGAAGTCAGTGATGGTAAAGTTCTGTCCAGAAGTTTTAGGTGACTCTTCATCGTCCTTGTACCAGGTGTAATTAGCTGCTGGGTTAGCATCACTGCTACAGGTCAGAGTCACTGAACTGCCCTCCACTATCTCAGCAGAGGGACTCACTGACACAGAGGGAAGCTTTGGAGCATCTGGAGGAGAACACAGAGCGGACCTGTACTTTTAACAATACAGTTTCAACCCACTTTTTCCACACACGATGCATGACAATAATATTGGGAGCTGATTGTGATTGTTAAGTAAACAGGAAAGCTGATGTTGTTCAGGTCATTAGTTCTGTTTCGCTTTGTCTTTCTAATTTTTTTGTAAGCTGTACAAAGTTGCCTCTTGCTTCAGTAACTGCTGTTATGAACTTTACTCATATATTAAAATATATTATTTTAAAATATGAATATTAAAATATTAAAATATTAAAATCACGAGAAAGTGTTACACTCTGTCCTTTGCACTAAGTGGTCACAAAAGCTTTATTTTATTAAGAATTTCTTCCCTGGAAGGCTGTATTTTGCTACCTGTTTGTCTACCTGTCTTGATTTATCAGTATGTAAATCACCAATTCCATCTGACTTTTTCATATTATAAAATAACTAAAATTACATTAAAATAGAATCACTTTTAAAATGAATTCAGTAATTTGACATCATTTTATTGCTTACTCCCGTGATATGTTGCTCACACAGAAACTCCCTTTTGATCATGTAGTGGAGTAAGCAACAAAGCTGATGGAAGACCAAGTAAAGCAAATGTTAACATAATTTAAAGCACCAAGTGAAAGTTTTCTACCCTGCTTTCTAAAACTGGGACTCTCCAACATTTTGACCTTAGAACTGAAGAAGCCTCTTGGATGAGGGGTGAAACGTCTTCAAGCAACTTAAAGAAGTCCAGATGCTTTTCTTTCCAAGCTCCTTAGACTACGATGACCTGGATCACTGAGAACCTTCACAGAAATAAGCCTGTTTCACTCACATGTCACATTAATGGAGATGTTGTATGTTGGCGATGAGACCCCCAGCTTGTTCTCAGCTGTACAGTGATATTCCCCAGAGTCAGAGGACTGGATGGAGCTGAAGATGAGCTGTGGTTCTTTAATGAGAGGGGTTTGATTGTTCGTCTTATACCAGGTGTATTTAGCTGCTGGGTTAGCATCACTGCTACAAGTCAGAGTTACTGAATTGCCCTCCACTATCTCACCAGAGGGACTCACTGACATAGAGAGAGGCCTTGGAGCATCTGGTAGAGAAAGAACATAGATTATATGCATGTTATTAGGTTCTGCAAAGGTTTATTATTGATTATTGATCAAATCAAACAAATCTGTGAACCTAATGGTTACACTAGTGTACACTAGTGTTTTTCACGCTGTTTTATGTGTAAACAGAGAGCTAATATGATAATTTAGTTTAAAGTTGCTTAATATTTAAGGTTGTGGCTTGTGTCTATAAAAAAAATGAATGGGGTCTGCCTTGATATAATACAATAATACAAATCTCTGTATGAGACTTGTACACAGCTATCAAGCAAACCATTGATTGGGTAATGTCATCTATCATCTGCCATTCTTAAGCGCTTATCTAACCACTGGAGATGGTCCCAATTCAAACTGGGTAAGAGAACATCATCATCAGAGAGGGAGTACAGTTGTACAGCCCTCACATGCACCCATACCTTCAATTTAGAATTGCCTGTTAACGCAACAAGTGTGTCATTGTACTCTGGGAAAACATGTAAACTCTGCAGGAAGGTCCAAGCTGGGCAAAGGTGCGAACCCAGAACCTCCCTGCAGTGTCTAACAGAACAGAACATAAACTATCTTAGTCACTGAACTGCTACCTCGCCACAACACAGAATCATCCCAGACAAATGTATGATCATAAATTGAAGTCAGTGATGATAATGATATTAAAATGTTATTAAAATGTTATATTAAAATAAATTTACTTTATTTAGGTCAGCTGCTGAACTGTAATTATAAAGCAGTTTGAGCTGCAAACTGATAATATTGGCAAATTCATAATGAGATAAAATATTGACAATAACTAGCTGAATGTTGCTTTTAAACACTGTCTGACTTACATGCCACATGGATAGAGATGTATTTAGGCGTGGAAGTATTCACTTTGTTTACAGCTTGGCAGTAATATTCTCCAGAATCAGTGGGCTGTATGGAGATAAAGGAGAGCTGTGGTTCTACAACGAGAGGTGTTTGGCTATTCTCCTTGTACCAGGTGTAGTTAGCTGCTGGGTTAGCATCACTGCTACAGGTCAGATTCACTGAATTGCCCTCCTGGATTTCACCAGAGGGACTGAACAACACAGAGAGAGACTTTGGAGCATCTGAGGGAGAAAAAAAGAGAGGTTAGTATTAGTTCCTGCAAAGACTGAGTTATTCACTAAATCAACTCCATGACTGCTCAACAAGCTGCTCAGTGAGGAGATTTGGATGGTTATGCATAAAGGTGAGTGAAGAACTTACATATCACAACAATAAAGATGGATTCAGATGTCGTCCTCCCCAGGTGGTTCTCAGCTGCACAGACATACTCTCCAGAGTCAAAGGACTGGATGGAGGTGATGGAGAGCTGCCGTTCATTAATGAGAGGTGTCTGATCACCATCCTTGTACCAGAAGTGGTTAGCTGTTGGTTTAGCATCACTGCTACAAGTGAGAGTTACTGAGCTCCCCTCACTGATTTCATTAGAAGGACTCACTGATACTGAGACAAACTTTGGGGGATCTGAGAGAAAGAAAATGATTCAATTTGTTAGTATTTCAGGGAAATAATGAGGAAGTAATGCTCTCAGTGAGAGAGATTTCTGGACCATCTGATGTATAAATTAGTTTCACTCACATTTCACATGAATAGAGATGGTGTCAGATGTCGCCCCCACGCTGTTGTAAGCTCTGCAGCGATACTGTCCAGACTCTGATCGCTGGATTGAGGTGAAGACAAGCTGTGTGTCTACACTTTGAGGTTTATTGTTATTCCCCTTATACCAGGTGTATTTAGCTGCTGGGTTAGCATCACTGCTACAAGTCAGAGTTACTGAATTGCCCTCCACTATCTCACCAGAGGGAGTCACTGACACATTAACGGGTTTTGGAGCATCTGAAGGAGAAGATATGAGGATGAATCAACTTCACGGTGTTTGAATCTAAATCTGTTCCTCATGCAAAAACTTTCAGGTCAACAAATGTGATTTCTGTGATGCAGATATATTCCACTGTGGATTTCAAATATGATGGCAATTAAAGGGAAATCTTATAACACGCAAAGATACATTTGTGTTGTATTGAATGCAGTATGTTGCATAACTATGACTAAAAGCTCTGTAGTTTGTTTTGTGTATGCTCAGTTTGGCAGTGAAAACATTGCTGCCTCTATGTGTTTTGCGTAGATCACTAATGACAGATCATGCCAGAAACAGAAACAAGAAAACCGATGTGAGCAAAAAGCAAAATGAGCTGGTTCCTTTTTTTTTAATTCTTATGGTAAATGTTTTGTTGCTTTCATAAAGCATAGAGACATTTGACCAGAAACCCTTCAGTAACTGAATCATTCAGATGAAATATTAATGGGTTGTACAGTAGGTTTACACAGCAATCGCCTTTCAATGAATTGAATGTTTAATATTTGATGATAGAAAAACAACTCAGGAGAGATGGAATAAAGTAAACGGGTTCAAGCAAACTGTTATTAAAGTTGATTTACTCACATTTCACGTTAATAAAGATGGACTGAGATGCACTCCTCCCCAGCTCATTCTCAGCTGTGCAGTAATATTCTCCAGAGTCAGAGGGCTGGATAGACGAAAAGTCGAGGACCGTTCCTTCACTGATACGTGTTTGGATGTTTCCCTTGTACCAGCTGTAATTAGCTGCTGGGTTAGCATTAAAGCCACAGTTTAGAGACACTGAAGTTCCTTCCTCTGCTTCAGCAGAAGGATTCACTAACACATAGTAAAGCTTTGGAGAAACTGGAGGATAAGAGAAAGTTTAAAAAGAGGGCTTTAAACATAAGGTGGTCTTTTTTTATTTTAAATCTTGACATGTTTTGTATGATTTTAGGATTTTTATAGTGACACTGTGGAGTAAACTCACACACTGCAGCAGAGCGATAACCCTCATGTCCTTTAACAGCACAGGAATAGCTGCTGTCATCACCTCCAACAGAGACTCGCAGAGATGTTTCTTCCTCTATTTTCTGTCCATTTTTGTACCAAACATATGATGGAGGATCAATTACATCACAGCTGCTGTGACACTGCAGCTCTGTGTGGCTTAACAATCTTCTCACCTTCACCTGTAAATCTGGATTTGTAAGGAAGAAACAAATAATCCTCATTTTAAACTAAACCACCAAACAAAACAGTAGAATTTTCAATGAAAATCTTACCTGTGACAGTCAAAGTGACTCCAGGTGAACCAGTATAACTTCCATCAGGCTGATTTGTTACGAATCTGAACTTGTACTCATCAGAGTCTCTCTCTCTCAGGTCTGTGATCCTCAGAGTGCAGTCGTTCTCATGAAAGCGGTACTCCGCTCGGCGCGAGTACGGCGCGTATGTTTTCAGATCCAACGGTTCATCCTTGTTTTTTATAAACCAAAGTCTTTTTTGAACTGCAGTATTCATATTGTGTCTTGTAGAAGGGTAACTGTAGCTGCAGCCTATGTCCACTGTTGATTTTTTCAAGGCGCAGATGTGAGTGGAAGTGTAAGTCACTGACCAACCATTCTGACCCAGTACCGCTGTAACACAGAGCACATCAGACACTACAGACACAATCACAGTGACATTAATAATGGAAACGTTTGTACGAAGTGTCTTTAAAATGAAATGCAAGTCATTGAGACAAAGCTTTCTCTATATGAAATTTAATATTTTATTATGCACTTTGACTGCCATGTTATTATTTATGTTCAACACTTTAATAATTAAGTTTTATATTGATGTACACACAACTGTGTGCTTTTCTGTAGTTTTGTATATATTTATAATTGTTTGTTATTTCTCCCTGCTGTCTTACTATTTATATTTTATTCATGCACAGTTGCCATGACAATAAAGGACTATTCTATTTTATTCTGTTCTATTCTAACAAAGAAAAGGTGTTGACTAAGAAAGGCATCTGTAATTTTAACCTAAATTCAGATTTAATGTGCATCTTAATTATTGTTAGTGTGTTAAAATGCTCGTGTTTCAAACAGTTTACTGTGCAATGAGACTGATGATAAGTTTCATAGTAAACTTTATAAAATGCAGAACAGAAGTGCTGCTGCGTTTGCAGATCTCTGAGAGCTGCTTTACTAGAAACCAAAAGGAGAATAGAAATTGAAGAAATTGAAGTGAAGATGTTTGGTTCCTGTTTTGTTTTAGTATAGAGACACCGTAACTAAATACTTCAAATATACTACTATCAGACCCACTTAGAGTTATTTCAAACAGCAATGCAGTTTTTATGCAGTCATACACAACAGAGACATGTCGAGATAAAAACATCCTGAGATGCTGATGGTGGGAACATTTTAATAATCTGTGGAAATGTCATGATAAACACACTATAACTTTTAATATCATATTATAACTTTAAAACAAATGTCACTCTTTTAGCTTCCTTCATTGTAAAAGTTAGTTATTCAGTACCCGATGCAGTGAGAAGCAGTACAAATACAAATTCAATCCTTGCTGCTGCAGTTGCACTCATGGCTGCTCCTCTCTTCTGTCTGCGTGACAGAAAATTGTATCAGCAAAGAGTTTAAATATTGTATTTTCCAGTCTGCAAAAACACAATAAAAATAAAGATATAAAATAGTAACTTCTACTTACCATAGAAAAAGATGTTGTCTTTAAAAATCATGTCCCTGTTGGGAAGCACAAGACCGAAAAGTAAAACTGTCACACTTCCTTCTTTTTCATGTGATTTTTTCAGCATGAAGCATGAATAAGGATGAAGCCATTACATCTGGGACTGAATGCTGTTGTTTTCAAAACCACATACAGCCCTCTAAATGTGTTATATTAAAGCCTGAGGAACTAATTTTGTGGTGTTTTAATACCAAAAGTAGCACAAGAAGTATGGGGGTGTGCTCATGCATCTAATGGCTAGCTTAATCACATGTGCTCCACCCCCTTGTGTCATAGGTCGAATGTAATCATTGAGACACGCCTCCGGTCCCTCTGTTCCCCCACCTTTTTCCAACAGTGTCAGCACCATTTTTAATTTTTTGATTCGCATCATACTGTTTATGAAGAAGAAAGATAACTGTGGAGGAGCACTAAAGGTGTAGGTGCTAAAGCTGATAAATCCATCCATTTTCCTCTAGTTATCTGAGGTCGGCATGTGGGGTCAGCAGCCTCAGCAGAAAAACCCAGGCCTCCTTCTCCCCAGACACCTCCTCCAGCTTATCAGCCGGAGGCCACCACCTGATGAAGCCAGCAGTAACACATATCTACACAAAGCAGAGATGAGATTCTGAGGTTCCACCACTTTCTACACCTGTAAACTCTGCTCATAAAAATGATGAACAAAGGGCCACAATGGCACTACTAACCAAAGGTGTTTTTGTTATTAATTGGGGGAAATGGCAAGATAAAAATATGGTCACAGCAGCAGTTCATCGATGGAGTTGCTGGTACCTGGCTTTTTAAAATTTCTGATGCTATTATTTTAATAAAAGTTTGCAGTCACCTAGGATTTGTTCAAATTTTACTTTTTTTAAATTTTGATATAAATTATTCAATTATTAGAGGTGTGCAAACACTCTAAAGAGAGGAAAGAAGAAGACAGAGAAACAACAAAATAACAGTAAACACAAAGGCAAGCAAAGAGCCACAGAAATGCATGAGAAGGGAAAGTGAGGATGAATGAGGGATGGTCACTGTGTCAGATTAGAGCAACAACAGCATGACCCCTGAAATGCACCAGGTCTGTGGTGTATTCTCATGTCCGAGATATTGCAACCCCCGCACTATTTTTTCAGTTAAAGAAGACCAGAAGTGTTTCATAGTCAAGGTGTATAATCTGCACCGGGTCCTTTATTTTGAAAATCAGCTGGTCTGACTGGGCCCTCCAGTCACATTTGGTACAATTAAGGATGAACTATAACTAAATTATGACTTACTTATCAGCCTTTCTCTTGACTTAACTATTAAATTTGAACTGGTTTGCTAGAGGAGCCCATGTTTACATACAATATTGGAATAATGTGGTGCTATGAGGTCTTTTAAAAAGATATGGGGTCTGATCATTCAGGATATAGAATTTATAGAATCACAATTTTGAATCCAAGAAAGAAAGAAATACAGGAAGCCAAAGATGAGATGCTAATATAGGTGGTCTAGTAACTGTAGTACTCTAGTTTGAAATGTTTTGGATCAGCTTAATGTAAACTTAAGAGTAAACATGAGGGGAACAAAGCTGAACCTAATACTATAAAAACAGACATGGAGAGTAAACTGAAAACTAAACACACAGGTCACCAAAACTGAACAACAAATAACCAAACAAAGGGAACACAGCTGATGCAGACTTGATGCAAAAGGGCATAACATAATCTGAGTATACACACTCATGACTAACCTTGAGCTGCAGTGACTGTATTTTAAAGTCTGTGCACACCTGGTGAACTGCAGCGTGGCAGACTCATCTAACCCACAAATGATCATTATTAAAATACTTTCCATCCTCCCAAGCTGTGGTGGGACATGTGGAACATTGACTTTGTCACTGATATTAAGTTATTTTTTCAAGAAAGTGGCACATGCACTGAATAGTCAAACTACTCCAACAATGACTCACATGAATGAGATATTTGTTGTGTTTCAGCTGGATTGCACAGCATTTGGAAGACCTGCATGTGAGAACATTTTCAATAACATAACAACATTACCATTAACTCACTGGAATAAGGCATTTATTTCAGTTCTGTTTATCTGTTTATATTTCCCATTTTATTTCTTGACCTCAGTCCTTTTGTCCCTCCCATCCAAGACATGAGGAGGTCACTGTATTCTGCTCACTTATATGCTTTTACCCACAGTCACACACTGACAATATGATAACACAGAGATGATTGGATAATCAAGTATTACTCGGATATAAGTCCTCTAAATTTGTGTTTATTTGTTTTCCTTTAATGACAGTAAAACATGACAGTGGCAGTCAGAGGAAGCTGGTTAGGTTTTACATGTACATTTACACTAAAGTTCAGCAAAATGACAGATGAATCCCTTTACTGTGGTTTTACATGACAAAGAAAAAAAAGGTGATATTCGCTAATTCTAAACTAACAACATTTTGCTTCAATGTAATCACAGAAGGAACTCCGTAAAGGTCTTCCTTATATGAATATCTGCAGTTCAGAATACAAAACATAAAGAAGGGTGACTCGATTCAGTTTTATGTTTGATTAATTGGTTTCTTTGTATTAATTTGAATTATGATGTCAGTAATGTATTTGCAGAGCACAAAGAGAGCTTTAAACACAACCTATGGGTTAAAGGAAATGTAAATACAAAAACACCTAAAACAATAATTTGTTTTCCAATTATTAGATAATTGCAATAATCCAGAGAAATGGAATGAAAAAGCAAAAATCAATAAGTTATATCTGATCAATATTCCAGGAGAAGTAGTGATTCTTATCAATTGTGGACAGACGAATGGACAAGATGAACTAATAAGAATGAAATATATAACAATATATTTTTAATGTGCAATTGAGCAGAAAAGCAGTTCAGATAATGTGTTAGCACAAATAAAAATAACAGATACAATGATAATTGTATATATAATAAGAATGTGGTGAGATTCGAGTGTATGTAATAAGTTTCTGTATATATTTTGACACCTCACGTGTTAATTAAGTAAACATGAAGCATTTTTCTCTCAACCTGATTCTCTCATGTTTCACATCAATAGAAACGTGTTTAGGTGTTGACGGCACAAATTTGTTCTCAGCTACACAGTCATGCTCTCCAGAATCAGCAGACCGGGTTAGCATCACTGCCACAGGTCAGAGTCACTGAAATGTTCTCCTGGGTTTACCAGACAGATTTACTCACACTGAGGGAGACTTTGGAGCATCTGGGGGGAAACACAGGAAGGTAATTGTAGTTTTTGAACAAAATCAAACATCTTTGTAAGTGTAAATGACAGGATGGATGTTGTTAGTCTACTCTAGGACTCAAAGTACTTTACACAGCATGACTCTTTCACGCATTCACACAAACACTTTTTTCTATGCACATATTCACACCCTGATGGATGCATCAGGGAGCAAATTGGCATTGGTATCTTGCCCAAGGATATTTGCCATGCAGACTGGAGCAGCAAGGGATTGAATCACCAACCTGAGCTACAGCCACTCCAGCAGGATTTAGCAGGAATACTGATGTCCACAGAGACATTATGACTGACCAGTCTGATCAAATTATAGTTTCTTAGTGAACATGAATGGCAGTTCAAACTTTCCACTTTACTTGCCTCTTTTCTGTAGCAGTAAAAGAAAAGTTTGCACATCATCTTGAAACCATGGACAGATATGTTGGAGAGTTGGTTCAATAATTTCTTATTGGAAAAAACAGTAAGCTTTACTGCATTTTTGGGTGGTTTGAGCCTACCCCAGCTATGATGACATGTCAAAGAATAACAATAATGGATTGCATTTATATAGCACTTTTAGGTGGGTGAAGTGTCTTGCCCAAGGACAAAACAACCGAGACTGTCCGGGCCGGGGCTCAAACTGCCAATCTTCCGATTACAAGACAAACTGCCAACTCTTGAGCCACGATCGCTCCATGGTGGCGCGATCATGCCAGAATCCCAAAGAATTCCTCACTAGTCGCTCACAGGACAAATGCAGACTCACATTTTAAACACAATTAGTCAGAAGTCTTTGCAAATGATGGGGAATTGACAAAATGTATCAACTAGAGGTATACGTTTGTTGAACTACTGTGAGCAAAACCTTATTGACAATTGATACAGATGATCAAAAATCAAATGAAAGTCTCTAAAGAGAGATAAAATCGATCAGTGAGAAGAAAAATTGTTGAATCTGAGAAAAATGAAATTATTTCCACTCACATTTCACATCGATAGAAGTATATTCAGATGTCTTCCTTCCCAATGTATTTCCAGCTATACAGTAATACTGTCCAGAGTCAGAGGGCTCGATGGATCTGAAGGCAAGCTCGGGTTCTTTACTAAGAGGTGTTCTTCCATTTGTCTTGTACCAGACATACGTAGCTGCTGGGTTAGCATCACTGCTGCAGGTCAGAGTCACTGATCCGCCCTCCTTGATTTCACCAGAGGGACGCACTGACACAGAGGGAGGCTTTGGAGCATCTGGAGGAGGAAACAAAGGGAAATAAATACATGGAATTATTTCCTTCAAAGGCTGAAAAATTGACCAAATCAAAAACCTCAATGAATCTAATGCAGGGGCTTCTCAGTGAGTAGATGGCTTTAGTAGAGAGATGTTCTCAGCCACATTATCACTTTATGATCAGATCTAGACAAACGACACTATTTAAACAACCCCATTTCCTAAAAGAAACTGGCCAGATGTTTACCAATCTGCAAAACGTCTAACCTCTAATGTCTGCAAAGTGTCTAAAAACTGTGAAAACATTTCAGAAAAATATTTTTTCATATAAAATTGTCAAGACTTTGAAGACATCATCGTGTACAGTACATCAAATCATCAAAAGATTCTGAGAATTTTGAGAAATCCTCCGCTTAAGGGATGAGGCCAAAAATCCATATTAGATGCCTGTGAGCTTTGGTCCCCCAGACATTCAGGTAACATTCTGCCATTTAGATCACTGCACGGGCTCAGGAACACAGTTCACTGCACCATTCGCAAGTGCAGATTAAAGCTCAATGATGTAATGAAGAAGCCATATATATACAGGTGTATACAGGCATATAATAATAATAATAATAATAATAATAATAATAATAATAATAATGATAAATTTTATTTATGAGCGCTTTTCAAGTCACCCAAGGACACTTTACAATAGGATAAAACACTTAGTAAAACAATGGCAGAATAAGAACAATAAAATAAAAGCACAAGATAAAATTAACAAACAGTGGATTCACAGTGAATATGCAGATTTGAACAGATGAGTTTTGAGTTGGGATTTAAACTGGGGGAGAGAACCAATGTTTCTTATTTCTGGGGGCAGAGAGTTCCACAGCCTGGGAGCAGAGCAGCTGAAAGCTCTGCTTCCCATGGTGGTGAGGCGGAAGGAAGGTACAGCAAGCTGGATAGAAGAAGAAGAACGAAGTGAACGGGCAGAACAAGTGGTGGTTAACAGGTCAGAAAGGTAAGAAGGAGCGAGGTTATGAATGGCCTTGAAGGTGAGCAGAAGAAGTTTGAAAATTATCCGGAATTTCACAGGGAGCCAGTGAAGTTCCTGAAGAACAGGGGTGATGTGCTGGTAGGAGGGGGTTCTGGTGATAATGCGAGCAGCAGAGTTCTGAACTAGTTGAAGCTTATGGAGGGATTTTTGGGGGTGTTAGGGAGTTTTTATTGTTTTATTTGCTTATGCTTCAAAAGTTATGTTATACATATTTCACCAGACACAGTTTTCTGTAGAAACAGGAAGCTGACCCTGTGACACTGACATTTACCGAGACCAGTACAGAAATACATATCCGCAGAAGTTGACTTGCATTATATTATTCTTAGAAATTGACTTGCAACACACATACTTTGTGACACACACACACACACATACACACACAGCTTACACACAGACAGCATCAGGACCTGCGTAACAGGAAATGTGATTATATTTGCATATTGACGATGTAACCTATAAAAATAAACGAATACTGCAGTTCGGTGTGATTGCTCTCTGAGTAGTTCACCCGTGCAGCACGTTAATTATCTCGAGTGTCTCAGTGTTGATTATTCACCTGACTGTTTGTTAACTGTAAATCTCTGACAGGGGGAGACCATGCAAAAGAGAATTGCAGTAGTCAGTACGGGAGGTAACAAGACAAGAATGGACGTAGACTGGGTGGAAAGAGAAGGAAGCAATCTGTTAATGTTACGTAGATGGAAGTAGGCAGAATGGGTGAGATTATTGATGTGAGATTTATAGGAAAGTGAACTGTCTAGGATGACACCAAGGCTCTTAACCTGAGGAGAAGGGAAAACTGTGGAGTTATCGATGGTGAGTGAGAAATGGTTTGCCTTCAAAAGGTTCGATTTGGTGCCAATAAGGAGGATCTTAGTTTTATCCTAATTGAGCTTTAGAAAATTAGAGGTAAACCAGGATTTTAACTTGGATAGACATTCTGTAAGGGAAGAAGGTGGGAGGGAGGAATCAGGTTTGCAAGAGATATATATCTGGGTGTCATCAGCAAAACAGTGAAACTGAAGATCAAATTTGCGGAAGATGGTACCTAAAGAGAAGAGGGCCTAAAACTGAGCCTTGGGGTACACCAGAGGTGACGGGGAATAGACGAATGATCTTAGTTGAATAAACTGGGAATGGTTGAGGAGATATGATTGAAACCAGGCGAGGGGTGTGTCAGAGATGCCGAGAGAGGAAAGTCTGCTTAGAAGGACAGAGTGAGAAATGGTGTCAAAGGCTGAGCTCAGATCTAAAAGGACGAGAATGGTGAGAAGACCAGAGTCAGCTCTG
Organism: Aulonocara sp. 'chitande type north' Nkhata Bay; assembly: GCF_057382095.1. NCBI lineage: Eukaryota > Metazoa > Chordata > Actinopteri > Cichliformes > Cichlidae > Aulonocara > Aulonocara sp. 'chitande type north' Nkhata Bay. The sequence continues at coordinate 5,981,542 of NC_141349.1, forward strand.
ATTAGAAGATCGTTAGTGACTTTAAGTAGAGCAGTTTCGGTACTGTGACATGAGCGAAAACCAGATTGAAATCTCTCGTAGATGTTATTATTAACCAGGTGTAAATGAAGTTGAGCTGCAACCACTTTTTCGAGTATCTTAGAAATGAAGAGTAGATTGGAAATCGGACGGAGGTTGTTAAAGTTGTTAGGATCTAAGGAAGGTTTTTTCAGTATAGGAGTGACTAGAGCAGTCTTCAATAAGGGGGGAATGATACCGGTGGTGAGAGAAGAGTGAATGATAGCAGAAATGAGTGGGAGTAAAGAAGAGAGGCAGGATTTCACAAGCCCCGTGGGCATGGGGTCAAGATGACATGTGGCAGGCTTTGATTTACATATGAACTCAGAAATATCAGATAAATCAGGAAGATGAAAAGTGGGAAAACGGCTCAAAAAGGAGAAAAGGTTCTGGAGAGGGCGTAGACACAACATTTGATCTGAGTTGCTGGTGGATGTTATTGATTTTCGTAGTCCAGAACAGCATCAAGGAGTTGCAGGTTTCAGAGGAATAGAAGTGCGGTGGTAAAGCGTTGGGGGGTTGAATTAGTTTGTTGAGAACTGAAAACAGAGTCCTTGCATTACCCTCATAAGAACTGATAATACCAGAGTAGAAGCTTTGTTTGGCCTCGTTGATGGAGTCTTTATACTGAAGTACATGGTATTTATAGATTTCTGAATCAACAGTTAAACCAGATTTCTTATATTTACGCTCTAGCTGCCGAGCTCTGGCCTTCAGAGCTCGGAGGTCAGAGGTAAACCAGGGAGCAGAGCGAGCGAAGGAAACAGAGTGGGTTTTTACAGGAGCCAGAGAATCAAGGACCGTGCGTAGACAATTATTATAATATAACAACAAATCATCAGGATTAGAATAGAAGTCCGGAATCTGAACATTGTCCAAACTGGTAGTGAGAATGTCCATATCAATGTTCTTGATGTTGCGGAACGAGATGAGACGGGTTGGCTTGGTAGAAGAGCAGCAGAGAGTGAGATTAAATGAAAGGAGGAAGTGGTCAGTTATGGGGATTTCAGTAGCAGAAAGATTCGAGGGAGTATATACAGGTATATACAGGTATATACGGGTGTATACAGGTATATACAGGTATATACGGGTGTATACAGGTATATTTGGGTGTATACAGGTATATACAGGTATATACGGGTGTATACAGGCATATACAGGTATATACAGGTGTATACAGGTATATACAGGTATATATGGGTGTATACAAGTATATACAGGCATATACAGGTATATACGGGTGTATACAGGCATATACAGGTATATACAGGTGTATACAGGTATATACAGGTATATACAGGTGTATACAGCTTTGACATCATTCTCCTACACAGTTACTGATGTAAGGCCTTTTACCAGTGGGTGTTGAAAGGCGTTCCAATTGGAGGGTAATGCTAAACCACATACTTAATTTATTAGTTGATAGTGAAAGAGTCCAGGTGCTGAATTGAACTGTAAGACATCATTATACAAAAGCAATACAATAAAGATAACATCAGGACCAATGAGCAGCTAGAATCCTACATCAGAAGAGAATGAGACAACAGTCTCTTTCCAAAAGTCCAGCAACTTGTCTCCTCAATTCCCAGATGATTATGATTATTAAAAGAAGAAGAAACGTTACACAAAAAAAAATCAGGGCCATGATCCAAGGTTTGGAGACATCCTGCCATCAAATTTAAAATGAGGGAGTGTTTTTCTCATTTTAGTTAGATTTAGATTTCTTTATATGTTCTATTGTAAATGAAATATGGCTTTGTGAGACTTTCAAATTATGCATTATGTTATTATGTACATTTTACTCCCAGCGTTTTTAGATCTGGGGCTGAACTTCATGGTAGTGGTGCACCAGGAAAAAACGTCAGATCGTCTAAACCATGAACATGATACAGCAAATGTGGATGTGCACTGAAATGTTTACATAGTGTCATGAGAGAAAACATTTATTGTTTAGATTTATCATTTATCATGGCAACCAAATGGAAGTCAATGATCATGATTAGCTGACATGTGAAACTGTTTTATGTCTTAATTTTAGATGGAATGCATAGCATATAAAGATAATGACAGCAGCTGAAATGAATTATGAAGCAGACAGAGATTAACAAAGCAGATGTTTGAGGTTAATTAATTTTGATTAGACATGAAGGGAATTTTCAAAAGTTGTTCTTAAAAAAACTAACATGTTCACCCACATTTGACATCAATGGAGGTATATTCAGATTTCTTCCTCCCCACTTTGTTCTGAGCTCTACAGTAATACTCTCCAGAGTCAGAGGACTGGATGGAGCTGAAGGAGAGCTGCTGTTCATTACTGAGAGGTTTTTGACCATTCTTCTTGTACCAGGAGTATTGAGCTGCTGGATTAGCATCACTGCTACAGATCAGAGTCACTGATCCGCCCTCCCTGAATTCATTAGAAGGGCTCACCATCACTGACACAAACTTTGGAGCATCTGTGAGAAAAAACAATTGTGCAAATTATCACTAATTTGTTAAAATGATGAGGAATTTATAAAGTGTAACAGCTTGAAGTTTTGTACAGTAGTTGACCCTATTTTTTTTCTTCTAAACAAAGGTATAAGGCTGTAGAATTACTATAGAAATGTGACAAAGTTTTATGAAAGTTGATGCAGTATATAAAAAATTAAATAAAAATAAATCTTCTGAAGAGAGATTAAATCTCACTGTCATAGAGAGAAGTTATTGATGGATCTGAGAGAAATATATGAAATTATTTCCACTCACAGTTCACATTAATAGAAATATATTCAGATGTCGTCCCCACTGTATTAGCAGCTATACAGTAATACTGTCCAGAGTCAGAGGGCTCGATGGATCTGAAGACAAGCTGTGGTTCTTTACTGAGAGGTGTCCTTCCATTTGTCTTGTACCAGACAAACGTAGCTGCTGGGTTAGCATCACTGCTACAGGTCAGAGTGACTGAAGTGCCCTCTTTGATTTCACCAGAGGGACGCACTGACACAGAGGGAGGCTTTGGACCATCTGCAGGAGAAAGCAAAGAAAAATGACAGCATTGTATCTTTTTTTTAAAGATCCCCTCCGCATATCACTACCTTATGGTGGTAGAGGGGTTTATGTGTCCCAGGGAACCCAGGGGCTATGTTGTCCAGGGGCTTCTGCCCCCTGGTAGGGTCTCCCATGGCAAAATGGTCCTTGGTGAAGGACTAGACAAAGAGCGATTTAGAAGTTCACCCTGCCCAGTATAGGGTTACCGGGGCCCCGTCCTGGAGCCAGGCCTGGGGAAGCTGCCCAAAGGCGAGTGTATGGTGGCCGGGCCTTAGTCCACAGGGCTGAGCCGGGCACAGCCCAAAAGAGAGACATGGGCCCATCCTCCTGCAGGCCCACCACCTGCAGGAGACGCCGTAGGGGTCGGGTGCATTTTGTGCCAGCAGCAGCCAGGAGCAGAGGTCCTGGCAGACCGATCCACTGGGAATGCTGGACATCGGCCCCAGTCCACGAGATCTTCAACACACAGAGCTCTACTTGCATTGAGTGAAGCGCTGCTGACTTGAACTGAGAAAATTGTTGGGTGGTGGAAGGAATACTTCGAGGACCTCCTTAATCCCACTGGCACGTCTTTTGTTGAGGAAGCAGAGTCTGGGAATGAGGGGGATGACTCGCCAATCTCTATGGGCAAGATAACTGAGGCAGTTAAACAACTCCTCGGTGGCAGAGCCCCTGCAGTAAATGAAGTCTTCCCTGAGTTCCTAAAGGCTCTGGATGCTGTCCAGGGCTGTCCAGGTTGACACGTCTCTACAATGTTGCATGGAGGTTGGATTGACAGACTGGGGTGGTGGTTCCCATCTTCAAGAAAGGGGACCGGAGGGTGTGATGGTTGAATTATTGATCAGATTAAAGACAAAAGCTTAGCCACATTATGATTTGATGAAAAAATGAAACAAATTACCACAATATCTAAAAAAGGGTCTATGGACAATGTGAATCAAAATGAATGTAATGATTTGCAAATCTCAAACACTGACACTCATGAGCTGAAGGTTTCCTAAATGCCCTGTTTTACTCACATTTCACATCAACAGAAATGTTTGTAGGTGTTGATGTTCCCAGCCTGTTCTCAGCTGTACAGTAATACTCTCCAGAGTCAGCAGGCTGGATGGACTTGAAGGAGAGCTGTGAATCTGTACTGACAGGTGTTTGATTGTTCATCTTGTACCAGACATATGTAGCTGCTGGGTTAGCTTCACTGACACAGGTCAGAGTCACTGAAGTGCCCTCTTTGATTTCACCAGACGGACTCACTGACACAGAGGGAGGCTTTGGAGCATCTGGAGGAGAAAACACAGGGAGGTAACTGTAGTTTGAATTTCTGACCAAATCAAATAACTGTGTAAGTGTACAATGACACAAGTAAAGAGTTCTGGATGGTGTTAGCAGGAACGTCAACATCCTCATTATGATATTTCCATACTAATGGTAAACAAGAAATTACAAGATCAAAAATACAGATACTGAAAATAATAATGATTGCCTTATACTGGAGTTTTTATTGACCAGACATAACTGAGTGACAAGCAGGATACAGGCAAAGTCTATCACGGCACAAATACAGACTGAAACATTGTCATCTGAATCACCAGTTAAACTAACAAGCAGGTTTTTGGACAGACTTCACAGAAAGGCTTTGACTGACCAGGAAGTTTCAGCCCAGAACCTTCTTATAATAAGTCGACAATGATGACCACTGTATCAACCTGATTCCACCATAAGTACTGACATTTATTTCTTCTCGAGAAAGAGGAATCACAGAAAACTTTCTGGAAAACTGCAGTCCTCAAAGGATGAAAATGTTAAAAAATATATTTTACAAATTTTGATTGAAAAATGTACCTTAGAGGAAATCTTACTATCAGAGTCCTAAATGTCAATTTGTTTTCTTAGTGAGGAAGATAATATAGGTCATATTATGTTTTTAAACGTCATGGAGCCAAGATGAGGTTTTACTTATCAATAGTCACTGAATCACCAGCACAGAGTCAAAGTCGGGCTCTCCTCTAAGTGACCTGTGATAAGTTTATAACCATAAATAGAAGACAAGATGAAGATGAAAAGTACCTTTCATATTTCTGATTGACTGACCAGAACAGCACAGTAACACTGTGTGCTAAAAATGTAACACAAAAAAGAAAAATAACGTTTTATCTTAATTTGCTCTGCTCAGGGAGAGACAGCAGTTGTCTGCAATCATGAAGCAGGCAGACCCAAAGAAAGATGATATTATAGACCAACATATGTAGAAATACTGACAGACATGTTGAAACCTGCTTTTGTGAAAATTGTTTGACTTACATTTCACAACAATAGTGATGGATTTAAATGTTGACCCCAGCTTGTTCACAGCTCTGCAGTAATACTCTCCAGAGTCAGAGGACTGGATGGAGTTGAAGATGAGCTGTGGGTTTTTGCCGAGTGCTTGGCTGTTCCTCTTGTACCAGACAAACGTAGCTGCTGGGTTAGCATCACTGCTACAGGTCAGAGTCACTGCAGTGCCCTCTGTGATTTCACCAGACGGACTCACTGACACAGAGGGAGGCTTTGGATCATCTGGAGGAAACACAGGCAGACAACAGCATGTTTATTAGTTCCTTCAAAAGTTGAATTATTAAACAGATCAAACAACTCAACGAATCTAATGCTACAGGAGCTTCTCAGTGAGGAGACATGAAGGGAATTTTCAAACATTTTTCTTAAAAAATGTACCCACATTTGACATCAATGGAGGTATATTCAGATTTCTTCCTCCCCACTTTGTTCTGAACTGTACAGTAATACTCTCCAGAGTCAGAGGGCTGGATGGAGTTGAAGGAGAGCTGCTGTTCACTACTGAGAGGCTTTTGTCCATTCTTCTTGTACCAGGAGTATTGAGCTGCTGGATTAGCATCACTGCTACAGGTCAGAGTCACTGATCCGCCCTCCCTGAATTCATTAGAAGGGCTCACCATCACTGACACAAACTTTGGAGCATCTGCGAGAAAAAACATCATTGTTGAAATGTTGTGAAATTGACATAATGTAACAGCCAAAAGTGTAACATTTAAACATATTTTTTTCTGCAGAGAAGGAGTTTAAGGCTGTAGAATTGCTAAAGGAATGAAGTTTTATGACAACTCATGCAGTATATAAAAAATAAAATAAAATAAAAATATCTGAAGGGAGATTAAATCTCACTATCACAGAGAGAAGTTATTGATGGATTTCAAAGAAATATATGACATTTTTTCCACTCACAGTTCACTTTAATAGAAATATATTCAGATGTTGTCCCCACTGTATTAGCAGCTATACAGTAATACTGTCCAGAGTCAGAGGGCTCGATGGATCTGAAGACAAGCTGTGGTTCTTTACTGAGAGGTGTCCTTCCATTTGTCTTGTACCAGACAAACGTAGCTGCTGGGTTAGCATCACTGCTACAGGTCAGAGTGACTGAAGTGCCCTCTTTGATTTCACCAGAGGGACGCACTGACACAGAGGGAGGCTTTGGACCATCTGCAGGAGAAAGCAAAGGGAAATAATAGCAAGGTATTGTTTTGATCAAAGCTCAAATTATTGATTAGATCAAAGACAAAATCTAAGCCGACTCATTGAATTGATGATATGAATAAATGGCATTATTTACCACAATATCTGAAATGGGATACTATACACAATGTGAATCAAAACACTGACATCTCAAACACTGACAACCATGACGCCCTGTTTTACTCACATTTCACATCAACAGAAATGTTTGTAGGTGTTGATGTTCCCAGCCTGTTCTCAGCTGTACAGTAATACTCTCCAGAGTCAGCAGGCTGGATGGACTTGAAGGAGAGCTGTGAATCTGTACTGACAGGTGTTTGATTGTTCATCTTGTACCAGACATACGTAGCTGCTGGGTTAGCATCACTGCTACAGGTCAGAGTCACTGAAGTGCCCTCTGTGATTTCACCAGAAGGACTCACTGACACAGAGGGAGGCTTTGGAGCATCTGCAGGAGAAAACACAGGGAGGTAACTGCAGTTTGAATTTCTGATCAAATCAACTAACTGTGTAAGTGTACCTAGACAGGACAGAAGAGTTCTGGATGGTGTTAGCACGAATGTTAACGTCCTCAGACTGGTAAGTTGCGAAGTCTTTGTTGTCGAGTCTGACAGCAGACTTATGGCATTTCCATAACTTATATCACAGTTTACTTCACTAATTGTAAACAAGAAATTATGAGAACAAAAAAAATGCTGTTATGAAAATTGTTTGACCTACATTTCACATCAATAGTGATGGATTTAAGTGTTGACCCCAGCTTGTTCACAGCTCTACAGTAATACTCTCCAGAGTCAGAGGACTGGATGGAGCTGAAGATGAGCTGTGGGTTTTTGCCGAGTGGTTGGCTGTTCCTCTTGTACCAGACATACGTAGCTGCTGGGTTAGCATCACTGCTACAGGTCAGAGTCACTGCAGTGCCCTCTGTGATTTCACCAGACGGACTCACTGACACAGAGGGAGGCTTTGGATCATCTGGAGGAAACACAGGGAGACAAAAGCATGTTATTAGTTCCTTCAAAGGTTGAATTATTAAACAGATCAAACAACTCAATGAACCTGATGCTACAGAAGTTCTCAGTGAGGAGATTTGGATGGTGTTATCAGAGAGATGTTCCCATCTACACTATGACTTTAAGATTTGATGAAATTGGACTATTTACATGATTCAGCAGATGTGGATGTGCACTGAAATGTTTATAAGTTGGCATGCAAGAAAAAAACTAATGAAGAAAATTGAATTTATCCTTTTTAAAGAAGTTACATCTGTAAAAGGTGTAAAAGGTTAATATACTGAAAGGTACATTTTGAAAAATCACAACGTTTTTATCATTTCACTACTTGATGGAAGTCAATGATCATGATTACCTGATATGTGAAATAGTTTTGTGCATTGATTTCAAAGGGAATATGTGGCATATAAAAATGCAATAAATGGAGCAGTTCAGTGATCGACAGTAGCTGAAATGAATTATGAAACAGACAGAGATTAACAAAGCAAATGTTTGAGGTTAATCAATTTTAATTATACACGAAGGGATTTTAGAAAGTTTTTCTTAAAACAAATAAACTTGTTCACCCACATTTGACATCAATGGAGGTATATTCAGATTTCTTCCTCCCCACTTTGTTCTGAGCTCTACAGTAATACTCTCCAGAGTCAGAGGGCTGGATGGAGCTGAAGGAGAGCTGCTGTTCATTACTGAGAGGTTTTTGACCATTCTTCTTGTACCAGGAGTATTGAGCTGCTGGATTAGCATCACTGCTACAGATCAGAGTCACTGATCCGCCCTCCCTGAATTCATTAGAAGGGTTCACCATCACTGACAGAAACTTTGGAGCATCTGTGTGAAAAACAGTTGTGCAAATGATCAGTAATTTGTTAAAATGATGAGGAATTTAAACACTGTAACAGCTCGAAGTCTTGTGCAGTAGTTGAATCTATTTATTTTCTTCTTAGCAAAGATATAAAGTTGTAGAATTACTACAGAAATGAGCCGAAGTTTTATGACAACCTATGCAGTATATAAAAAACTTTAAAAAAAAATTTATCCTCTGAAGGGAGATTAAATCTCACTGTCATAGAGAGAAGTTATTGATGGATCTGAGAGAAATATATGAAATTATTTCCACTCACAGTTCACATTAATAGAAATATATTCAGATGTCGTCCCCACTGTATTAGCAGCTATACAGTAATACTGTCCAGAGTCAGAGGGCTCGATGGATCTGAAGACAAGCTGTGGTTCTTTACTGAGAGGTGTCCTTCCATTTGTCTTGTACCAGACAAACGTAGCTGCTGGGTTAGCTTCACTGCTACAGGTCAGAGTGACTGAAGTGCCCTCTTTGATTTCACCAGAGGGACGCACTGAGACAGAGGGAGGCTTTGGAGCATCTGCAGGAGAAAACAAAGGGATTCAATATCCTATAATTTCCTTCAAAGTTTGAATTATTGATCAGATAATGATGAAATTTCAGCCACATCATTTAGTTGATTAGCAAACAACATTATTTACCCCAGCATCTTAAATAGAATACTATAGACAATGTGAATCAAAATGAATATCATGATTTGAAAATCTCAAACACTGACAACCATGACGCCCTGTTTTACTCACATTTCACATCAACAGAAATGTTTGTAGGTGTTGATGTTCCCAGCCTGTTCTCAGCTGTACAGTAATACTCTCCAGAGTCAGCAGGCTGGATGGACTTGAAGGAGAGCTGTGAATCTGTACTGACAGGTGTTTGATTGTTCATCTTGTACCAGACATACGTAGCTGCTGGGTTAGCATCACTGCTACAGGTCAGAGTCACTGAAGTGCCCTCTGTGATTTCACCAGAAGGACTCACTGACACAGAGGGAGGCTTTGGAGCATCTGCAGGAGAAAACACAGAGAGGTAACTGCAGTTTGAATTTCTGACCAAATCAACTAACTGTGTAAGTTTACAATGAGAGGAGTGAAGAGTTCTGGATGGTGTTAGCAGGAACACATGAAGATATTCCCATAACATATATTATCAGAGTTTGCCTTACTAATGATAAACAACAAACTATTGGAACAAATATCCAATTCTGAAAACAATAATGATTGCCTTATAATGGAGGTTTTATTGACCAGATGTAACTGGGTAAGAAGCAGGATACAGGCAATACAGACAGAGCCTATCACAGCACAAATTTACACTCAAACATCTGCATCTTTATCAACAGTTCAACTAACAAGCAGGTTTTTGAACTCTGACAAATCTATGTAGATTTCACAGAAAGGCTTTGACTGACCAGGAAGTTTCAACCCAGAACCTTCTGCAGATACAGCCTCTTCGCATTTCCTGCTCTTAGCCAGGTCAGCTAGCTGCCAGCTGCTAGGACTCTCCCCTTCTTCTCTTGGGGCATATCTATTTTCCACTATGAACACTCAATTGCAGAGTGTCATTGAAAGATGGCACTTCCTTCACAAATGTTTGACTTAGATAATCACCTATAAAAGTACCTAAATGCTTGCTCAAAGATAGTCTTGGATTATTGTGATTTTCTTAGTGCTTTTGTAGGGTCTTTAACTTTTGCAGTGTAAAATGCCTTAATGGTCAAACTGACTGCAATCACCAAAAGTATTTCCAGCAAATAGTTCTTCATTCATGCATTTCAATCTTATCAAATAAAGAGATCAAATTAAAAATTAAATTAAATAACTTAAAGAAATTTCAGTCTTCCTCAAAGATCCAAAACCAGATGTGGAGGTTATGTCTGCCACTATTACAACAACATTCTTCAGTTTTGTTTGCTGGGTTGTTACTTGTTCAGACTTTTGTTTATACTATGAACATGTCTTATATTTTTCTGTTAGGCTACAACTGTTAGATTTATGCTTCATATTTCTTTAAACTCTGATATTTGTCCGAAGGTTTTGAGCCGCCCATCACTTATCTGAATTTTGCATAAGAGAGGACAGACTTTCACCTACTGCATGTTTCTAAAGTGCTCTCCAGGTTTTATGAAGGTGTTTCAATGTTGTTCTTTGGACATTGGTTGTTTTTTTTAATCATCTTCAGTCCGGTCCTAGTATCTGAAGGGGAATTTTTTTTCAAGCTGTGTTATGACCTTGCAACCGTGGTGGAAATTAAAGTCTATTAGTGCCAGTGCTTTGGGTCCCTCTCCCACAGCAGCATTTCACTGACCTTGTTAATCACTCAAAGTGTTTAGAACAGAGCCAGACATATTTCTGGCATATTTCTTTAGACCAGAATACACACGCACATGGATGTTGTTGAGCAATCAGAGTGTTTCTGTCTGCGCATATTCTGCGGATATTCCAGGATCCAGCAATTTAATACTTTCATGTTTAGAAACTTAAGTCAGCAATAACCATCGAGTGCAAGTATCACTTTCTGTCTTCTACCTTGCTTTTCTTGGTGTATGTTATGGCCCTAGCAGGGCCTCCTGACACGGTTGATCTGATATCCTCGTGTTGGTGTTGTTCCCAGATCATCATACTAAATGTTGTTCCAGGATCAACATTGCAAGTGACCAATCAGAATGTTGTGACGTCATACTTTTGCGACTTCGGGTAAAACCGGCGTAAAACAAAAAACTGTACTTAAGCTGCGAGAAACCGCCTCTGTCCGCCGATCAACGGACCCTGACCCTAAACCTAACCCTAACCGTAACCCTTTAATAAACAGTAAGCAGAATTGATATTGTCCTTGCAACATTGGAATTTCATAAATGCACGAATGGCTTGGTGCGCAAAATAATAACGTCACAACAATGTGATTGGTCACTTGCAATGTTGAACCTGGAACAACATTTTCATGATGGTCTGGGAACAACACCAACACGAGGATATCAGATCATCCTCCTGAAACTGTCCTTGTGTGGGTGTGGTGGTGTTCTCTCTCCGCCTCCTCCTCTCTTGCTCCACCCCTCTGTCTCTCTCTCACTCTTCTCTCTCCCCAGGACACAGCTCTTGTTCATTGGCCTCGTTTACCACCTGGGCTCAGTCAGCAATCACTTCTCTGAGGTTATATAAGCTGGAGATGAACTGTATGTGTGGTGGTTTTTCCCCTGTGGCTCTACACCAGTTCTCTAGGTGTTGGAAAGGGTCCTTTGTGTGTCTGTCATGCCTGTGTTGAGGAGTTAAGTTGAGTGAGTAGACGGGCTTGTGGGCCCCAGAAGTGTCTCCTTTATTTGTTAGGTGGTTTTTTCCTTTGTTGCTGCAACTGCTTCCTTTGTTTCTTTGCATTATTGATAAAACGGTGTTGCTGGCTCTTTTGGTCAAGATTATTTGTAATAAAGCTATATTATATATTGACTGTCTGGTTTCCTTTTCATTCCATTCTGGACCCACTTGTTACCGATCCCCACACTCACATCCCTAGACCTCTTAGTGGTGACGTAACAGTGTACACAGCCTCTATTTGCTGCAAGCAAATATCTATATATGAGTATTCAATTGAAATGTTCAATATTAAGATTCTTTCAGAATTAGAGTCCCTGAACAATTTAAAAGATAAGAAGTTTAAGTGTAACAAGCCTGTAAATGAATGTTCCCCCACACAATAAGAAATATACATGATTATAAACTTCAGGGAGCCTAGATTACCCTTTATTTATCAACAGTTATTGAATCACTGGCTCAAAGTCAGGCTCTGAACTAAGTGACCTGTGACGAATGTTGAAAGTCTTTGTGAAAATCGTGTGACTTACATTTCACATCAATAGTGATGGATTTAAGTTTTGACCCCAGCTTGTTCACAGCTCTACAGTAATACTCTTCAGAGTCAGAGGACTGGATGGAGCTGAAGATGAGCTGTGGGTTTTTGCTGAGTGGTTGGCTGTTCCTCTTGTACCAGACATACGTAGCAGCTGGGTTAGCATCACTGCTACAGGTCAGAGTCACTGCAGTGCCCTCTGTGATTTCACCAGATGGACTCACTGACACAGAGGGAGACTTTGGGTTGTCTGGAGGAAACACAGGGAGACAAAAGCATGTTATTAGTTCCTTCAAAGGTTGAATTATTAAACAGATCAAACAACTCAATGAACCTGATGCTACTGGAGCTTCTCAGTAATGAGATTTGGATGGTGTTATCAGAGAGATGTTCTCAGTCCCATTGTAACTTTATGATCTGAATAAATGGCAAAATGTTCTAAACAAAACAAGGCTAAAAAAGCTGTTTTACTCACATTTCACATCAACAGAAATGTTTGTAGGTGTTGATGTTCCCAGCCTGTTCTCAGCTGTACAGTAATACTCTCCAGAGTCAGCAGGCTGGATGGACTTGAAGGAGAGCTGTGAATCTGTACTGACAGGTGTTTGATTGTTCATCTTGTACCAGACATATGCAGCTGCTGGGTTAGCATCACTGCTACAGGTCAGAGTCACTGAAACGTTCTCCTTGATTTCACCAGAAGGACTCACTGACACAGAGGGAGGCTTTGGAGCATCTGGAAGAGAAAACTCAGGAAAATAACTGTAGTTTGAATTTCTGACCAAATCAACTAACTGTGTAAGTGTACAATAACAGGAGTGAAGGGTTCTGGATGTTGTTAGCAGCAATGTCGTCATCCTCAGACATACTGTGACTGAATGAGTGGATCAAATTACAGTTCATTTCTGGGAACATGAAGGCCAGTTCAAACTTTCCACCATCACTGTGTCAGTAAAGGAAAGATTTGCAGATTGTCTAGAAACCACAGACAGATGTGTTTTACAGAAGCTTCGATAATTTTACTTCTAATTGGAAAAAACAATATGCTTAACAGCATGTGTGGCTTTGTGACATATTTCTCTTTTAGTTTGCATTTCTAGGCATACATCAGGGTTTGGTTTGATTATGTAAACAACAAATGAGAAGAACAAAAATACACAAACTAAATAAAGACTGCTTTATACTGGAGATCTTCTGGACCAGCTACTGTAGTTAAAAACACTGAAATCAGTTTTATGTAGTAAAGTTCAGGTCTTCAAGTATGTGTTGTGAGTAAAACAGAGAGAGAGCACTGTGGTATGAAACTGTTCCAGCCGCCAGGGGACACCATGTTTCATCTTTGACAGATGCAGTTTTCTGGCATTCAGTACAGATCATCTACAGATGGAGAACAGATGATCATATATGTTTTTAAACTTGATAGATCCTAGACTTTCCCTTCATTTTTAGCAGCTGTTGAATCACCAGTCACAGCCGCGCTCTGCTCTATCTGACCTGTGCTAAATGTAACAGCAGCTGACTGTAAACATGAAGCAGACAGACCAGAAGAAAAATGATATTATAGACAAGCATGTAGAAATATTTACAGACATTTTTGTGAAAATTATTTGACTTACATTTCACATCAATAGCGATGGATTTAAGTTTTGACCCCAGCTTGTTCACAGCTGTACAGTAATACTGTCCAGAGTCAGAGGACTGGATGGAGCTGAAGGAGAGCTGCTGTTCATTACTGAGAGGTTTTTGTCCATTCTTCTTGTACCAGGAGTATTGAGCTGCTGGGTTAGCATCACTGCTACAGGTCAGAGTCACTCCAGTGCCCTCCTTGATTTCACCAGAAGGACTCACTGACACAGAGGGAAGCTTTGGATCATCTGGAGGAAACACAGGCAGACAACAGCATGTTTATTAGTTCCTTCAAAGGTTGAATTATTAAACAGATCAAACAACACAGAAAGTATTTATCATTTTCACAACTAAATGGAAGTCAATGATCATGATCGGCTGACATGTGAAATCGTTTTATGTCTTAATTTTAAAGGATATATGCAAATATATCCTTTAAAATTAAGACATAAAACGATTTCACAAAGATGTTGCATATAAACATAGAAGAAATGGAGCAGTTCAGGGATCGACAGCAGCTGAAATGAATTATGAAGTGGAGAGAGAAGAACAAAGCAGATGTTTGAGGACAAATATTTTTTCAAAATACATGAATACATTTTTGGAAACTTGTTCACCCACATTTGACATCAATGGAGGTATATTCAGATTTCTTCCTCCCCACTTTGTTCTGAGCTGTACAGTAATACTCTCCAGAGTCAGATGGCTGAATGGAGTTGAAGGAGAGCTGCTGTTCACTACTGAGAGGCTTTTGTCCATTCTTCTTGTACCAGGAGTATTGAGCTGCTGGATTAGCATCACTGCTACAGGTCAGAGTCACTGATCCGCCCTCCCTGAATTCATTAGAAGGGCTCACCATCACTGACACAAACTTTGGAGCATCTGCGAGACAAACCACCATTGGGCAAATGATGTGGAATTAAAAAGATTTTAACAACTGGAACTCTAGTGTTTTATTATCAAATTTTACATCAGAGGTACAGTATAAGATTGCAGATTTACTAGTCATCACTCAAAGACTTATGACATCTGATGCAGTACATGAAAAAGAAAAATAACATTTTTAAAAAGAGAAAATAATAAGTAAATACAATCTTGAAAAGAAGAGAAAAATCTCACTATCATAGAGAGAAGTTTTTGGTGGATTTGAGAAAAATGTATAAAAAGTGTTCCACTCACATTTCCCATCAATAGAAATATATTCAGATGTCCTCCTCCCTAATTTATTAACAGCTATACAGTAATACTGTCCAGAGTCAGAGGGCTGGATGGATCTGAAGACAAGCTGTCGTTCTTCACTAAGAGGTGTTCTTCCACTTATCTTGTACCAGACATACGTAGCTGCTGGGTTAGCTTCACTGCTACAGGTCAGAGTCACTGATCCGCCCTCTTTGATTTCACCAGAAGGACGCACTGACACAGAGGGAGGCTTTGGAGCATCTGCAGGCGATATTATCAAAATCAATTAATGTTAATAAGAACACTGAATATAAGTATTGTGGCTGTCTGTATGTTGTCGGGATACATGAGCAGACCCCATCATGGTTATTGTGAGTCCTTACAAAATTATGTAAAATGATTTTGTTATGTAGTCGTCATTCCTGTATGTGAGGTGTAGATCACTGATGACAGATTATACAACACAGGAACATCACAGTGATGTCAATAAACAGTAAAAAGTTTTTTGTGTTCTTGGTGCTTTTTTGTTGCTGTCAAAAAAAGTTTAAACAATATAGACATTTGCATAAAATACAGTTACCTAATGCTTCAGAAGAATTATTGACATATTTTACAGTTAGTTTAGACATCACTGCACTTTAACTAGGGAAATGTTAAATATGCAACAAATAATGACATAAGGAAGGAAGTGAAACTGTTCAAGAGAAATTAATGTTATTAAAGTTGATTTACTGACATTTCACGTCGATTAAAACAGATTCAGATGTCCTCTTCCCCAGGTCATTCTCAGCTGTACAGTAATACTGTCCAGAGTCAGAGGGCTGGATGGAGCTGAAGGAGAGCCACCACTCCTTACTCAGAGGTGTTTGACCATCCTCCTTGTACCAGGTGTAATTAGCTGCTGGGTTAGCATCACTGCTACAGGTCAGAGTCACTGAACTGCCCTCCACTATCTCAGCAGAGGGACTCACTGACACAGAGGGAAGCTTTGGAACATCTGGAGGAGATGAAAATCTTTAAATTGTGATTTTTTTTCCCCTAATATTGAAGGTTTTATTTCACATGTTACATGACATTTCATAGTGACACTGTGGAGTAAACTCACACACTGCAGCAGAGCGGTAACCCTCATGTCCTTTAACAGCACAGGAATAGCTGCTGTCATCACCTCCAACAGAGACTCGCAGAGATGTTTCTTCCTCTATTTTCTGTCCATTTTTGTACCAAACATATGATGGAGGATCAATTACATCACAGCTGCTGTGACACTGCAGCTCTGTGTGGGCTGATGATTTTCTTCTCTTCACCTGCAGGTCTGAATATGGAAGGAAAGAACAAATCGTCTTCATTTTAACTAAACCATCAAAGTGAATGAACACGGAAAAACAAACCTTCAGAGCAGGTTGAATGTAAGCAACATGGCTAAAAGCAAGTGACTGAAAGACAAACACAATATTTATTTTCAATGAAAATCTTACCTGTGACAGTCAAAGTGACTCCAGGTGAGCCAGTATAACTTCCACCATACTGGTTTGTCATGAATCTGAACTTGTACTCAGCTGAGTCACTCTCTCTCAGGTCTGTGATCCTCAGAGTGCAGTCCTTCTCATGAAACTGGTGCTCAACCCGCCCTGTGTAGTCTGGGTCTGTTCTCAAATCCACTGGCCCATAATACTCATTTCTAATAAACCATAATCTTTCCCGAAACATAATTCCACGGTTCCTATTGTTTGGGTAACTGTAGCTGCAGCCTATGTCCACTGTTGATCCTTTTAATGCGCAGATGTGAGTGGAAGTGTAAGTCACTGACCAACCAGTCTGACCCAGTACCGCTGTAACACAGAGCACATCAGACACTACAGACACAATCACAGTTGCATTAATAATGAAAACATTTGTTTACATTTTCTTTAACATGAAAAGCAACATAAATAATAAAAAAGCTTTGCATGTTATTATAAAAGCAGAGCGTTCCTTCCTTTTTTAAATAGCATTATTATTTATGATTAAATTGTTAAGCTGTAGTGAACAAAGGAATTACAAGAGTAAACGTAATGTTAATTGACAAATAGGATTTTTTTACCTAAGTTAGTCAAAAACATTTCATCTGATACTGTTTTCTCTCTAATGAGACTGTGAGTCTGACAGAGCAGTTCATAAAAATGCAGAACAGAAGTTCTGCATGCCTGGCTGCTGCTGTACACTGTAAACAATGCAAATGTAAAAAATATAAATACATTAACACGCCTAATGTAAATAAACTCAGAAACCTGTGGCTGCAATTAAACATGATTTTTATTTGTATTTATTTATTTATTACTAAATTTACAACTTTGCATACGTTCCATGTTTATTGAAAACGTAAAACAGCTAAATGCAGTTTACTGCTGTAAATCCATATTTAAAATTTGGTGCACAGATTTAAAGTGACACTAAAAAATTAAAGTAAAATAAATATAGATTTTGTAAGTTTACATGGATTTATTCATTTCTTTACATGTTGTGTAATTAAAGTTTTAAAAATGGTGGGGAAACTTTTTACAAATGAGTGCACAGTTTTTTAAGTGAGTACATAACATCTGCGACTTTTATTAAACTGTCAACAGGTATATGGTCATTTCACAAGTGGTGCATTTATATTACCAAAATTGGTAATAATAATAAAAATAATAAAAAGTAATAAAAACAGAAACGTAAATTCTGTTTTGTTATTCTTAAGAGATCGTCATATTTATTGATTGTTATGTAAATGTTAGATTCCTTAAATTATTGTTTGTACTTAAAATAAAGTGTCTAACACTAACAGTATCAAAATATTTTTGGAATTACTTTTTTATATATTAAAAAGTGAAAGGGTTAAATCAGCACCAATCAGATTTTGTATTTTAGTTCTGAACAAGGGGTGTAGGTCGAACCTCAACAGTATTTCATTTTATGAGCAGAGACATAGGATGAAAATTAACTTTACACAGGGAGACCACTGCAGGTTACAGGGTTTTATGGATTATACCACAGTGGCTTTATGCCACTTTGTCACTAAATCTCTATTACCAATTGTATTGCACTATTTTATTACATTAATAAAAAAAAAAAGACTTTTCACATCAAATTACATTATAAAACCCCCACTAATAACAGTACTTTTCTGCAATTATAAGTCTCATTCATTTTATCAGACAGTTTGACCATGCTATTAGGTAAATCAAGTTTTTTAATTTAATATTTAATTTTTTATAAGAATCTGCAAGATTTAATGTAAATGCAAAGCTAAAATGGAATTCAATTTTAATTTCAATTTTATTTATGCAAAGCCAAATCTCAACAGCAGTTGC
Organism: Aulonocara sp. 'chitande type north' Nkhata Bay; assembly: GCF_057382095.1. Taxonomy (NCBI): domain Eukaryota; kingdom Metazoa; phylum Chordata; class Actinopteri; order Cichliformes; family Cichlidae; genus Aulonocara; species Aulonocara sp. 'chitande type north' Nkhata Bay. Next base: position 6,000,009 of record NC_141349.1, read on the forward strand.
CTGCAAAACAACTGCATTTTAATTTACCATTGTCTGTATTTTCATGCAGAAAAAGATTTTAATGTGATGGTAAATTTCCTTTATTTTATTTTACTATTTTTGGTATCCAAGTGGCAGTTATTGGTTGTTGTTTTTTGTTGTTGTTGTTTTTACAAACTTTTTATAGTGTATTTTTTGGTCTCTAAGGGCTGATTTGCTAGTAACCAACACAGAATAGAAAGTTATGAAAATGCAGTGATGAGGTTTGGTTCCTTTTTTTCCTTTTCCTTTTTTTTTTCTTTTTCTCGTGCAGAGTCAGTTTCCTTCGGATAAAGTAGACCCAGACCCAGATGTTGTGCTGCACATTTCAAACAGTCCTATCCATGTCTATCCTTCTTAAAAGACTGAAAGTTGCTGAATATGTCAACATTTTTACCAAATCTTATTACCAAAACAATAATATAACTCAATAAAGAATGCATGGTAATGGGAAGTGATGCATTTGTAATTTTTTAAATATATCTCTTTTAGTTTCATCTGAAAAGGCCCTTCATTGTAGAGGTTAGGTATTCAGTACCTGGCACAGTGAGAAGCAGGACAATAAATCCACTCAATGCTGCTGCAGTTACACTCATGGCTGCTCCTCTCATCTCTCTGTGTGATTTCAAAGAAAATTACATCAGTAAAGAATTGAGTTAGTGCATTTCACTGTGCAATAAAATAAGAATGTAAACAAAGTCTTCTTACCATAGAGAAAGATGTTGTCTTCTAATGACAATGTTCTCATATGATCAGTTCAGTAAGCAGAAGGCAGAACTGTAGCTATTAGACCAAGCACACTTCCTTCCTCTTCGAGTTATTATTGGGAATGAAGTCAGTACATCTGGGACTGCTGTGGTTTTCCAATCCATATACAGCACTCTTAATATTTCCTATAAAGTCTTGAGGGAATAATTTGTGGTGTTCTAATGCCAAACCACAGCTCACCAAGGCCACTTTTAGAGAGAAAGAGAAATTCTCAGTTTTACAACTTTTATTTATCACAAGGAAAGGCATTTTCAAAGTACTTTATATTGCATAGACTGACAGTGGGGCCCATGTAGGATCCATACCGATTTTGTCTTTATGGGCCCACAAAAGGTAATCCTGTGGGCAACATATATGGGCTCCACCACAGAGAACCCATTATACTAAAGGGATCCCCAAAAAACAACTGCTCCACTCCCTTTGTGGGAGTTGGGGGATGGTATAAATGTGGACTGTATACTATACTACTACTGTAGACTGTTCACATATTTATAATACAGAAATGCCATAGACATCTTATTATTATATTTCAAGAGAAGATGTGAAAGTTTTCAGGCCAGATTCCATTTTCTATGACAGACTGAGCTTTTTGAGGATTTTATGGTGTTTTTTAAATTGTTTTTTATATTTTTTTATTTCAGTGAGTTGATCCATAGTAGTTTAGAGATTTGGTAATAAGTAAATAATTCTTTAGTCTGGAAGAACACACGTATTCCTTGGGTGTTTCAGGAAAGCCATAATTAAAATCCACTAAATTAAATGAGTGATGAAACCTGAAAATGGGTGTAGTTGAAAATAACTACTCGACTAACAAAGCAGCATTACCTGACGAAGACCCCACTCAACCCATAGCTGGGTAGCTATGGGATTGTTCACCTGATACTGATGTAAGCTTTATAAAAAAAAGAAAATCTGAAGCATGATTTCAAACATGGTTCCTGAGAGGAGTCTAACAAATTATGATCCTTTCTGCCATTCCACTTCAAGAAACTGAATTTTGCTGCTCTCTAGTGTTTCAGCATGAGAGCCAGATATATTCTTTTGACAGCTCAAAAATTGCCTTCATGATCAAACTGCTGCAGTGAAGCATTTTAAGGTGAGGTGAAGCAGTATTAAATTCTAACCTGACTCTGTTTTTCTAAGAATTCATTAATAAACTCAGAGTGTTTGACAAAGGCTCAAATCTGTACACAGCAGCTCAAAGGTAAACGGAGAGAGGCAGGCTTTTCTGTAGACTTTTGGATATAGCTGATGCATGTTGGCTAAAGCAACACAAACACATTATTTTTCAGTCTGAAATGAAGTAATATAACTAATACTGGGAAACTCAAGAAGTTTCTTTTATATGGATTTCAGAGTTTAATTTCCAACTGTCTGTCAGTTTTTTAAACCCAGATTTCACCTTTAACAGAGACATCAATCAATAATCAGTCAATCAATATTTAATTTGTATAGCACATTTAAAAAGGACAAAGTGCTTCACACAAGGTAGCAAAGCAGATTACAACAAAGGCAACAAAAACAGTTAAAAACAATTAAAAACAGTTATAGTTACAGTTACATAGCACAACTGCAGACCAGGGCCCTATTTCAGGAAGCCGGTTTAGAAAACTCAGAGTGAAAAACGATACTCAGGGTTGAGTAACCCCGAACTGTCCAACTCGGAATATTCGGTTTCAGAAAGGCTGATAACAAGTAGTTCAGTCAACGCGGAGTTGCTTTAACCCCAAGTTAAGCGCGCGCACGAGGATACATAAAGCCCTGATTAGTGGAGCACAGATTAAGCGAGTCACCATGGAGACGGAGGGAAAGAAGGCGCGGTCAATGCATTTTACAGCGCTTGAGGCCGAAATTCTGATGGCAGCATATGCCGATAACATGCAAATTCCGCGGAAAAAAAGTAACACAGCCTCAGCTGCAAAACAAAGGGAGCATGCATGGCAAAACATAGCCGACAGAGTCAATGCGTGAGTGTTAATTTAAACATTGATCTAGGGATTTCCACCCATTTAACACGTTATTTTATTTTATTTTATTTTTTATTTTATACATTTGATTTTGTGATGTGATGTGAGCGCAGGTGCAACCCAACAGGCCCCAAACGTTCCTGGCAGCAAGTAAAAATGAAATATAAAAATATAGTCCAAACAGGTAAGGTGTAATTGTATTATGAGCCATAGTGCTTGGTCTGTTTGTCCGATGTAAATTAATTGCAGTTAGAGGCTACATTAATTTCCCCTCTGTAAGCACTTATTGAAATTATCTGAGCACATTACAAGTACATATTTGCTTACTCTGTATGCTCAAATGTGACCCGTTATAGCCAACAGAAAAAAAGCAGAGGCCCGAAAAACAGGTGGGGGTCCTCCACCACCACCACTCACAGAGGCTGAGCAGTTGGCTTCCACATTTGTGATAATGTTGGCAGCATCACATATGATCTTCACAGTGCAGAGAACACAAATTAGCATCCATTACTATAATGAAATAATTTGTTAGTTTGAAATGCTACAGGCAACTATGTACCTGTACATTAATGCTGTGGAAAGACTTCCTGTTCACATAGTCTCCTTCATTTACTGAAGGAGCAATGATTGGAATGTGAGTGCCATCTATACAGCCAATCACGCCTGGGAACCCTGAAAATAAATGTAAAATTTAAGTAGTAGTTCAAATATCACCACATCATGAATTAAGTTTTGTTCATCCTGATACCTGCAATTTTGTGGCATCCCTCTTTGATAAATCTTGTGGGTCTATGACCGGGGAACACCACAAACGAGTACAGGAGACGTTTCAGTGCAACTGTAACATTCCTGACTGCCCGACAGACCTTGGAAACGTGCTCAGCGTCACCAATATTATACAGAAAGCTCCCGTTTGCAAAAAACCGAAGTGCAATACAAATAATATGTACAGAACTGAGAGGATGTCCGCGATGTGTCACATGAGCAATATTAGGCCTGAGGATGTTATTCAAATGAATTATAGATTGTGCTGAAAAACGGTAACGTTCACACAGAAAATCATCAGGAAATGATAAAATGTCCGAACGCGCTCTAATCACTCTCTCCCGGCGGAGAGCTCTGCAGAGAATTTGGGCTTCAACATCTACTGGCTCTTCAAGGAAGGGACACGCCATGTCTGACACTTCCTACAGTCAGGTTTCTGACAAAGAGGCGGAGAAGGTCAGGGTTAGTTGAAGTAAACCTGCTAGGGGGCAGGTTAGCTTCACGGAGTGTGTCGTCATAGTAACTCACTCAGAATTAATCTAAACTCGCTTTGTGAAACCGAAAACCCAGAGTTTTCGTTAACTCAGGGTATACTTACTCAGAGTTTGCACTAAACCGGCTTCCTGAAATAGGGCCCAGGTGGAAGTCTAATTTGCTTCAAAAGGTGAGTTTTTAAGTGTGATTTAAACGATTGAATGGAATCTGACATGCGAACATCGATAGGAAGATTGTTCCAGAGTTTGGGTGCTGCAATTGCAAAAGCTTGGTCCCCTCTGGTCTTTCGTCAGGGCCTTTGTTGCACTAAGAGCAGTTGGTTAGAGGATCTGAGTGCTCTCTTGGGGTTATACACGCCAAGAAGGTCTGTTAGGTAACTGGGCACCAGGTTATTTAAAAATTTAAAAGTATACAGAAAGATTTTAAAAACGATACGGTATTTAACAGGGAGCCAGTGTAGATTGGCTACAACTGGGGTGATGTGATCATGCCTTCTGGTGCCAGTTAAGAGGTGTGTTGAGGCATTTTTGAACTAATTGCAAACGCTGGAGGAGACAGAATTGGAGGCCCATGTACAGAGAATTGCAATATATCTTAGAATCTTACAAACCAAATCATGAAATAAGGAGGGGTGAGGCAGGGACAGAGGCTTTATTCTTTGCTGCCAAAAACAAAACAAAAATAATGTTAGGAAATACATTTAGAGGGACCTATAAGTATATTTTTGATTAAGTGGCTCCTTATTGCTAATAATTGTGAAGTTAGTGATGTATTAATACATCACAGAAAGTATTTTACATACGGGTAAAAGAAAAAAAATTACAATCATTTTTGGTGTTGAATAATTACAGTAAAAACCAAAATAATCCAGAGCACAGGGAAACAAAAGAAACAAGAAAATATTATTAATTATGTCATTAGCACATCTGGATCAAGAGTCATCACTATTAATAAGTTACTGTAACATGTATATGTTTCATTAATATCTGACCAATAACTCAGGAAGAGTAGCGATTCTTGTGACAATGGAAAAGTGCCCATAAAATGATAGAAATGACCTTAAACACAATGCTGCTCAATTTCATACAGGTTAGTTATGACATCTGTGTGAAGAAGTTGGAGAGAGAACTCAAAAAGGTCAGTCAAATTTGAAATTGTCTTTGATGTAACTGTATTCAGGAGTGCTGGATGCATACTTAGGACTTCATAAAGATTTTAAAACATTACCGTGGATAAAAAGTCTGCTAGAGAGATGGTTTTCCATGTCTGGGAAGTCTGTTGACTGTGCTGTACAGAGCAGCTGGATCCTCTGCATCTTCTGGAGTTGTGGTCTGGATTCTGCTGAACAGATATCACAAAAAGCTCAAAACAGACTGAATTAAGTTGTTTTATTTCTGTAAACACACGAGAAGCCACTGACCTAGGGGAAGTACTAGCACTTCTGAAAGTGACAGCGGAGTAGACGACCCTCTCGTCTTCTTCCTTGTGTTTTTTGGCCTGGGCTGGTCTGATGTTGGCTTGGACCGTATTTGCCTTGTGTTTGACAAAGCGGAGAGCAGTATAGACGACTTCGCCATCTGCAGATTGCAGCTGTAGACATAAGAAATGTACAATTCATAAAAGATTAAAATCAGTGCTTTAACTTTGACTACAAAGAAGAGTAGAGAGAACTTTTTTTTTTGTCTTTTTTTTGTTGGAACCTACAGAGTGCTGCACTTTAATGCTAGAATGTGTTTTTGTTTCTTTTGTACCAACATAGTTCACCTCCTCTCTCCTCTCACCTGTTCAATAGTGTCCGGTCTCTCTCCAGGCTCAGGCTGTTGTTGCTTGGGGGATCTCTTTTTTCTGGTCAGGATAATTCATTTTTAATGGTTAGTTCAAAGTGCTAAGTGCACTGATATTACAAACTCAACTACACAATAAATGACACTTAGCATCTGCTCACATGATCCATAGGATGACAGAGACGAGTAGGAGAGCCAGGAGAATAGCAGAGACTCCTGATATAACTGTTGGTTTCCATGCTCCTAACAAAGAAAAGTGGTCAAATCATTTAGAGTTAAGGGTGTGACCCCAATTTTAGACATCACCACTGTAAGTCAATGGCTTTATAAAACTTAATCTCACTTAATTACTTAAACTTAAGCAAACCAAAAATCCCCAGTCTGATTAAAAATAGAAAGCTGCATGAGACAACTACATGTGTCGCTTATGACTCACGTACACAAACAGAGAACAGTATAGTTTCCCCCAAACAGAAATAATTTAACAAGAGCAGTGCCCTTTGAATGGAAGGCACACCAGGTCCAGATGGTGAGTTATAACTTTCAGTGTTTAATCAACATTTCTGGTTTCACTTACTTGATGCAACAGTCAGCTGTAAGGTGGAGTAATGATGTCCTCTGTTGTTCTGGGCCACACAGGAATAACTCCCACTGTGTTCAGGTGTGATGTCAGTGATGGTGAAGTTCTGTCCTGATGCTTTTGGTGAGTCTTCATCCTCCTTGTACCAGGTGTATTTAGCTGCTGGGTTAGCATCACTGCTACAGGTCAGAGTGACTGAACTGCCCTCCACTATATCAGCAGAGGGACTCACTGACACAGAGGGAAGTTTTGGAGCATCTGGAGGAAAAAACATTTGTAACTGTGTATTTGAACTTTTATATAGCACAGTTTAACAGCATAGTCTGAGCTACTAAATGATACATCCTTTACATCATCCAGTGCAGCTGCTCATTGATCTGTAGCAGCTGACTGTTAATGTTAACAAACGCTGAGTAATCAGCTTAAAGAAACAACCAGTTTTACTCACATTTCACATCAACGGAAAGTTTTTTAGGTGTTGATGCTCCCAGCCTGTTCTCAGCTGTACAGTAATACTCTCCAGAGTCGGCGGACTGGACGGAGTTGAAGGAGAGCTGTGAATCTGTACTGAGAGGTGTTCGATTGTTTGCCTTGTACCAGGTGTAACCAGCTGCTGGGTTAGCATCACTGCTACAGGTCAGAGTCACTGAAATGTTCTCCTTGATTTCACCAGACGGACTCAGTGACACAGAGGGAAGCTTTGGAGCATCTGGAGGAGAAAACAAAGGGAAATAAATACATGGTATTATTTCCTTCAAAGGCTGAAAACTTGACCAAATCAAAAACCTCAATGTTTGAATTTTTGACCACATCAAACAAGTCTGTAAGTGTCGAGTTCTGGAGTTCAACATCCTCAGACACAATATAAGCTGATCAAATGACAGTTTATTATTGTTAACTCCACAACTGTCTGTTCTTTCAGTAAAATGAGCATGTTTGCTGTTATTAACATTCACACCAGCAGAATATGAAGGTGTGACACTCTGTCCAGTCTCAAAAGGTTCATTTCATTGAGAATTTTTCTGGAACTTTGTGTTTTTCTGCCAATGCTTGGATGTTGTTATTCTCATCTAAGTCATTGTCACTATCATCTATTTTCTCACACTCGTCAATACACCCTGAACAGCTTTTAAACCTCTCGCAGGGCTAGATCATCTATCCATACATTTTTAACCACTTTTCAAGCTTGGCATAAAACGTTCTTACAGTATCATCAGTTTAAAATGTAAACTTTCTCAGTAATGAAGAGAAGTTGAGCAATATGCATGTTTTTAAAACCTCATGCAGCCTTGAATTTCCTTTAAGAGTTATTATTATTAAATCACCAGCAGAATCACTGCCGTGCTCTCCTCTGTCTGACCTGTGATAAATGTCACTGCAGACTGTAATCATGAAATAGACAGAGGAGAAGAAAGATGATATTATACATATTTTCACTTACTATAGCCTATACATAGTTTCACTCACATTTCACATCAATAGTGATGGATTTAAGTTTTGACCCCAGCTTGTTCACAGCTCTACAGTAATACTGTCCAGAGTCAGAGGACTGGATGGAGCTGAAGATGAGCTGTGGGTTTTTGCTGAGTGGTTGGCTGTTCTTCTTGTACCAGACATACGTAGCTGCTGGGTTAGCATCACTGCTACAGGTCAGAGTCACTGCAGTGCCCTCTGTGATTTCACCAGACAGACTCACTGACACAGAGGGAGGCTTTGGAGCATCTGCAGGAAACACAGGGAGACAAAAGCATGTTATTAGTTCCTTCAAAGGTTGAATTATTGATCAAATCAAACAACTCAATGAATCTAATGCTACAGGAGCTTCTCAGTGAGGAGATCTGGATGGTGCTAGCAGAGATGTGTTCTCAGCCACATCATGACTTCATCAGCCAATCGATTTAATGTTTACACTATATTTACATAACCCTATTACCTAAAGTGTCAGTGGGGACACTGATTTGATAATCTCATAATCTTATGTTATGTTTCAAAATAGAGCATAGAGAAAAGATCAAATGTCTGAGGAAAAAGTATCATTTTAAGAAAAGAATAATGGTAAAAAAAAAAAATTAGCTTGGTTGGGTACAAAAAATCTTATCTGTAAATTGTGGAACAACTTCAGAAAAATGTTCCTCAATGTAAAATTGTGAAGACTTTCAATACATGATCATCTGCAGTACATGATATCATCAAAAGATTCTGGAAATCTTGAGATGGGGCCCAAAATCTATATTGGATAGCATCGGAAACAAGCAAGTGATCGAGTAAAACGGTAAACTTGTTCACCTACATTTGACATCAATGGAGGTATATTCAGATTTCTTCCTCCCCACTTTGTTCTGAGCTCTACAGTAATACTCTCCAGAGTCAGAGGGCTGGATGGAGCTGAAGGAGAGCTGCTGTTCATTACTGAGAGGTTTTTGACCATTCTTCTTGTACCAGGAGTATTGAGCTGCTGGATTAGCATCACTGCTACAGATCAGAGTCACTGATCCGCCCTCCCTGAATTCATTAGAAGGGTTCACCATCACTGACACAAACTTTGGAGCATCTGGAAAAGAAAATATATTTATACAATCATTTAGTATTTTGGGAAAATGATAAAATATTGGCATAATGTAACATCGGAAAGTCTAGTATTTCAATCTCAAATTAATCTTCATGTTAAAAAATATTTAAAAGGACAGAAAAAAAACATCTCACTATGAAAGACAGAAGTGTGATGGGTGAAATATATGAAATTATTACCACTCACATTTCACATTAATAGAAACATATTCAGATGTCCTACTTCCCACTGTATTAGCAGCTATACAGTAATACTGTCCAGAGTCAGAGGGCTGGATGGAGCTGAAGAAGAGCTGCCGTTCTTTACTGAGAGGTGTTCTTCCATTTATCTTGTACCAGACATACGTAGCTGCTGGGTTAGCTTCACTGCTACAGGTCAGAGTCACTGCAGTGCCCTCCTTGATTTCACCAGAGGGACGCACTGACACAGAGGGAGGCTTTGGAGCATCTGGAGGAGATATCAAGATTTATTAAAATTAACAAGATAACCAAATATCAGTGTGTGTGTGTGTGTGTTTACCGATGTGAGTTGTAGGGATATGTAGTACTGTGTGAAGACTCCTTCAAATTTAAATTCTACTCTCCAGCCAAAAATCCATATCATTTTAACAGTCTCTCTCTATATTTCCGTTTCTATAAAAGAAAATATATTTTTTTATGACTTGTGGTGCATACCTGAGTGCAGCACCATTTTAGAATATGGAGTCTTGTTTTTTTTTTTTTAAAGAATGAATCTATTGCAGTTAAATTCTATTTTTTCTGTTATTCACACCCAGTGATATAGTTATAGTTGTTGTTCCTGTGTTATGTGTAGATCACTGATGACAGATTTCAAAACAAGTAGTAAGTAGTAAGTAGAAATAATGGTTTCTTTTTTGTGTTCTTGGTGAATGTTTTGTTGTCTGTCAGGAAAAGTTAGAACAACACAGACATTTGTTGATAAGATCCCTCCTACAGATTAAACAGTGCCAGATTATTAGGCACAGTGTGAGTGAATGAGAAATATAGAAGAAACAAAAGGACTAAGGACATTTGAAAGGTAGTGAATGCATTTAAGAAAACCTATTACTGAAGCAGATTCACTCACATTTCACATCAATAAAGATGGATTCAGATGTCCTCTTCCCCAGGTCATTCTCAGCAGTACAGTAATACTGTCCAGAGTCAGAGGGCTGGATGGAGCTGAAGGAGAGCCACGACTCCTTACTCAGAGGTGTTTGACCATCCTCCTTGTACCAGGTGTAACTAGCTGCTGGGTTAGCATCACTGCTACAGGTCAGAGTGACTGAACTGCCCTCCACTATCTCAGCAGAGGGACTCACTGACACAGAGGGAAGCTTTGGATCATCTGGAGGAGATGAAAATCTTTAAATTGTGATTTTTTTTCCCCTAATATTGAAGATTTTATTTCACATGTTACATGACATTTCATAGTGACACTGTGGAGTAAACTCACACACTGCAGCAGAGCGGTAACCCTCATGTCCTTTAACAGCACAGGAATAGCTGCTGTCATCACCTCCAACAGAGACTCGCAGAGATGTTTCTTCCTCTATTTTCTGTCCATTTTTGTACCAAACATATGATGGAGGATCAATTACATCACAGCTGCTGTGACACTGCAGCTCTGTGTGGGCTGATGATTTTCTTCTCTTCACCTGCAGGTCTGAATATGGAAGGAAAGAACAAATCGTCTTCATTTTAACTAAACCATCAAAGTGAATGAACACGGAAAAACAAACCTTCAGAGCAGGTTGAATGTAAGCAACATGGCTAAAAGCAAGTGACTGAAAGACAAACACAATATTTATTTTCAATGAAAATCTTACCTGTGACAGTCAAAGTGACTCCAGGTGAGCCAGTATAACTTCCACCATACTGGTTTGTCATGAATCTGAACTTGTACTCAGCTGAGTCACTCTCTCTCAGGTCTGTGATCCTCAGAGTGCAGTCCTTCTCATGAAACTGGTGCTCAACCCGCCCTGTGTAGTCTGGGTCTGTTCTCAAATCCACTGGCCCATAATACTCATTTCTAATAAACCAAAATCTTTCCTGAACCATGATTCCACGGTTCCTATTGTTTAGGTAACTGTAGCTGCAGCCTATGTCCACTGTTGATCCTTTTAATGCGCAAATGTGAGTGGAAGTGTAAGTCACTGACCAACCAGTCTGACCCAGTACCGCTGTAACACAGAGCACATCAGACACTACAGACACAATCACAGTGACATTAATAATGGAAACACTTGTATAAGGTTTCTTTATTCTAAGAAAACATGGAAACCAAAAAAGATGTGTTACTATGAAAGTAGAGCTCTCTCTTTTTCATCACACTGTCACACTTTATGTTCATGAGTTGGGATTTCTTCATGTATTAAGCTATAGTGAACAAAGAGACTGCAAGCCTGTAGGAGGAGATAAATAGGACTTTGTAACCTAAACGCTGTTTTTGTGAGTCCCAGATGTTCATCTTTTACTTCTCTTCTCTCTAATGAGTCTGATGATGAGTTTTACATAAAACAGAAGTGCTTCATGCTCCTGTTGCTGTATTCGTAGGTCTCTAACGGCTCATTTACAAGTAGCTAAATACAGAATGGAAAGTTATGAAAATTAATTTATGAGGTTTGGTTCCCTTTTTTAGTACAGACACTCATCACTGAATCCTTCAGATAAACTACTATCAGACCCACAGAAAGTTATATCAAACAGTCCTATGTCTACATGTCTATGTATTTATAAAGCTAATGAGAGATGCTGAATATGTGAAAATCTTTATCTGTGGAGACCAGTTCATTGGCACAATAATATCCCTCTTTAATGAACACAATAATTTTAAACATCATATTTGTAAACTTTTAAAGTAAATGTAACTCGCTTAGCCTTTGTTGTAAAATTTAGGTATTCAGTACCTGACACAGTGAGAAGCAGTCCAACAAATCCACTCACTGCTGCTGCAGTTACACTCATGGCTGCTCCTCTCATCTTTCTCTGCTACTTCAAAGAAAATTACATCAGTAAAAAATTGAGTTATTGCATTTTACTGTAAAAAAATCGATCAAATAACTACATTAAAACATGAACCTCGACTTACCATAGAGAAAGGTGCTGTCTTTTAACGGTAATGTTTTTCAGTGATCAGTTCAGTAAGTAGAAGACAGAAGTCAAGCTGTTAAACTAATCACACTTCCTTCCTCTTCCCATTAATAATCAGTATGATGCCAGTAAACCCGGGACGCTCTGGTTTCTGTGCACATGTAGCCCCTTAATATTTTCTATTAAGTCTTAAAGGGCTATTTTACTGCGTTCTAATTCCAAACCTCAGCTCAACACAACCAAAGACATTTATAGAGAGACGAAGAACTAGTTTTACAACTTTTATTTATGTAACACGACATCTCAACAAATTCAGTTTTACCTTCTTGGACCTGGGGCCTGTTCTTCGTACCTCGCTAAGTAGGTTAGCTGGATTTGATTGTTGACGATTTCGCGTGATCTTGGATCGTTCGGTTCCCCGAAGCTCATCCGGGACTTGCTGCCATAGCAACAGTGCCGTAAGCGTAAACCTGCTCGGGAGCAGGTTTACTTTATGTAAACAAGATTAGATCGCGGCCACGCAGGTATGTCCGCTTCATTTATACGAAAGCAACAGCGATATTCCACCACTGTTTCACCATAAATAAATATTATCAATGTAACTAAAGATAATGCAGCACCTGATCCATTTATTGATGTCACACAGATACATACAGGTCATTTCCTAAAAAAGGGAAATGTACTATTAACATTCTATTACATGTATGTGATTATTACAGATGTAATTCATATTTCAGAGTAGTAATTGCAAATTACTTCGTGTAATCAAGATGAGAGACCACGGCTATAAAAGCGAAGGTGGATTTGGGAAGCCTGTCGCAGCCATGTCCTGTCCGTATACGCGAGCAGCCCATTGCGGAAGGTGCAAGATTGATAAGGAGAGTTTTCAGAATTCAGCGTATATTGCGGGATAGACAGGATCCTTTAGCTCAGCGCGACAGTGTGCTCATAGAGAGATATCGATTTTCCCGTGAGGATATTATTCACTTAACCAACTTGTTGACGAGGGGGTGCAGGACCACCACCTGTCTTTTTTTGCTCTGCCCTTTTCTTGGTTGCTGTTATAAACAAACAAACAGATTATTTCAGGGTCTCTTTCCAAGAGACGAAAAGCAATATAAGTGATAAATATTACCATTCTGTAGAATATTCTTATATTTCACTTTTACTTGTTCCCATGTTCTAGTGGGTCCTGTTGTGGCTCTAATGTGAAAGGGGATATAATATAACATATTATAATATAATGTAATATAATATTGGATAATATAGTGTGATATGATAAATTTACCCTACCGCCTACTGGTGTTGGCCAGAGGGGCCGATGGCGCGATATGGCAGCCTGGCTTCTGTCAGTCTGCCCCAGGGCAGCTGTGGCTACAACCGTAGCTGCCTCCACCAGTGTGTGAATGTGAGAGTGACTGAATAGTGGCATTGTCATGTGCTTTGGGTGCCTTGAAAAGCGCTATATAGATTCACTCCATTATTATTATTATTATTATTATTAAATTACTTACGAGTTTAATTTGTCAGCAACTTTCTGCCAGCCCTCTCTCCTTGCTTTTGCAGCCTTTGCAGTGTTCCCTTGCGTTTTAATTAAACTCTGAAACTCCTGAAATCCCTCAATCAAGAGTTCTTGCTCTGCTGCCGAAAAATACTGAGCGCGCTCCTTCGACATTTTCGCCGACCAATCAAAGGGTTGCCGATCAATGTTTCTACTATCGATGCGTAGCCCCTGTTAAGCCACCCAGTGATCTCACATTACTTCATCCAGCTATACTAATCGTCAACAACAGGTGTGTTCGGAGAACCGGAATAGCGAACTCAAAGTTGGCGCGATGTTTTGATCTTGGATGTGTCATTTGATCTCGGATGTAGTAAGCGAGGTACGAAGAACGGACCCCTGGAGTCCACATATGTGGACATCACATTTTGGGACGTCTAGACCAAAATACTTAATTTTTCTCTACAAGGGCCTGATATCCACTTACAAGGACATTATACTGCCACTGTTCTATCAAAATTTGAAACAAATGTCATATGTGGATCTCATTTTTCTCAAAAACAAAAGTTAGGTAAAAAAACAAACAAACTGTTAATTCTTTGTTTTTACATTTCTTTTATTTTTACATTCACCCCCAGTCAACCCAGAAAAGAAAAATTAAAAATGCATGCCATGAAAGAGTTCGGGTCTTAGGAGGTTAAGGTAATTCATATTGGGAAACCTAAATGTACAACAACATACAAACTAGGTGGAGTGAGAGCTATCGCTTATCGATTGAATGGAATCAAAGTATTGATCTGAGTGGGTCAGATCAGCTCCAAACGAAAGGGTTAAGGAAGGAAATCGAGAAGCAGTTCTTGTGGAAGTGGCAGTGCGGTCATGGGAGTGTTACCTAAATGTTGCAACGCAGCCAGTTAAAGAATGTTAGCTACCGCTCACCGCTGGTCTGCAGGCTTTATTTAAATGGAAAACTTCCACAACAGGCAAAAAAAAAGAAGCTTTTTGCTAAAAAAAAAAGATTTAGAGCAGAAGTTTTTTGCACTGCATTTTAAAATGAAAACATATTGCATTTATTTACAATTAAAGACACAGAGCAGAAAGTGTGTTACTGTTTTACATCCACAGACACACAAGAAAAGAAGCAGGCAACATGAAGTCAAGTTATGGCAATTTTATTTGTGTATTTCAGTACATGTATTTAGATTAGAGTTTTAAAAAAACAAACAAACGTCCCAAGAAGAAGGATGGGGTGAAAGAAAGGTGGAGAGAGGGGGAAGGAGGAAGAAACTATTGATGTCCTCAAACTTGATGCTGCTGGGTCAGTTCTTTCTCAGCAGTCTGCTCCAGAATCCCCTCCTGTCCTCGGCTTTCTTTTCTTTTGCCTTCAGTTCGTTTAAGGTTTTGTTGAGCTGCTCCTCGGCATCTTTAAATTTTTCTTTCAGCTGCTGTTTGGCCAGTTTCACTTTCTGTTTGAGGAGCTCTTTAGCTTCCTTTTTGTGCTTTTGTATTTCTTTGAGTGCGTCTTTGCAGTCTTTCTTGGTCACCGTCATTTCTTTCTTCAATACCTTCACCTCAATTTTCTCTTCTGCAAGTTCTTCTTGCACTTTCATCAGTTCCTTCTTCATGTTTTGAGTGTAACTCTTTGTATCTTCCATTTCTTTCTTTGCTTCCTGTATTTTAATTTTCTCTTCCTCCAACACTTTTTGCGCTTCCAACAATTCTTTCTTCAAATTTTCAATCTCATTTTCTGCCTCATGTTTACGTTTTTTCTCCTCTTCAAGTTGTTGCTTTACATGCAGTAATTCCTTACTTAGTGTTTCAGCTTCAGCCGTTACATTTACAGCTTCTTGTGTTGCCAACTGCATTTTCCTTTTTTCCTCGTCAAAAGCTTCCTGCACCTCCTGTAATTCCTGCATCACATTTCCTGCCTCCTTCTTTGCAGTTTGATATTTATTTTTGGCTTCTTGTGCTGTGGTTTTCTCTTCCTCCAATGCTTTTTGAGCTTCCAACAGTTCTTTCTTCATCTTTTCATTCTCCTTTTCTGCCTGTTGTTTTCCCATTTTCTCTCCTTTAAGTTTGAGACCCACATGCAGTAATTCCTGCAATACTACTTCAGTTTCAAACTTTGAATTTTTAGCTTCTCCTCTTGATTTTTCTGCCTCTTCTTTTAATTTGACATTTTCAGCCTGTATCATTTGAAATTCGTCTTGCAGGTTAATCAGCTGTACTGTATTGTGAGGTGAAGCACTCGCCGATCCTCTTCTCGTTCTCCCTCGATTCATTTTGGCCTTTTAAACAAAGGAGCCAACGTTTTGTAGAGGAGTGAAGTGAAGTTTTCGATGTTTTCTTCGTCAACTGTCGTTTGTCCTGCACAGAGATGCTGTCTCTAGCTGTGTCTGGATACAATGAAACATGCTGTAACTAAGTGCTTGTGTTGCACAGTTCTACTGAACATTCCATTCCATGCATGCTCCGCCCACATGGTCAGGAATGTCAGGTGCTGCATCTCCAAATGCTGCTCCCGTTGCCTAGCAATAACAGCTGTTTACTTTTTGGGGTCTGGTTCATTGTTT
Organism: Aulonocara sp. 'chitande type north' Nkhata Bay; assembly: GCF_057382095.1. Classification (NCBI taxonomy): domain Eukaryota; kingdom Metazoa; phylum Chordata; class Actinopteri; order Cichliformes; family Cichlidae; genus Aulonocara; species Aulonocara sp. 'chitande type north' Nkhata Bay. The sequence continues at coordinate 6,016,121 of NC_141349.1, forward strand.
AATAAAGAAAACATGTCCAAGTATTTGGTGCTGAGGCTCAGCGCATATTCTAGCCTGCTGTGTGGGTGGGCAGCTAGAAATCACTGGTGGGCAACATGAGTGAGGAGAAAACTGGAGCAGCCAAGCAGGGAGCTGCAGGTTGCTGGTTTGAGTCTCTGTTCAGATGCTGGTGTCTCCTCTCTCTGAGCTTTTAGTAAAGTCCCACACCCAGCTGCTCAAGCCAGGCAATTTTGTAAAAAAACAGTTCAATGAGCTGTCATCAGAAACAAATGCCGTGGCAACCACTGTGAAGAAAACACTGCAGGCTCTCTGACTGACTTTACAGCCAAAAACAGGGGCCCCAAAAGGTGGAGAAAAGTGCTGACGATTCTAAGGGCCCATGACTGACAGAGGCCCGAGAAAACAGAACAGTCAATACTTTTTTTTTAAAAGAATATTTCTAACTAGTTACAATAACATTATATTTGCTTCACAAAGTACTTATAATTGTGTATATTTCCTAGCATTAGGTTTTTGGGGGGCAATGATGAATAAAATCCAAATTTGCCTCTGATCCCGCCTCCCCACTCCTTATGATTTGGTTTGGTCCAGGTGGATGCAATCAGGTGATGGTGATGAGTGAGATAGCACTGATTTTCTTTCCGATGTGATACCAAGTAAAATTCAGGCTGTTACTGATCCAATACTGATACTTTGTACAAAAAGTATTTACCTTCAGAATGAATACAAGACAACTCTGAGTTGGATTATTTTTTTTCTACACGTACATACATAAATACATGCATACATAGCAAGTAAGGGAGGAAGAGAAAGACCAAAGGCAGACGTGTACCTGAAGGACAGAGGGCCATGACAGAACAGGTCAAAATCCACTAATGTAAGAAGCTGAGAGTCAGAGGAGAGAGAGGAAACAAAGACAGAAAAGGATTCATTCAAATAGGAGCTAAATGAGGTTCTAAAATGTACTGAATCATGTGATATTTTTAGTTTTTTGCGCCATTTAGGTTGCTATTTTTACCATTTTCTTCTTGGAGCAACTGTAACCCACATAATTTCCTTAGGGTTAATAAAGTATTCTGATTCTGATTGTTTCAGGATGACCTGCCATTATCCAATGACACATCTGCTTACCTGTATCTGTTGCTCGTTTCTCCTCCTCTTCTTTTCTCTTTTTTCTAAACTGAGGACCTGATGGATTTGAACTTTTCTTGTCCATCTTACATTGGTTTTAATTTTGCACTCCAGTATGAACAGTCATCCCTCAACCCAAGGATCAGCACAACATAACCTAACAGACCTACACCTTAGTTCACAGATTCACTTTGTCTAAGGTTTATTTCTGAGATTTCGCACAACCCAGGATTCAAATCATGAATAAATAATGGGCTTGGATTTACAACATTATAAATGAAATGTGCTCTATATGGAAGCAGCCGGCCCCCCTCCCCTTTCGAAGGGTTGTGTGTGAGACTTTAAATAATCAAACTTTAAATTTTAAATTGTTATTGAGCCCTTTACCCCGAGTCCTAAAGTGTATATTTATTTTCTTACTCTTCTTATATATATTGTTTGTTTACTTGCACTGCTGTAACTGGAGCCTCGTTGTCTCGTCTCTCCATATACTGGACTGTAGCGGAGATGACAATAAAGTTTACTTTGACTTCAGCAGCGAGCAGGCGCACCGAGGGCTCTCGCGCTCACTTTTCGTGTATAGAATTTTGAAAAAGAACATCGGTGCAGATTATAAGTCTGTATCATGATGTCTGGTGTTTTTGTGTTTGTTGGTTTCTTTTTATTCTGTTTTATTTTGCGAGTTATTAGACGCTGCTCCAGACAGCCCTCTCCTCCCTGTTCCGCAAGCAGCAAGCTCACCTCGCAAACGGAGGGCGCCCTTACTCCCAGCAAATGGGCGATAGAAAACCAATCGGTGCCTGTACCATTCCCAATATGCGCTGGCTGACGTCGGGGCAGCATGAGTACGAGCATTTTTTTTTTTTTTTTGCCGATGCCCGTGATGCCGCCCCCCACCACGATGTCGCCCCGGGGCGATACGGGCGACACCGCCCATGTCGCCCGTATCTAAAACCGCTACTGGTTGCGAGTATCATCATCATCATCATCATCATCATTTATTTATATAGCACTTTAAAAACACACCTGGTAGACCGAAGTGCTATACAATACTAATATGCACACAGTAATAAAACCAGACATAGCAATAAAATAAAAAATAAAAAAACGTGTGTGAGAGAGAGACCGCATGTGTGTGTGTGTGTGTGTGTGTGTGTGTGTGTGTGTGTGTGGGTGTGGTGTTGGGGGGCCTTGCATACACGTAAGCTTATACACAGTCAGTGTACACTACTTCTACTACTACTACTAATAATATTAGTAATTAAAGCAGAAAATGTAAAAAAAAAAGAAGAAAAAAGTTAGAAATGATTACAAGACTCATTTTATTCAGTCAGAGTTAAAACCTGCATAATAGTATTAATCAATAGAGTTAGGTGTCAGTGCACAAACTGTGTGTGTATGAGAGAGAGAAATGTCTTTATAGCCTTCATTTTTAAATAATGCTACGAGTAGACTTGGTGTCCAGTTTAGAGGTATTTTAGCCTGCCTTGAAGTTACAGTTTGCAGGCGTTACAGTTATTATCATGTAATATTTTAAAACATATTTAAAACTGTGCTTTACTAAAATGCAGGATCTATCATTGATAGGTAACCAGAGAAATAACACTAGTGAAATTAACAGTCCATATATCCTCTGGTATGTCATGTGTGCTTTTGCATGTGGTAGAAATAATCATAGTGGGCCACCAGGGCATATTTTGGTCCCAGTCCAGCCCTGGTCACTGTATAGTAGGAATAAATTATTTCATTATTTACAAACACCTGCTGGCAGCAAAAGGAAACTACTATTTGATTAGCAAAAAAATACTCAACTCTTTAGATTATATGTCATTTATTTTTCTTTTTTCTTTGTCAAGTAGAAACTTTTATAAGCATGTTAGCTACTGTTTATAGAGCCACTATATGTTTTTAGCTTGCACACAAATGCTTGTGTCTACTAATGCTATGTGCACAAACATTTCAGATGCACATTGTTGCTATAAAATGGCATCCTTTGGCCTCACATCTAACTTTAACAGTAGAAGACAAAAAGCATGCAATAAACTGCTAAACCTTGCATTCACTGACAGATCTGGATTAATCTACATTAATCTAAGAACTAATTGAAAAATCTATAGCCATGTTTAGATGTGCTTCACAGTCAGAAGAATTTGTGCTTTAAACCTTAAATCAGGGGACTTTTCTAAATGCATCAAGCATTTGAACAGACTAAATCATAGGCAGATTCACCCAGAAATAGTAAAAGAAAAAGTTGTGATTTTCGATGGAAACAAACGCCCTTTATCATCACCTTTCTACATGCCACTGATTTTGGTTTGTCTCCTCTCTCTTTTGGGACTTTTGTATCATTTTTCTTCTCCCATATTAATTGTGTGTATGCTGGTGTCTTTAATGAAGCTACAAGCCCAGCAGTACATACTTCTCTCTCCTTTAGGAGGTAACACATGCATGCAGAATAAGGATAATTTTACCCCAAACATCAGGAAAGGTGTTTCCATGCACACCAATCACATTAATAAACAGTATAAGCCACCTGTTTTGATCAGAAAGAAATTGTGATGTGAACGAGCTTGATTGGGTTAGAATCATCCAATTGGCATGAAGCATTTTTATTTCGGTCACATTCTTAATTGATTTACTTGTGTCCATGTAAACATGGCTTGCGATACATACAAAATGATCCTCAAATATATAGAAACATAATCATTGATTGTTCATGATAATATAATGTTCATCACTGATTAATGACGAACGTGTACAATCTGTAAGCTGCAGACAGTTATATCATAGTATTCTGCATTTAGAGTTGACAGGATAAGATAAAGATAGTTTTGCAGAAATACAATTTGTACCCCATGAGGTGGCCTTGGCTGCTACACCAATGTTCTCTGATTCTATGCAAAATAAAATATTATTATTATCATTGTCATTTTTGTGTGCTCCAAAACACAAACGCAGCACAATATACCAGAAATATCTATAATGTATGGAAATTGAGGGGGTGGTCAGCACATCACAGAGATGTGGGTTTTAAGGTTCTGGTTACTCAAGCAGAAACAATGATTGGTATGATTATCCAGGAAGTTGGTGATTGATGTTGCTCAACTCCAAATTAATTTGTTGTGATATCTGCAGGCAGACGGGTAGAAGAGACACAAGAAAAAAAAAAGTGTCAGTCAGATTTTAAAATTGTCTTTAAAATTATGATGTAAGCGTATTTCTGGACAAACTTACCAGTAAAAATATAATACAAAAACCATTTATTAGATCACTACCCAATGTAAGGTTTACGCCACAGCTGCCTAATCAATAATAATATATGTTTTAGTTAGTTTTTGGCAGATTTCTGCATGATTTGTTTCTTTTTGTTTTTATGATAGATGGTCTAATAAATGTGTTAAGCACTGTGCATGCGTGCATTATATTCACACTTATCTCTTTTTAAAAAGATATTAAAACATTACCATGGAAAAATTAGCTTACGACTTGGCTTTCCAAGTCGGGTTTGTATCGTACAGAGGAGCTGGATCTGCTGCTGCTTCTTGGTTTCTGTAGGTATGATATTGATGTAATATGTATGTTGACCAGTGATCAAAAAAAGACAAACATTATTTAAAAAAACAACAAAAAAAATCTACTTTTAGTCAGATAGATGTTGTGTGAGAAGGAACTCACCCTGCACTCCTAAATGTGAGCATCTCTGCTTCTTCCTCCTTTTCCTTCCTGTGACTTTTGGTCAGAGATGGTCTAATTTGGGTGTGAACATGATCTGCCTGATGTTGGGAAAAGTGGACACTAGCATAGACAATGTCATTACCATGGAAAAATGGTAATGTTGGCCATAGCTGCAGACATTAGAAACATAACTATTTTACACGCATGGATTATATACAGAGAGAACTTAAGGTAAGTACAACTTATAAGGAAATTTTACTATTTTGATTTTTCTGAAGCAGAGAGACATATTGCACATTACAGTTATTGTTGGTTTATTTCCTGTTCATGTTAGCGTACCTGGGTCGTTGACCCAGTGTTTTGGTTTTTATGTGTTTTGGAGCCTTGTTTTACGTCCTGTGTATCTTTTATTTGCTAGTTTAGTTTGCTTATATTCTTGAGCTTATTCAGTATTTATGGTTTTGGTTGTCTGAGTGAGTAACTGGGCCTGTTTATATTTTGATCTCGTCCTCTCTCCTTTGTGTTTCCTCGCTCCCTCTCTCCTCTGCCCTTCCTCCACTCCTTTGTCAGGCTCATGTCAGTCTACGTCTCATGGTTTCCTGTTTTATTGTGACAGTCTTCCGTCCCATGTTCAGTGTGAATAGTTTAGCTTTGTCCATCTCTTTGTGTCTAATTTGTGTTCCCCATATGTTTTGCCTCCCCTCGCCATTCCATGTGTATGTAAACCCTCTGTTTCTCTAGCCAGGCTACCTGTTTAGTTCATGTGTTTTCCAGTGCGTTTGGTTATCCTGGACTAAATGTAAGAGAAAACGCATTTAAAATGAAACACAAAGAAGAGCATGGTTTGCTGTGAGATTGAAAAGTAATAAACAGTTACTGCCCAATCAGTTATTACTTTAAGACAAGCTGGAAAGTAGAGATTGCAGCAGTCACTTTGAAAGTGTTTTCTTTTTTTTCATTCATTCATTTATTTGTTCATTTCCAGGCACAACAAATACCTATATTGAACATAAAATGCACAAAACAAAAAACAAAAATTGCCTGAAAAAGGAGTGGGACGAAGAAAACTTATTAAATCCCACCCCTATACTCACTCATCAACAAAAAAACAAAAAAACAAAACAAAACAATATACTTCCCGCAGCTACGCCCATTATTGCATACAGTCCCATCAACAGCCCCGGGCGCATACAAGCATCTACAAGCAACAATTAGAGCCTTCATAACTGAATACAGAATATATAAATTATAAATTACATTACCACAGGTAACAGGCAGTAATAACTACAAGTAACAAACACACACATACACACATACATATACATACATATATATCTACACACACATGTACATATATGTACATACATACGCACAGTCTTTTTTTTTTTTGAATCCATACCAGCAATGGTAAGAGAACAGACATTACAGAGCACACTAAAAAACCATCATTGAGTATACTGTGACCAGACCAACTGTTTGTAGAGAAATTTAAATCTATGAATATTTTTGCATTGTTTCAGTTGTAAACTCAGACTGTTCCAGATTTTCACACCACATACAGACACACAAAAACCTTTACGGGTTGTTCGAGTTCTGGGTAATTTGAATTCTCCAAATCCTCTAACATTATAAACCTTTTCTCGAATTTCAAATCTAGTTTGTAAATTTGCCGGTAAAAGTTTAGTAAAAGCTTTATACAAAATTATGGATGTATTGTAATTAACCAGATCCTGGAATTTAAGTAACTTTGCCTGAAGAAAGAATTTGTGAGTATGATCTAGATAACCAGCCTTGTGAATTATACGCAGTGCTCGTTTCTGTACTGTGACTAATGGATTAGTTGTATTTTTATATGTGTTTCCCCACACTTCCACACAATATGTATGTATTCTTACTTAGAGTCTCACCTCTTCACTGTTATCTGGTGTCTCTACAGGCTCAGGAATCTGCTGCTTGGAGGCTCTGTCATGTTCATTCATTAAAATCCATTTTAAAAGACAAACAAAAGAACAAAACTCAAAGTTAAGATGAACAAATTTTAGACCACAGAATAATTGACACTAAAGATGCACTCACATGAACCACAGGATGAGAGATGAGTACGAGAGCCAGAAGAATAATGAGGAGACTAGCAGGAACCATAAGAGATGCCATTGTCCATGTTCCTAAAAAAAAGTGATCAAATGCAATTATTAAACCTATTAGAAGTCATTCATTAGCTGATCCCACGTCCTCATTTTAGGTTTGACAGTGTTTTTTTAGTAGATAAAGACGAATAACTTAAACATGAATTGAACTGTGGTTTGGGCCTTGGCGATGGCTCCTGGGCCTGGCAGATCCACGTGTACTAATGAGAAGTAAAGTGAAAGAAGTAAAAGAATTGAAAAAAAGGGAGGGAGTGTGGGGCACGAAAACGAGAATGAACAGCTTGTAGAACTGGGGGCTCAAATATGTATAAATAAGAACTGGAAGTGGTGTGTTTGGGGGCGTGGAAATTCAGAATTTATCTCCAACTAGTGTGTTATATATAAATATCAGCAGGATAAATCCATTACAGCATCTGTATTCCACTATTCATAGAACTTAATCTAAGCTAATTTTAATTACTGAGGATAAACCATTGACTGCTGTGGAAGCTCTTAGATATAATTCCCATTTTAAAATCATAAACAGAGCATTTCATGAGACAGCTACATGCATTTTATTACACTGAGACAATCAACATCAACATCTTCTCACCCCACACAGGAATTTAACAAGAACTGGCCATTATTAGAAAAACACAACCAGGTGATGGATGTGGTATGAGCTTAATCAACATGGCTGGTCTAACTTACCTGCTACAGCCTTCAGCTTTAAGGTGGAGTTGTGACGTCCTCTGGTGTTCTGCACTTCACAAAAATAACTCCCACTGTGCTCAGATCTGAAGTCAGTGATGGTGAAGCTCTGTCCGGATGCTTTAGGTGAGTCTTCATCCTCCTTATACCAGGTGTAATTAGCTGTGGGTTAGCATCACTGCTACAGGTCAGAGTCACTGAACTGCCCTCCACTATCTCAGCAGAGGGACTCACTGACACAGAGGGAAGCTTTGGAGCATCTGGGAAAGAAAACACAAGGAGGTATTAGCATGTTATTAATTTGTTTAATGCCATAGCAGCTGCTCAGTGAATTTGAATGATTTTAGTACAGCAGTCACTGTCCTCATCCATATTATGACTTCATGTTCCAGTGGCATCACAATTCATCTTTTAGAAAAGGAAAAAAAGGAATTTTAAAACTTTCATAGTGGTGCCACTAGGAGAATGTTAGCAACCTAGAAAACATGGACAAAGCTCAACACAAGTGTCGCTGGTGGCATTAGAGACAAGTTGATGAACAAATAATTCACAGTGTACCCTCACTGAATGTATTGCATGTATTCAAATAGCCAGTTGAGGTTTTTGAGTTTGCATGATGAAGATGTGATTCCATGTAATTGCAAATTTGTACCACAAGGTGGGGTAGTTAATCTACAGTAGTGTCAAGTCTCATCTTGATTTCAAGAGAAAAACGAGATCTTTGTGGACAGGCAGATGTGGACGGGACAGTGGCTCCTGTCAAAATGGCTACAGTAATGAATGTTGCACTTGATTAGTATTGCAGTTCTCCAACTAAGAAATAAGGGGACTAGAGCCTCTCCCAGCCACAGTGAGAGGCAGGATACACAATGAAAAGTTTGCCAGTGTGTCTCATAACCAGTGTTGGGTAAGTTACTTTAAAATAGTAACTTAGTTACATTACTAGTTACTTCTCTCAAAAGTAACTCAGTTACTTCAAGTTACTCGTTACTTTCAAAGTAACTAGTTACTAGGGAAAGTAACTTTGGTTTTACTCAGAATTCTCTTGTTAATGTGTTGCTTCCATAACTTTGCCAGTCTTCTAGCTTGCTTACTTGCCACAGTGCACTGTGCCACCTACCAATAGAAAGGAAAAGATAATGTGCATATTTCCAGGAGAGAAATCCCACGCCTGGACCGTTGTTGACCGCCGCCATGATTCTAGCCTACGTCACAGTGTCATGTGCGCCTTTTACATCCAACACAAAAACTGCAGTCGTGGTGCTTTCGATTGTACTCAGAACTCGGAAATTCTGCCTTCTGAATAGGAAGATGTAGGCAACACCAGACTGCAGATGAGCTGCATACAGGGCTGGACTGGGACAGAAAATTGGCCCGGGCATTTTGACTAGAGACCGGCCCACCATTATAGGAAAAATCATAAAGCCTTTGAATGAAAATAAACACTGTTGTGACAGTGATGTACACTGTTTTGATGGTATATATGCATCAATCTATCAATCGTTTGTTGTAAGATTCAGATAATTATTTTTTAAAAGCGAGACATTTTAAATGAGAATAAGAAAGAAAAGTATTTCTTTGTGCCCCCCTTTCCCTGTTAATGCCCTACATGGACCCCTGGCAACACTTTGCTAGACCCGCCCCTGCACAGTTACCAGCTGTCAGCTACTTAGAAAAGGATCCTGGTGTTATTTGTCTCTCAGAAACAGTTCATAACTTCCCTTCAACTCATTCATGTCACCTAAAAGATAAACCTGTTTCTCCATCACCTGTTCAGCTCTGATGATCCAGTAAGGACATCTCCTGGTTTCATCTTCATGTTTCCCTCTCACCAGATAACCAAACCATATCATGACCACCAGCTTTTTTGCAGCTGTGGCTCCAGCAAACATCAGCTGATACTAGAAATTAATATTAAATAAATTCTAACAATAGCTGATCAAGCTTAAACGTGCTGCTGTTGTTTAGCGCGACATCCGCTGGTTTCCTCTTTCTGCGCAAAGTGAGCGATAAACAAACAAGAGAGAAAAGCCCATCAGCTGATCATTGATCAGTTTTCATGACTGAAGTAGAAACGGGAGAGGGAGGGAGGAGAATGAGAGAAGAAGAGGCAGCTGTGCAGCAAAGACACAGAATAACTCCAGCTTTGTGCCTTTTTCATTGTAGCTGAATTACGGGACAAACTGTTCCTTTTCACCTCAATAAGAAAGGCGTAATATTTTCTCTGAATACCAGACGGGACGGTTGGCAACTCTAATAACTTATGAACAAAATAAAGTTTAACATCGTTAACATCATAGCACCACCCAGCTGTATAGAAACTCCGTCATGCTAGCTAGCACGCAGTACGGAAAAAGTCAGAATAACAAAAATAAACTCCACCTAAACTTGGTTCATATCTGACCCAGAGAGACTGCAGGTCATAACTTCTTACCTGAAGTTCAGTTCACACTTGGACCTGCGGCCGCCTCGGGTCTCTTTTCCTTCTGCGTCCCCTTTCCTTCATCCACCTGCTGGCCTCCACCACTTGCTAATGTTACTGAATCTGTGGAAGCTCCGCGACAACCACCACACGAAGTAACGAGTAACGACCCTATCTAAATCCCAGTAACGACTAACGCGTTCCTGATTTTGGCATAATAACTAGTTACCGTCCTCGTTACCACAATAATAACGTAGTTACTGTAACGCGTTATTTAATAACGCGTTAGTCCCAACACTGCTCATAACAAATAGCGAGACAGGCAATTATCTCAAATCCACATTTTCAGCCAATTTAGAATCCACAGTTAACCAAGTGAACATGTCTTGCCTGCAGGAGAATATTCAAAATCAACACCAGTTAGTTTGGATCCAGGAACTTCTTGCAGTAAGAAAAAAGTGCTAAGCAGTGCACGCGGAGGCACTGTTCACGACCAGGCAAGACATGTAACTGCTTTGGGCCCAAGGACAGTAGAGTGCCCTCGGGAATAGACAAACTTGAAATTACAGCATTGGCAGAGTGAAAAGTACAATGACAGATGGCTGCAAAGGTGAGGGTGAAAAAAAGCAAGACGGTGAGTGGAGCAGGTGATTTAAAACAATACTAAATAACTAAATTCTGCTAGTATGTAATGTAATGTCCACCAGCATCACATTATTTTCTTTTGTTTACTTTGACATGTAGCATTATTTAGCTAAGCTAGCAGAGCAGCTTGGTGTGTCCATGTGGCTGTCATGTCACCACGCTGAGCGCATCTGGTAAATGACTTGTTAGTGTAGCTAGCAGCTTGAACATCACCTTGGTATTGGTAAACACAGTCACTGCCATTTCTAAGCTCATGTTATACTTGTTGTTTTGTAGGACACCAGTAATGGAGTGATTTTAAGGATGAACTCTTGGAAAACATATTTTTGAAGTCAACTGATGAAAGCTGTGTGTGACGGAGCTAACCGTCAAGGTGAATGCTAAGTTACTATATTTAGATGCGTGTACTCGTTTAGTGTAAATTCTTCTGCTATATGTGCAGGGTGGTGTGTCTATTTTATTGTATTTTGCATATCTACCTGTGCAGAATCCAGTGCAAGTTTAATTCTCTGCAATAGAACTACTACATTACTCCTATCATATTGGATTAAAATAGTTATGTCCAAAAACATAATAGTGATTTTTGCTTAGGGTTTCAACAGACAATATGAATATAAACTCCTTTTTAAAAACATGTCCCAACTTTTGGGATAATTGATGTAGTATTCTTGACAGTAATACATAAATCTCTAAAGGGAGGGAAAGTGGGGAAAACATTACAAAAGATAGATGTATTTGTAAGGGTATAAAACAAAACTGTATACATTTAGTTACACTCACATTTCACATCAAGAGAGATGTATTCAGGTGTTGATGTTCCCAGCTTGTTCTCAGTTGTACAGTGGTACTCTTCAGAGTCAGAGGGCTGGATGGTGCTGAAGGAGAGCTGTGGTTCTTTACTAAGTTGTGTTTGATTCTTGTACCAGGTGTATGTAGCTGCTGGGTTAGCGTCACTGCTACAGGTCAGAGTCACTGAACTGCCCTCCACTATCTCAGCAGAGGGACTCACTGACACAGAGGGAAGCTTTGGAGCATCTGGGAAATGTATCTATATATATTAAAAAAAAACCAAAAAAAAACACCCAGCTCGCCCCTGCGGGCGGTGTTATCCTTCAAGCTCGCGCCCCAGGGTGGCTGTGGCTACAATGTAGCTTGCCATCACCAGTGTGTGAATGTGTGTGTGAATGGGTGGATGACTGAATGTGTAAAGCGCTTTGGGGTCCTTAGGGACTAGTAAATCTTGTTCTTACCGTTCAGCTAACTCCTCAGGATTTGCCTGGCCCTCTGCAGGTACTTGGTGGTTGCAGCTTTCCTAGCGGCCTCTTCATGGTTCCCATTTGCCTGTGGGATCACCAGGTACTTGTAACTGGCCTCTATGTCTGCAATGTTGCTTTCTGGTAGTTCGATCCCCTCAGTTCTGACTACCTTCCCTCTCTTTGTTATTATTCGACTACACTTCTCCAGTCCAAATGACATCCCGATGTCGTTGCCTTATATCCTGGTAGTGTGGATCAGTGAATCGATGTCTCGTTCACTCTTGGCATACAGCTTGATGTCATCCATGTACAGGAGGTGGCTGACAACCGTAGCCAGTCTTATATAGATAGATAGATAGATAGATAGATAGATAGATAGATAGATAGATAGATAGATAGATAGATAGATAGATAGATAGATAGATAGATAGATAGATAGATACAGTTGTGGTCAAAAGTTTACATACACTTGTAAAGAATATAATATAATGGCTCTACCGAGTGTCCCGTTATTTCTAAAACTCTGATTTTTCTCTGATAGAGTGATTGGAACAGATACTTCTTTGTCACAAAAAACATTCATGAAGTTTGGTTCTTTAATGACTTTATTATGGGTTAACAGAAAAAAGTGATCACATTTGCTGGGTCAAAAATATACATACAGCAACATGAATTAGCAATTTTGGTGACTTACAAAGTTGTCAGTGAACTGAGCTTCATAGCATGGCCTCTTAACTTCTTGTGAGTGATTATGAGTGACTACAGCTGCTGACTTCTCTTAGGCCAGTTAAATAGGGCTCATTGGATACAAACGCCCACAAACGCTACAATGGGAAAGTCAAAGGAGCTTAGCATGGATCTGAAAAAGCGAATTATTAACTTGAACAAGTCAGGAAAGTCACTTGGGGCCATTTCAAAGCAGCTGCATGTCCCAAGAGCAACAGTGCAAACAATTGTTTGTAAGTATAAAGTGCATGGCACTGTTTCGTCACTGCCAAGATCAGGAAGAAAACGCAAGCTATCACCTGCTGCTGAGAGAAAATTGGTCAGGAGGGTGAAGAGTCAACCAAGAATCACCAAAAAGCAGATCTGCCAAGAATTAGAAGCTGCTGGAACACAGGTGTTATTGTCCACAGTCATACGTGTTTTGCATCTCCATGGACTGAGAGGCTGCCGTGCAAGAAGGAAGCCCTAGTTCCAAAAGCGGCACCTTAAGGTTCGACTGAAGTTTGCTGCTGATCACATGGACAAAGATAAGACCTTCTGGAGGAAAGTTCTGTGGTCAGACTAAACAAAAATCGAGCTTTTTGGCCACAATGCCCAGCGATATGTTTGGAGGAGAAAAGGTGAGGCCTTTGACCCCAAGAACACCATGCCTACAATAAAGCATGGTGGTGGGAGTATTATGCTGTGGGGCTGTTTTGCTGCCAATGGAACTGGTGCTTTACAGAGAGTAAATGGGACAATGAAGAAGGAGGATTACCTTCACATTCTTCAACATAACCTAAAATCATCAGCACGAAGGTTGGGTCTTGGGCACAGTTGGGTGTTCCAACAGGACAATGATCCCAAACACACATCAAAAGTGGTAAAGGAATGGCTAAGTCAGGCTAGAATAAGGGTTTTAGAATGGCCTTCCCAAAGTCCTGACTTAAACCCCATTGAAAACATGTGGACAATGCTGAAGAAACAAGTCCATGTCAGAAAGCCATCAAATTTAACTGAACTGCACTAATTCTGTCAAGAGGAGTGGTCAAAGATTCAACCAGAAGCTTGTGGATGGCTACCAAAAGCGCCTAATTGAAGTGAAAATGGCTAAGGGACATGTAACCAAATATTAGCACTGCTGTATGTATATTTTTGACCCAGCAGATGTGATCACTTTTTTCTGTTAACCCATAATAAAGTCATAAAAGAACCAAACTTCATGAATGTTTTTTGTGACAAAGAAGTATCTGTTCCAATCACTCTATCAGAGAAAAATTAGAGTTTTAGAAATAACGGGACACTCGGTAGAGCCATTATATTATATTCTTTACAAGTGTATGTAAACTTTTGACCACAACTGTAGATAGATAGACAGATAGATAGATAGATAGATAGATAGATAGATAGATAGATAGATAGATAGATAGATAGATAGATAGATAGATAGATAGATAGATAGATAGATAGATAGATAGATAGATAGATGAGGGTTTTGTTCTCCTTGCACCAGGTGTGTTTAGCTGCTGGATTAGCATCACTGCTACAAGTCAGATTGACTGAATCTCTCTCCACTATCATACCAGAAGATGTCATTAACACAATGGAGGTCTTTGGACCATCACAAATTTTAGGTAGATTGTGTGTTGCAGGACGTGGGGCAAGGTATTGTGATAAACCCCTTTAAAACATTCAAATAAAATTGTAAATTGTATTATTTTTTAACTGCTTCTTCACGAGCTATTACTGCTCAGTGTGTCCTAATGCATGACCAGGACTGAACTATCAGCCATCCAGGACCTCTACAGACAGGAAGGCCCTCCAGGTCGACTCTGATCCCAGCCACACACTGTTCATGCTCCTGCCAGGAGGTACAGGAACATCCACACCCACATCAGCAGATTCAGGGACAGTTTCTAACCACAAGCCATCAGGCTACTGAACTGCTCAAAGTATTTTTACACTAGTTTAAGTGATTTCTATTTATTTATTCTGCTGTTGTTATATTTTTAGATATTTTCTTTATTTATATACATTTTCTTTTATTTTTGCCTTAATTACTTTATCTGCTATTTTGCCGATTATAATGTGCAATGTGCCACCTTCATATGACAAATAAAACTTGAAACTCAATGTTAATAATGGCAAGTATGAAGAAGGTGGGCATCATATGGACTTCTTTTTATTTTGCATTTACATAAATAATTCTTTACTCACATTTTACATTAATGAAGATATATGGACTGTATGTAGCGGAGATGACAATAAAGTTTACGAAAAGTGAGCGCGAAAAAACATCGGTGCAAATTATAAGTCTGTATCATGATGTCTGGTGTTTTCGTGTTTTGTTTTTTTTTTATTTTTTTTTATTTTGCGAATTGGTTATTAGATGCTGCTCCAGCCAGCCAGAGAATCCCCCGCCACCCTGCGCAGCAAGCAGCAGGCGCACCTCGCAAACGAAGGGCGTACTTACTCCCAGCAAATGGGCGATAGAAAACCCATCGGTGCCTATGCCATTCCCGATATGAGCTGGCATGATGTCGGGGCAGCATGAGCACGAGTAATTTTTTTTTTTTTTTTACCGATGCCCGTGATGCCGATATTAGAATACAAATCAGTGTAAGCATGTAACGGTTATGAGCAGTATGAGGAAGGAAACTGTTCTTGTAACAAGAAACAAAGGCACTGATGAGCAGTCAGGCTTGCACCACTGTAGCCTAACCTTCATTTCTGCTTGCATATGTTTCTACAGTAGAACAACTGAGGCAATGGCTTTGAAGTATCGTTAGGCTCTTTTTCATCTTTGTTTTTTGACCAGTAGGCAACAGGTGAAATGTCTTGCCCAAGGACACAACAACAGAGACTGTCGGAGCCAGGGCTCAAACCGGCAACCTTCCGATTACAAAACGAACTGCCAACACTTGAGCCACGATAACGTATTGAAATTGAAACTGCACTATACATAGTATAGGGATATAATACAGATAAATACTTATTGGTCAGTCAGTACCTGTGACAGTCAGAGTTGTTCCAGGTGAAATGTTCCCCCCACACTGTAAAATCTAATTAGTTCACAGAACTCAAATAATCTATGTAAACTCGTTGCCTCAAAAAGATTGAGTAATGTTTGACTTAAGATGATTAAGCTAGGCCAACTTACCCATTTTGAGTACACTGTAAAGCCTCTTTAGTTCCCAGAACTCAACAAAACTATGTAAACTTGTTGCCTCAAAAACACTAAGTATAGCTTGCTTAAGATGACTGTTAGGACAACTTATTCATTGCAAGTCTGCAGTATTAAGAATAATTTGATATTTCTGACTGTACAATACTAATTGTTTACCTACTTACAAACATTTTAAGTTCAACTAAATGAAAAAAACAATTTGTGGTAACCTGAATATGATTAAAAATAATTAACAACACTTTTTGTAATGATGTTAAAATCAGCCCAACTTTTATTTTCAAACACAACAAAGTACAACAGCCAACACACTGGACACTGTTCTGCTGAACAACAAACAATTTGCCATCACTGTTATAATCTTACAATGAAACAAAGTCTCAGATTTAATTATTCTGAAAAGTTTAGGCCTTCAACAACTTTGTTTTATACTTACATTACTTATATAATAAAAATAAAATATTTGTTGTTCTGTCACAAGTGAAGTCTCTGATTTAAACAACACATTTGTTTTGCATTCCAACAAAGGAGCTGGAATGTTGTAATATTTTA
This sequence comes from Aulonocara sp. 'chitande type north' Nkhata Bay, assembly GCF_057382095.1. Classification (NCBI taxonomy): domain Eukaryota; kingdom Metazoa; phylum Chordata; class Actinopteri; order Cichliformes; family Cichlidae; genus Aulonocara; species Aulonocara sp. 'chitande type north' Nkhata Bay. The sequence goes on from NC_141349.1 coordinate 6,032,528, forward strand.
AGGATGGCTTGTTTCCAGTCCAGGCATTACAGCCTGAATGACTATCATGGATCGAGGTGATCCAAATTTAAGTGCAGAAGAAAGTCTATAACTTCCCTTAAGTACAGTGGCAGTGGATGTGGGTTGGAGACGCAATGAGCTTGAACCTGCAGGCGACCATCTTCCCTGACCACACCATCTGTGACGGAGGACTCATCTCTCCTGGTGTCCTTCAAGCAAACAATTATATTTTTTGGAAAATGAACTTAATTGCTTTCTTAAAACAATTTTTCTGCATTTGGTATAGAACAGATTCCAATTTAGACAATCTCAGGCCCCCTCCCCACCGGAGAGGTGACATTCAATGTCTTACTTGTCAGTCTAGATAGCCCTAACCACCACCCAACATACAATAATGTCATGAAAGCATCATTTTAAAAAGGGCTATGCAAACATGGCCAATAACTTTCATTCTAATGACAGGCTCCGACAACCGCAGCCGACAAATTCCATCCTCCTTTTCCCCAGATTGCCCTTTCTGTATTGGATTATGGGTGTATAGTATTTAATTCTGCTGCCAGAACAAGTCTTCATAAGTTAAATAGTATCCAATATCAAGCGTTAAGACTTTGCTCAGGTGCATTCAAAACAACATCTGCAGCAGCACTACAGGTAGAAATGAGGGAAATGCCATTACAAATAAGAAGGGCAAGTTTACAAGGACATGGTCAAGACCATCCGGCAAAAACTGTTTTCCATACATGCTGGGAAAAAGAGAAAATGGAATTGAAGAGCTTTGGGTGGAGAGTGGGACAGAAAGCAGCTGACCTTACTCTGGACAAGATAAACACAAGTCAAACAGTGCCACTGCCTACAATACCACCATGGATGCTCCCTGATGCAGTGGTAGATTTCACATTGTTAAAAAAAAGAACAAGGAGAAGGGTTTTATCTTAAATTCACATACAGCACAAGAATATTTTAATCAGTATTATAGTTATGTCAAAATCTACACAGATGCATCAAAGAATACAGCCAACCAAAGTGGGATAGCATTTATAGTTCCTGAATTTAATATCAAGGTGGGAAAAGGATCAGTGACGATTTATCAGTGTACACAGGTGAAATGGTTTCCATATTGTTAGCTATCCAGTGGATTGAGGAAACGAAACCACTAAGGTCTGTGATATGTTCAGACTCGAGCTCATCACTGGCCAGCCTGCAAGACAGTCACTCAGACTGCAGACCTGACATTATTCAGACTTATTATGATGGGGCTTGTAGTCACATTCTTATGGGTACCAGCGCATCGTGGAGTTAAAAGAAATGAAATGGCAGATAGGACAGCAAAAGTCGCAACAAGGAGACCGATGGTAGATATGGTTATTAGTGTGAGTAGGACGGAGCTCAAGAGTAGAATACGATACAAAATGAAGGAAAGGTGGCAAAAGCAATGGGAGGAAGAGAGGAAAGGGCAGTGGTTGTACAAAATCCAAAGGAAAGTGGGGGGAATGAGAAGTACAGGATGAAATAGGAGAGAGGAGACGATTATATCTCGACGGAGATTCGGACACACTGGTTTAAATAGCACTTTTTTTTTCTTTTTTTTTCTTTGGCCTGTCCCGTTTGGCTCTTTTGCCCTCAGAATTGTTGTCTAAAGGCAAAGAAAGATGCCCAACGGATTTACTTTACCAAACTGACCATCCCAGCCTTGCCGTAATGGTCCATTTGATTCACCTTTTATTGTTTATTTTATTTTCACTTACTGAATACGGGACAGACTTGACTGGGGGAAAGAAGGGGAGAAAGAAAGAGGGAAAGAGAAACAGCTGAGAAGAGGGACGGGGGAGAAGAGCAAAAGACAAAAACCAACAGAACGGGCAGAGAAAAAAAAATGCATATATCAATCACCTGGATCATAGCACATTATTTTTAATAGGTAAACACTGTACATGGGAGTGTGAATGCAGTAGGGAACAGGAAACAACAGAACATGTTTTATTGCATTGACAGAAGTATAATATTAAAAGGAGACAACTGATCAAAAAGCTGGACGATATGAAAGTGAAGTTTGACTTGATTGATTTATTTCACGTGAGCTTTATAAGTGACAGTTATCAGGCTGTATTTCGGTTTTTAAGGCAGACCCATTTCATCAGGGTTAATTTATTTTATTTTATTTTATTTTATTTTATTTTATTTTATTTTATTTTATTTTATTTTATTTTATTTTATTTTTGTCATTTCGGGCCTCACTCCACACCAGTTGGTGGCGGTAATGCACCATTTTGCTTTTTGCCAACCGCCAATAAACCCTATACAGAAGAAGAAGAACACTCGCGCTCTACCGGAACCTCACCACGTGACACAGGCGGAAGTAAACAAACAAAGGCATCAACACCGTCCCACGCGTGTGTGTCTGATCACAGAGACTGCTGTATTGAGTGTGTGAGCTGCCGCACTAACAATGCCTTCAGTTCAGTATCTGAGAGAGTTTATCAACGAGCGACTAACTGCTGCTGCTGAGCAAATATTCTTGGAGTTTGAAAAAACGATCGTCCGGTACGAGCAAGAGATCGACCGTCAGCGCAGACTGATGGATATCACCTGGAAACCCGAAATAAAGCTGCACAGGACAGGTGAGTGTCACTCTGATGGAGGATCCTAATCACAGCTCTGCGGGACATTTATTATTGTGAAGGCTTTTTGGAGACGTAAGTAAGCAAAATGTATTTATATTCCACTTTTCACACGTTTTCAAACCCCCCGCCGTCTTTCGCTGCTCAGGTTACACATGATTTATAAGTCACTTAGATAACTTCAAAATGTTATTGTTTGGCTTTTTTCAGTATTTTATCTGTTCCTGAGTAAATCGGTTTGGCTGAGATCAAAGTTATAGTTTTTACACAGCTGAATAAAGGTCAAGCAGACAACTGATTATCAGTAGTATGAGATGCTCGAGAATATACTGTATAATATAGGCTACGGTATCCTGTTATAGTTTGGATAGCAAGGAGTTTATTAAACTTCACCGAAACAATCTGCAAATTTCATTAAAATTTAATAAACTATCATCTTGTCTTTATTGTTAGTTAGCACATACCTTAAACATTTAAAGCTGTAAGCTAATGATAGTTATATAAGAGCAGATGCATGGTGGTGCAATAAGCTGTACGTTGTATGGCCAATGGATGCATGATCTGATTAGTCGACTAATCGCAGAAATAGTCGGTGAGTAGTCCATATCAAAATAATCGTTTGTTGCACCCCTAATTTATATGCCACTTTTGACAGATAAAAATAAATAAAAAATTATATTGGGAACTACAGTGAACGACAGAGAAAAACTGCACTGTAGGCTCCACCGAGCGAGATACTTAGTGGTGAGATATGTCGAAGAAGGACGGCTTCACCCCATTCTTGGATTGCAAGAAGTCACTGAAGACACTGAAGTCCAACTTCAAATCTGTATTCCGCAAAGCATCTCCATATGGAGGTGTTAAGCAAGCAACCAGTGCCACTAGTGATGTGTCGGTGGCGAACGAAACGGCTCTTAGAGCTGGATCTTTGAAGTGAACGACGCGTACAAGCTCCGAAGCGCATACAAAATGCAACAGAAGTCCTCCAGGATGCTAGGCGCAGTGTTGAGCTTTTGTTACCTAGTGGCTACACAAGCCAAGAAGTACCAACGACCCGATTTGGTGTGTGGTAGCTGAACCACTTCTTCGCACGCTTTGAGGTGAAGGGACCAGAGGCAACAGCAGCAAAAACATTGGACAGCAGCAGCAGCCCAAGCCTCATAGTGCAGGAATATGAGGTGAGGCGCACACTGAGGGCAGTGAACCCCAGGAAGGCCACCGGACCAGATGGGGTAACCGCAAAGGTCCTAAAAGAGTCTTTCAGCTCTCCTTCTTGTTCTTTCCTCATCTTCACTAAGATTTTCAACACTTCACTGTCCCAGTCCTGCATCCCACCGTGCCTAAAGTCAGCCACAATTGTCCCACTGCCAAAGCATACTAACATTAGCAGCCTCAACGTTTACCGACCAGTTGCTCTAACACCTGTTATAATGAAGTGCTTCGAGAAACTGGTCCGACGTCACATCATGTCCTGCTTGCCACCCACACTCGACCCGCTCCAGTTTGCATACAGAGCTAACAGATCAACTGAAGATGCCATCGCTACAACACTCCACACCACCATCTCTCACCTGGAAGTGCAGGGCCGTTACGCCAGGCTGCTCTTTGTTGACTTTAGCTCTGCTTTCAATACGATACTCCCGGACAGACTAATAGTTAAACTGCTGGAAATTGGACTTCCATCCACCACCTGCCGCTGGATCAGAGACTTCCTCTCAGACCGTGTACAGAGAGTTAGAGTGGGGCCTCATCTTTCCTCAGCCCTCAGCCTCAACACTGGCTCTCCACAAGGCTGTGTACTGAGTCCCCTACTGTACACTCTGTACACACATGACTGTGTTAGTTCCCACCCAGACAACACAATCATCATATTTGCAGATGATACCACCGTGGTGGGGCTCATCTCAGGGGGAGATGAGACGGCGTACAGAGCTGAAGTTCAGAGGCTGTCAGATTGGTGTGCAGTCAACAACCTGGACCTCAATACCACCAAAACAAAAGAACTGGTAGTTGACTTCAGAAGGAGGAAGTCCGAGCTGCAGCCTGTCAGCATCAACGGGGAGTGCGTGGAAACGGTCTCCAGCTTCAAGTTTCTGGGTGTGCACATAGACACAGACCTCCAATGGAGCTCTAACACCTCTGCGGTCTTAAAGAAGGCCCAACAGCGTCTCCACTTTCTGAAAATCCTCAGAAAAATGGACCTGAAGAAGGAGCTGCTGACCGTCTTCTACCGCTGCTCCATTGAAAGTGTGCTGACATATTGCATCGGTGTGTGGTTCTCCAGCTGCACCACAGCACACAGAAAGGCACTCCAGAGGGTCATCAATATGGCCCAAAAAATCATTGGACATCCTCTTCCCTCCCTGAAGGACCTGTACAGCACTCGCTGTCTCAAGAGGGCATGCAGCATCCTATGGGACTGCACACACCCAGGACACCGGGTGTTTAAGCTGCTGCCGTCTGGCAGGAGGTTCAGGCTGCTGAGGTCTCAAACAAATAGACTCAAGGACAGCTTTTACAACAGGGCATTAGCCCTGATCAATGTAAATAGCTGACCTGACTGGCTACCTCCCTGGACTTTTTTAGGGGGAGGTAACAATGTTTGAAACAATAACAATAATATTTATATTTATAACAAGGTGCAATAATAATTAATGTGCAATAATAACAGTGTGCAATACACATACACTTATTCTTCTTTTTATACTAAGTTAATATACTGTGTTGTGTTGTTTGTTGCATTGTGATGTGTCATATCGTGTTGTGTTGTGTTATATGTAGTGCCGACGTAGGACAGTTTTTCCAATTTCATTGTACTACTGTACAATGTATGACTGTGCAATGCCAATAAAGAGTTATCTTATCTTATCTTATGGTAGTAACAGGCAAATGAACTTTTTTTTTTTAATTATTTGAATATATATATAAGTGCTTGTGTATAAATACACAAACAATACACATGTGCTTTCAATTGTGTAATTTAAGTGATCTAGGTAGCTCTGTTTTGGAAGTTCAGTTAACGCTAGAAATGTGTTTTGGAGTTTGTACGTGCCTAGTCTCTAGGGGCCAGCATATACAGTATATTTATATATAAACATATATAAATAAAACCACTGTATTAATATACTGCAACAACATGGGAAAAGAGCAGCTGCGAGAGAATTCGACATTAATGAGTCAATGTTACGGAAGTGCAGCTTTTGGCTTTCCCCATATTTCAAAAGTGCTTCATCTCTTTGCTATGACTGTCGCCAGGCATAATTTGCAGACGATAATGGTTGTAGCCGCTGTGATGCTTTTGACCAAAACAGGCGCAGCTTGATGACATCATCAACATCCGCTATCGCGGTAGAGCAATTTAGTCAATATCTCTATCGTTGGCCAAATTTATATCGTTTCTATCGTATATCGTTCTGCAAGTCTTGAATTGGAGGCTGGCTTGATACAAGTGCTTGTTTTGTGGTGTAATTTTATAAATAGAATAGAATATGGCCCGCACTTCAACTTTTGCTTGAGTGTATTGCACTTCTTAGTTTTAACACCAGGGGGAGCTGCTGTTGATCAAGGCAGTTGCTCCACCAAAAAGGACAATCACAGAAGAAATTTACCCCAAGTTACTAAACATGGCAGTACCAAAGAAGTGAAAGGTAGAAAGTGAGTGCAGAAAATTTCAGACACGGTGGGAGAGTGAATATTTCTTCAAAGAATTCAAGGGGAAGTGTGTTTGTTTGATCTGCACTGAAACTGTGGCAATTATGAAAGAGTATAATGTACGACGTCATTATGAAACCAAACATCAGGCCTATGCATCCTATACTGGTGCTGAGCGAGAGCAGAAATTAAAGCAAAGGGTAGTGTAAGAGCCAATTAAAGGTTAATTTTATTGGTACTGGTAAAATGATTAGAGGAGAAATATATATGTTTGATGTTAAGAATATAATTCTAGTTGATTTTAAAATACTGTTTGTTAAATGTATAGAATATAGAAGTGCAACATTCTAATGCGCTTTTTAGTATTTTGGGCTTCCGGCACACTGTAATTACGTAGTTGGGGAGTCGGATAAGCTGGAAGCAACACAGTTTTTTGACCGAGTCTTGCCATGTAAATTAAAAGTTTCAATAAACATATTTTTTGCAAGAAAAGTACCTGGACTTGCTCGCGTTTCAAATGCATATTGCTGGACTGACTCCTAAAGGTGGTACAGAAGAGTGAAATAGAGACGGAGTGCCGCCACTACAGGTAGCTCTCCTGCGGGGTCAGCAACAGTATTTTTTCAGGCTCAAAAGGTCCAGAAAGAGGCTACAATAGCCAGCTATGAGGTCGCCCAACTCATCGCAAAACATGGCAAGCCTTTTTCAGTTGGAGACCTCGTAAAACACGGCCTTGTTAAAGTCACCGAAATAATGTGCCCGGAAAAAGTGCAGGATTCAACAACGTCAGCATGTCCAGAAATCCAGTTATGCGACGCATTGAAGACTTGTCAGCCAACATTAAACTGCAACTGTCTGATAAAGCTGTGCTTTAGATTTTTACTCCATCGCATTCGATGAGAGCACCGATGCCACAGACACCGCACAGCTGCTATTTTTTTTGCGGGGAGTGGACGAGAGCACGAGCACTTTAGGTGAGTAAAAAATATATTCCACAGTACCCGTGTGTTAATGTGCAGGTACACATGCTTCAAATATCAATAATGCGCATCAATTCTGTCACTACCCTGCTTTTGCGCACCACTTTCTTATATGCGTTTTTCTTGTTAACACACAGAGTACACACCGCTGTGTGTACACACCATCTGATGCAGATCTGCTCCTTGATCAAGTGACATTTGTCTGGATTTATGGCACGAGTGGCAATCAGCAGCAGGATGGCCCGATTTACATACCCAGCGCAGCTGATACTCACCAGAATAATTTACTAAAATTATATGGACTCCTGTTATTAAGTCCAGTTCAGTCTGTTAATGTTGATAATCATTTCAAACGGACGTTAATAGATGTTTTGCTAAGCCTAATAACTTAAATAATAAACTTGAAATGTGCCCGTCCCATTTTCCCCTTTATTGTTTTTTCTCTGTGCTGTAAATCTTCTGTCTAAGAAGAAATCTGAGGCTGCTGTTCTGAGAATGAGCTACCAAAGCTTTTTCTGAATAAATCAATAAAGATCCATTTATGGAAAGCTGTGATGAAGGCAGTTTTGTCTTTAATTATATTCAACAATATAACACACATTTGACCACTTTTAAGTGATTTTTCTAACTTTAATACAGTAAAGTTAAGGTTATATACCTCATTTCTAGTAAGTGGCCCAGCCCCTCCTATATTTTTATGTTTGTGGCCCTCAGTGAAAGAAGTTTGGACACCCCTGACATAAACCTTTCAAAATAAAGGTGAAGATCCTGTTGAGATTCAAAATAAACTGAAATTATGACAAAATACATTATTTTCAAACATCACAATTCAGAATATGCATGAAACAAATTACTTCATGTTTTTATTTGAGGTAACTTTAAATGGTGCTTACAGTCACCACATGGTAGCTCAAACAGAAGGATCAGTCTAAACAAATCCAGGACCTTATTCCTAAATGAGGGGCTGCCTCTGTAGCAGGGACATGGTTTAGTTATGAAAAGTCTGACATGGACCTGAAAACTGTACTATGCAAATTATGGTGCAAACTGGTCCAGACCACAGACTCAAACATGACAAACCTCTTCTACCACCTACGCAAGAGTCATGTGACAGAGTATGGAGAGAGTTTATAGATGAGAAGCAAAAAAGAGGTGTTTTACATCGGGATATGAGATTTTGGTCATATCGCACATCCATAGTTTAATGTCTCAATGCACTCTGAAATGAAAGCAGAGCACAAATAAGCACTTGGAGTTAAAAAAGAAATCATGAATCAATTAATAGACCAAAATGTATTCTAAAATTTTGACTCATCAAAGTTGCCCCCTTTGGCAGCTATAGCAGCTGAACACAGCCGTGACATTCTTTCTCCAATAGAAATCAAATATTCTTCCATATCTGTTGCTGAAGTTCCCATAAATGTGGACCTTGTAGTTGCTTTGCTTTCACTCTTCTGTCCAGTTCATCCCCAACCAGCTCGGTGGGGTTTAAGTCTGGCGACTGTGCTGAGCACTCCGTGTTTTCAAGCTTACCGTCTTGTTCTTTTTTTCTGAGGTAGTTCTGGCACACCCTGGGCTTGTGTTTTGGCTCATTATCTTGCTGACCAACTAGGTGCATACCAGAGGGTACCGCATGGTGCTGCAGAATGCTGTGGTAGCTGTTTTAGTTCAGGAAGCCTCTCAATCTGTACAAGTCACCGACCCTGGATCCAGCAAACAGCCCCAGACCATCACACTTCCTCCTCCATGTTTGAGGGTTGATGCCACACACTGTGACCCATCCTTTCCTCTCATCAACGGCCCACAAAGATCCTGCATGATGAACAGAAAATTTCAAGCTGTGCTTGAATCTGTTGCCCTGTGAGCCGTAATTCACGCAAGCTGTTAACGCTCAGAAACTTGTCCTCTGATTCAGTCGTGTCTTTGGGCCTGCCAGACCTCTTGCAGTCAGAGTTTGTTTCTTTTGATGTTGAATGAAACTGTACTCACTGATACCTGGTCTTTTTTTGCAGTGTAGGAGAGACCTACATTTTTCAGTTATATGATGTTCTGTCTATCTTCCATTGTTAATTGCCTTTTTCTTGCCAACACACTACTTTCTGCAGTAAAATACTGTTGCTCTGATGCTCCAGAGGGTATGTAACCACAGTGTGTTCCAGCACTGTTTTTATGCAGACAGAGGTGTCTGTAAGTAATCCAGAAAAGTGGGAACCCCTATAGCACATGTGTCAAAGTCAAGGCCCGCGGGCCACATCCGGCCCGGCGTACATTTATATCCGGCCCGCGAGATCATTTTATATAGATATACTATTATTGTTATGCATGGCCCGGCGATATGAGGCGCTAATAACATACAAACTACAGGTCCCATAATGCAGCGCTGCAGCCTCCTTGCTGAATGCTAGGCTAACTGGGAACCTTCCCGCGTCAATCAAGTCAAACTTCTGTTATTGCAAAGCTGGCTGCTCACAATGGTCGAGAGAAAAGTTGATTCTGAAAGCAGAGCCTTTCAGCGCCAGTGGGTGACTGAATATATGTTTACAGACATTGCTGTAAACATATAGTTAGTCTGTCTGTTAGTCTATCTGGTTATTGTTCCCACTGCTCTTGCACATGTGCTACAATCAGCTGATTTTAGTTTGCCATATGCCATTACATTTATTTTCATTGCACAAAAGGAGGAGACCATGATGGTAAAGTAGAAACTGCATCCAGGACAAAACGGCTGCTAACACAACTATGGCTCTGTGCAAGCACCTGTGCAGACAGCATGCTAACGCTAAGCTAGCCAACAGCCATAGATATCAAGCATAATTTAATTATTTTTTTGTGTTGTCTATTTGGTCAGTATGATTTTTTTTCTCTATTATCACTTCACTTTTCTTTTAATTGTCTCCTTTTCCCCCTCCAGACATCCCACAGCAGCATGTCTGTAAGGAGGAGGAAGTTGTCGCTGACCAGCAGCTGTGGAACCAGGAGATGAGCTCCAATCTGGACCAGGGGGAACCAGAACCTCCACAGATTAAAGAGGAACAGGAGCAACTCTGTAGCAGTCAGGAGGGAGAGCAGCTGGCACTGAAGGAGGAGATTCATGCCTTTATGCTGACTGCTGCTGAGGAAAAAGACCACAGTGAACCAGAACCAAAAAGAGACCATCTCAACTGTGTCAGCTCTGATGTAACTGTGAGAGAATATCAGGGAGCAGGGAAGAAAGGTCACAATAATGTAGAATACCAACCTACACCAGACAGTCAGTGTAAGTCTGACAAAACTAAAAAGTCTTTAAAATGTGATGTTTGTGGAGAAGTCTACAAATATAATTATGAAATGGATATGCATTATAGAATCCATACAGGGGGGAAGCCGTTTTCCTGTAAAACATGTGGGAAAAAGTTTGTACATAGGAATTCTGTAGTGAAGCACATGAGAATCCACACAGGAGAGAAACTATATCATTGTAAAATATGTGGGAAAAGGTTTGTACATCGTTCTCTAGAGAAGCACATGAGAATGCACACAGGTGAGAAACCATATCATTGTAAAACATGTGGGAAAACGTTCAGCCGTAAAAGTAATTTAACAGAGCACATGAAAATCCATACAGGTGAGAAACCATATCATTGTAAAACATGTGGGAAGGCATTCAGACGTGGTAGTCATTTGTTTCGCCACATAAAAATACACAGAGGTGTACTCTTTTAACAAGATTAACAGTTTAGCAAGCTGTGTAGAGCGCAAAGTTGAACAAGTCAGCGTGGTAACTAATGGTAGACACAGCATGGTAGGAAGGAGGTTATGGTTAGTTTCATTTTAAAAGTAGGTGGCAAATTTTGACAAACTATTCTATTATGCTAGTAAGCACTCTCTGCTTACGACCAAAGTTTTAGGAGTGACAGCGGTGAGAGAGAGAGAGTTTTGAGATGTGAGAGATTTGTGAGAGATTTGTGAGAGATTTGTGACACTATAGTATGGAGTAGAGCTGGGCGATATGAGATTTTTTCATATCACGATATGTTTTTTTCATTTCAGGCGATAACGATATCTATCACGATATAAGCCAAATAACTATATTTGCAAGATTTAAATGTGCCGTTGCTCACAAGTAAAATGTGAAATAATCAGCAGCTTGTTTTTATTTAAATATTTATTTCCCATAATAAGTTCAACAGGGTAGATGTACCAAAGAAACATGAGACTTTTTCAGATAAATAAAGGCAAATATTGCAAACTATACAAAAGGCAGCCGCTAAAGCGTTTAAGTTTCAAAATAGAACAAACGAAACAGACTAAATTGTCAATTCCACTTAGAAACAAAATATTAATTCTAAAAATAAATCTTACTTTATTTTACAGAAGAACAGACAAAACTAACTTTTGTCAATATCAAATAAACTGAGAACTAAAAGGAAATTCTCAATCTCTCCTTGTTGTATAGCTTAGCTTTTCAAACAGTTTTAATAGTTACTTTAGTCTGACAAAAGCCGAATGACGAATTAGTGCTTCCAGTCAGAGACTGAGGCTACGTCCACAAGTACACGGGTATTTTTGAAAACGGAGATTTTCCGTTTTCGTTTTAAAAAATAATCCCGTCCACACATAAAGGGAGAAATGAAGGAAAACGCTGCTATGAACATGCCAAAGCAGCAGGTGGCGCTAGATTCCTAACCGTGCAGAAATGTTGGCCAATCAGAAGTCTAGAAGCCTCGGTGGGAAAAAGTAAACAAAGCTGGGGCATAGAAGCAGAACCGAGTCGTAAGTGTGGACGGACAGTAACTGTGTGTATATGTAAGCATTTAAACACTGCAGAGAGTAGAATTAACAGTATTGTAGAAATTCATTTCACCGAAACAATAACGTGGCGCACAGTGTGACGCATGCACCAGTTTATTGTCTTTCCAGACTTGCTTTCGGCACAATTTACAGTGCACACTACTCTGTTTTTTGTCAGACTTGAAATAGCCGAAATACCTTCACCCTACGGAACTTCTATGGCTCTTCCGTTCAACAATCTCTCCGGCATTGGAACCATCATCTGTTTTCTCTTCGGTCACGCTCGGTTGATTTTTCTAGTTGGCACACTCATTTCCTCCATTACCCGCTGGCTGCTTCCCAAACAAACACACGTGCGGCTTGGCACTTGTGCTGTACGTAACAAGTCACGCGACGTGACGCTGCGGCTGTGATTGGTTCGGCTCTGCGCTACTTAATTTGGATTGGCTGACCTTTTTTTTTTTTTTTTTTTTTAAGAGGACAAGAGCGGCGAGGTCTATCGCGATAGTTTAATTTCTCTATCGAGTAAAAGTTATATCGCGATACATATCGTTATCGTTCTATTGCCCAGCTCTAGTATGGAGTATGTAGTTAGTGTGTTGTGTAGCTGTTGGTTTTGTTTTGTGTGTCAGAACAATGATGCCAAATGTCACAGTTGCTGCCATAAAGCCACCAAAGGCAGATTACAGTGTAAACGCTGTCTCCAGGTGGAAAACAGGAGGAGTGATACACCACTGGCTGTCAGGCCTGCAGGTATCAGGCCTGTGATGTTCTCCTCTGTCTTACAGTGGAGAGAAATAATTTTTTGGAGTGGCACAAATAATTTGTGTGGCATCTTATTTGATGCAGAATCAGAGTGTTCTGTAAATAGTTTAGTCTTTCCTGCATTTTTAGGTAAATAGTTGCATGTACCTTTTTTATTTGCAAAACTCATGTATAGGTTTATTAAATTTACAATTTCTATTTGCATTTCATGTTATGAAAATGATTTGTGAAACATGCTTTTTGTTGTTGTTACAGTAAAAAAATATATCTGATTTCATGTTGTTGTTCTTTTTTTTTTTTCTTTTTTTTTAATCAATTGTACTAATGAAAACATAACTGTAAATTCAGATGTGAGGTTGTGCTGAAAAGAATGATACCAAACAAGGCAATTAGACATGCTGAGGTCAAATCAACCCTGGACCTCAGATGGTTAAACTTTTTTTCCTAAAGTAACACAATAGTTACTTTTCCTCGTGGCTCAAAGAGTTGGTAGTTCGTCTTGTAACCGGAAGGTTGCCGTTCGAGCCCCGGCTCTGACAGTCTCGGTCGTTGTGTCCTTGGGCAAGACGCTTCACCTACCGCCTACTGGTGATGGCCAGAGGGGCTGATGGTGCGATATGGCAGCCTCGCTTCTGTCAGTCTGCCCCAGGGCAGCTGTGGCTACAACTGTAGCTTGCCTCCACCAGTGTGTGAATATGAGAGTGAATGAATAGTGGAATTGTTCAGCGCTTTGAGGGCCCCGAAAAGCACTATATAAATGCAATCCATTATTATTATTTAATTACTTTTATAATATTGTAACTCAGTTAATAACTGAGTTACAATATCATAGTTTTTTGAAAACGTAACTACAGGGTGGGCCATTTATATGGATACCCCATAATAAAATGGGAATGATTGGTGATATTAAAGTCCTGTTTGTGGCACATTAGTATATGTGAGGGGGCAAACTCCTCAAGATGGGTGGTGACCATGGTGGCCATTTAGAAGTCGGCCATCTTGAATACAACTTTTGTTTTTTTCAATAGGAAGAGGGCCATGTGACACATCAAACTTATTGGTAATGTCACAAAAAACACAATGGTGTGCTTGGCTTCAATGTAACTTTATTCCCTGTACATAAAGTTTGTCTTTTGCTCAAATTTTTTTTTCTATAAAAATATGATTATTGAACAATGAACAAAATGAGATTAAATATTTTATTCGAGCAATCAGACAGGCACCAACAGAGCCCTGTGAATATAACGCAAGATGCGCAACTTTAAAAAGGTTTTGATCACAAATCACACATTTGAATCAGCGGGTAGAGAACCTTACTTTTTTCTACCACTGTCTGGCTGATATTGATCCCCCCCCCCCCCCCCCCCCCCCAATCACCGGTTATCAGTGACGGTCTGCTCTCTCGTGAACTAGCAAAAGTGCCAAATACAGTACGAGCACGCCTGAGGGGGTGATTGGGGGGCGAAAACAGTCCCATTATATCACTACTATCCATCCGTATGTAGTGAAGTCGATTTTGGTAGGCTTTTACATGATGTCCGTGAATGCAGCACTAACATCCACACCTTCCCAGCTGATAATTAGAGGCCTTGTCAGAAACAGTAGCGCTTCTCTACCACACGAAGGCACTTGGCATTCTTTTCCCATCAAAGGTGGCCAATAGCGTTAGGCGGTTAAGCACCGCAGAGTGGTTTGATTTCTTCAGAAAAGCCGCTCATTTTAGTATTGCCCCTTAGACAGTGGATTGTGCAACACTGCTGCTGTGTTGTTGTAGCCTTGTCATTTTACAAACGTCTATGGACTGGCCTTGACTGACTCCTGGTTTTATGGTCTTTTACTCCAAATTGGGTGGGTGTATTTGTCACATTTAGGGTGTATTTGTGGCGATCGTGGCTCAAGAGTTGGGAGTTCACCTTGTAATCGGAAGGTTGCCAGTTCGAGCCCCGGCTTGGACAGTCTCGGTCGTTGTGTCCTTGGGCAAGACACTTCACCCGTTGCCTACTGGTGGTGGTCAGAGGGCCCAGTGGCGCCAGTGTCCGGCAGCCTCGGCTCTGTCAGTGCGCCCCAGGGTGGCTGTGGCTACAATGTAGCTTACCATCACCAGTGTGTGAATGGGTGGATGACTGAATATGTAAAGCGCTTTGGGGTCCTTAGGGACTAGTAAAGCGCTATATAAATACAGGCCATTTACCATTTTTTACATTTATATCTCTTTTACTGATTTGTTTCATGTTTTATATGTTTTGTTGCTTTGGTGGAGGTGCGGCTGCTCGTTGTGGGACTAGGCACGTGAGGTGGAATCGACCCCCCCGGATTCATGAGAGTGTACACACCGGGAATAGGTAGATTGCAGTGTGAGTGACAGTGAGGTTTGCAGTGGAATTAGGTGGCACCCTTGGGTTGCCTCCTCAAGTGGCCGGGCGCCACCATTTTGTTTAGTTATTATATCGAGCTCTTATTGAGTAACTGTCTTGCCGTCTCAGCCCTGCTACCTTAAGAACTTATCTGATTTTACAGTTCTCTGCTTTTAGTAGTATTCTTAATAAGTTTTGAGTTGTAAAACTGATCTGCCTCACCTCTGCTGTTAATAACGAGCCTGTGGGCTTTGGTAGCTAGTGTAAAATCCACATTGGCCATAGAAATCTTTCCTGGGGTGTAACTCTCCCCCCCCCCCCAGGTGGCGTTGTCAACATCCCTTATTCACCTTCACTGGTTATCCTCCTTCGTGCCACCACACATGCATCCATTAATCCATCAGCATACATCTGTTAAATCTACTAAATCACCATTGTCATAATGAACCCTTTGGAAGACCCTCTGGATCCTGCGTTTAAATGAGCACACCACATCAGATGTTCTGTGAGCCACTGAAACCAACTTCAGTGTAGTGTTTTCAGTGGATCCACCTCCCAGTTTTTCAGATTAGTTTTACAGTGTGGGCTGGATTAGCTGACCCTGAATCCTCCCTTAGTTGCACTGCAATTGTCCAAGAGGGCTGGAGGCTTCCCATGATGCACAGACTATTTTGTCTTTACTCACCTCGTTTCATCTGCTGCACCCGGTTGGGGTGAGAGAAGGAAGACAGTGAGGAAAGCTGGGCATCACTGGTCAAGAACTGCTCCAGAATCTAATTGCCAACTCCATTCCTGAAAATCAGAGCTTTTAGCAATGAGGGCGGCGCTTCAGAAAGATTTTGAGAACATGCATTATGCCCTCTACTTTTTATACAGTGAATAATTTATTAATCCTGTGCGTTCTAGTCAAAAGCACGTAAGTGAGACAATCACACGATGGGGTGAGCAACAAGTGTCCAGAGCGCAGCGATGAAGACAGTGGAAGAAGTTTGAAGGAAGAGGAAATGCTGTCTCACCCGTTTCGTAATTGATTTGTAAACTGCTGTTCACAAACGCTGTCCATCTAATCTGACTGAGCTGGAGCTGTTTTGCAAAGAAGAATGGGCAAGAATTTCTCTAGATGTGCAAAGCTAGTAGAGACATACTCTGGCAGCTGTAATTGCAGCAAAAGGTGGTTCTATAAAGTATTGACTCAGGGGGCTGAATAATTACGCACACTCCACTTTGCAGTTACTTATTAATAAAAAATGTTTGGAATCATGTATGATTTTCGTTCCACTTCTCACATGTACACCACTTTGTGTTGGTTTTCACACGGAATTCCAATAAAATTGATTCATGTTTGTGGCTGTAATGTGACAAAATGATGAAAAGTTCAAGGGGGCCGAATACTTTTGCAAGCCACTGTAGGTAAACTGAGACATATGTGAAGCATACAGTGGGTCTGTGTAATGGCTTATTGGGTAGAAACAGGGTCTAAACCAGGGGTGTTTTATACAATTATATCTGGCCCACAAAGTAATTTCATATCTCAATTATTAATGTCTCCTTGTATGTGGGAGCCGAATCTTGAGCCCTGCTGAGAAACAGTGTTGGGGAGTAACCGAATACATGTACTCGCGTTACGTATTTAAAATAGAAAATGTGAGTATTCCGTTTTTTCTAGGGTTTTTGGGTCAAAATATGTCATATTGTGTGTGAAGCTGGTATACAGTATACAGTACTATGCAACAGTACTATCATCCCAGACTTTCTTGGCATTTTGTAAAGTGGTCTGGAGCAATAGTAGTTCCCCAGGCTTTCCTGTCTGTGTGTGTGGGTGTGTGTGCCATTTAACACTGACTTTTGACTCATTCAAGCATAAAAAAGTCCTCTAGCTCAAAATATGAACCAGTGTTTCGTCTGCATATAACAAAAAACTTAATTCAATTCAATTTTATTCATATAGCGCCAAATCACAACAAAAGTTGCCTCAAGGCGCTTCATAGATACAGAGAAAAACCCAACAATCATATGACCCCTATTAGCGAGCACTTTGGCGACAGTGGGAAGGAAAAACTCCCTTTTAACAGGAAGAAACCTCTGACAGAACCAGGCTCCGGGAGGGGCGGGGCCATCTGCTGCGATCGGTTGGGGTGAGAGAAGGAAGACAGGATAAAAGACATGCTGTGGAAGAGAGACAGGTTAATAACAGATATGATTCAATGCAGAGAGGTCTATTAACACATAGTGAGTGAGAAAGGTGACTGGAAAGGAAAAACTCAATGCATCATGGGAATCCCCGGCAGCCTACGTCTATTGCAGCATAACTAAGGGAGGATTCAGGGTCACCTGGTCCAGCCCTAACTATATGCTTTGGCAAAAAGGAAAGTTTTTAACCTAATCTCAAAAGTAGAGATAGTGCCTGTCTCCCAAATCCAAACTGGAAGCTGGTTCCACAGAAGAGGGGCCTGAAAACTGAAGGCTCTCCCTCCCATTCTACTTTTAAATACTCTAGGAACAACAAGTAGTTCTGCAGAGTGAGAGCAAAGTGCTCTAATAGGGTGATATGGCACTACAACGTTATTAAGATAAGATGGGGCCTAATTATTTAAGACCTTGTATGTGAGGAGCAGGATTTTGAATTCAAATCTGGATTTAACAGGAAGCCAATGAAGGGAAGCCAAAACAGGGGAAATATGCTCTCTCTTTCTAGTCCCTGTCAAGACACTTGCTGCAGCATTTTGGATTAGCTGAAGGCTTTTCAGTGAGTTTTTTCGACATCCTGATAATAATGAATTGCAGTCGTCCAGCCTGGAAGTAATAAATGCATGAACTAGTTTTTCAGCGTCACTCTGAGACAGGATATTTCTAACTTTAGAGATGTTGCGCAAATGGAAGAACGCAGTCTTACATATTTGTTTAATATGTGCGTTGAAGGACACATCCTGGTCAAAAATGACTCCAAGGTTCCTCACAGTTTTACTGGAGGCCAAGGTAATGCCATCCAGAGTAAGAATCTGGTTAGATACCATATTTCTAGGCTTTTCAGGGCCGAGTACAATAACCTCAGTTTGACCTGAATTAAGAAGCAGAAAGTTAGCGGCCATCCAGGTCTCTATGTTTTTAAGACATTCCTGCAGTTTAACTAATTGGTGTGTGTTATCTGGCTTCATGGACAGATAGAGCTGGGTGTCATCTGCATAGCAGTGAAAATTTATGCTATGTCTTCTAATGATGCTGCCTAGGGGAAGCATGTATAGTGTAAACAGAATTGGTCCTAGCACTGAACCCTGTGGAACTCCATAATTAACCTCAGCGTGTGAAGGGGACTCTCCATTTACATGTACAAATTGGAGTCTATTAGATAGATATGATACAAACCACTGCAGTGCAGTACCTGTAATACCTACAGCATGTTCTAATCGCTCTAATAGGATATTATGGTCAACAGTATCGAACGCTGCACTAAGGTCTAGCAGGACAAGCACAGAGATGAGTCCACTGTCAGAGGCCATGAGAAGATCATTTGTAACCTTCACTAAAGCTGTTTCTGTGCTGTGATGAGCTCTGAAACCTGACTGAAACTCTTCTATTAAGCCATTCCTCTGCAGATGATCAGTTAGCTGTTTGACAACTACTCTTTCAAGGATTTTTGATATGAAAGGAAGGTTGGAGATTGGCCTATAATTAGCTAAGACTGCTGGGTCTAGAGATGGCTTTTTGAGTAAAGGTTTAACTACAGCCACCTCGAAGGCCTGTGGTACATAGCCGATTATTAAAGATAGTTTGATCATATTTAAGATCGAAGAATTAATTAATGAGCAGTTTTGTAGGAATGGGGTCCAAAAGACACGTTGATGGTTTGGAGGAAGCAATTATTGAAGTTAACTCAGAAAGATCAATTGGAGAAAAAGAGTCTAACTTAACATCAATGGTACTAAAAGTAGCTGTAGATAATATTACATCTGTGGTATGATTATTGGTAATTTTTTCTCTAATGATAAAAATTTTATTTGTGAAGAAGTTCATGAAGTCATTACTAGTTAACGTTAAAGGGATGGTTGGCTCAAAAGAACTCTGACTTTTTGTCAGCCTGGCTACAGTGCTGAAGAGAAACCTGGGGTTGTTCTTATTTTCTTCAATCAGTGATGAATAGTAAGATGTTCTGGCTTTGCGGAGGGCTTTCTTATAAAGCAGCAAACTATTTCTCAAAGCTAAATGATGATCCTCTAAATTTGTGACATGCCATTTCCTCTCCAGTTTACGAGTCATCTGCTTTAGGGTACGTGTTTGAGAATTATACCACGGAGTCAGGTACTTCTGATTTGAGGCCTTAGTTTTCACAGGAGCTACAGTATCCAGAGTCGTAGGTAGTGAGGAGGTAAAATTATTAACAAGATAATCGACCTCTGTTGGAGTAGTGTTCAGATAGCTGCTCTGCTCTGTGTTGGTACAGGGCATTGAAGATGATAACAGTGGGTGGATTATATTCTTCAACTTAGTTACAGCGCTTTCAGAAAGACATCTACTTTGATAAAGTCTACTCTCCACTGCTGTGTAATCAATTATTGTAAATGTAAATGTTATCAGGAAATGATCAGACAGGAGAGGGTTTTCAGGAAACACTGTTAAATGTTCAGTTTCTATGCCATATGTTAAAACAAGTGTGATTAAAGTGGTGGGTGGGTTCTTTTACATTTTGAAAGAAGCCAATTGAGTCTAATAACAGATTAAATGCCATGTTGAGGCTGTCATTTTTAGCATCTACATGGGTGTTAAAATCACCCACAATAATTATTTTATCTGAGCTGAGAACTAAATCAGATAAAAAGTCTGAGAAATCAGAGAGAAACTCTGTGTAAGGCCCAGGTGGACGATAGATGATAACAAGTAAGACTGGTTTCTGAGTTTTACAGCTGGGGTGGACAATGTTAAGCATCAGGCTTTCAAGTGAATGAAAAGTCTGTCTTGGTCTTTCATTAATTAATAGGCTGGTGTGAAAAATTGCTGCCACACCGCCCCCTCGGCCTGTGCTTCGAGATTTCTGGTAGTTAGAATGACTCGGGGGTGTTGATTCATTTAAACTAACATAATCATCCTGCTGCAACCAGGTTTCTGTAAGGCAGAGTAAATCGATTTGTTGATCAATTATTAAGTCATGTACTAACAGAGACTTGGAGGAGAGAGACCTAATATTTAATAATCCACATTTCACTGTTTTACTCTTTGGTTCAGATGTGGATACTGTATTGTTCTTTCTTTGTAATTGTTTATGTTTAAGTCTTTTTTTTGCTGGTTTTTAGTTTGTTTTTGTCTTTTTGGAAGCTGACACAGTCTATATGGGGGTTTTTTTTTTTGGGGGGGTACCAGGAGGAGAGAAGCTGCAGAGAGGCGTGTAAGACTGCAACTCTGCTTCCTGGTCCCAACTCTGGATAGTCATATTTTGGGGGGTTTAATAAATTTGTCCATATTTCTAGAAATGAGAGCTGCCCCATCCAAAGTGGGATGGATGCCGTCTCTCCTAACAAGACCAGGTTTCCTCCAGAAGGTTTGCCAATTATCTATGAAGCCCACATCGTTTCTGGGACACCACTCAGACAGCCAGCAATTTAAGGAGAACATGCGGCTAAACATGTCACTCCTGGTCTGATTGGGGAGGGGACCAGAGAAAACTACAGAGTCCGACATTGTTTTGGCAAAGTTGCACGTGATTCAATATTGATTTTAGTGGCGTAACCGGGTGTCATTACTGCCGACGGGAATTATGATTTTACTGAATTTACGTCGCCTGCTCTGGCCCCTGGAAGACAATTGACCATGGTTGCAGGTGTGTCTAGCTTCACATGTCTGAGAACAGAATCACCAATTACCAGAGTTTGACCCCCTGTGTGGGGAAAAACGGTTAGACACATGAACGGGTTGGTGGTGTACCTGGGGCTTCTGTTTAGGACTATGCTTCCTCCTCACTGTCACCCAGCCACCCTCTTTCCCCAGTTGCTTGGGGTCTGCCGGGGAACAGCTAGCGGGGCCTACGCTATCTTCGGCTGCACCAGCTACAGGGGCCTGGCTAGCTACGGGTGAATGAAGGGTGCGAAGCCGAGTCTCAGTAATCAGTAATCCTGGCCTCCAGAGCTGCAAACATGCTACATTTGTTACAGATATATTACTGCTAAAGGAGGCAGAGGAGTAACTAAACATCTGACACAATGAGCAAGAAAGTGCAGGAGGGACAGGTGAAGTAGCCATGGTGCTAACGAGTCGACTACGAGCTAAGCTAGCGAAACAGTACAGAGTAGGGGTGGGTTTTAATAATTGATTCATCGATTAAAATCGGGCAGCATGGTGGCATGGTGGTTAGCACTGTTGCCGCACAGCAAGAAGGTCCTGAGTTCAATTCCACCATCAGGCCAGGGTCTTTCTGTGTGGAGTTTGCATGTTCTCCCCGTGTTTGCGTGGGTTCCCTCCGGGTACTCCGGCTTCCTCCCACCGTCCAAAGACATGCAGCTTGTGGGGATAGGTTAATTGGTTAATCCAAATTGCCACTAGGTGTGAATGTGCAAGTGAATGTGAGTGCGAATGGTTGTCTGTCCCTGTGTGTTGGCCCTGTGACAGACTGGCGACCTGTCCAGGGTGTACCCCGCCTCTTGCCCTATGACAGCTGGGATAGGCTCCAGCGCCCCCCGCGACCCTGAAAAGGATAAGCGGAAGCGAATGGATGGATGGATGGATGGATTAAAATCGATTCTGGCTTGGACAACGTGATATCAATTCATTAAAATCCTGAATCGATTTTTCTTATATAAATGTATTTTGCCCAAAATGCCAGAATCTCAGGTGAAACGTCATAAAATTTCAACAACCACCAAACATTTAAGACAGTAAACGAGAGCAGGTACACGGCTTCTGCACAAAGACGTAAACACACAGCGCGGACCCGCGGATCAGAATCAGTGAGATGTCGCCTTTCTCACCCGACGGCACAGACACGGTCAGGGCTGAAACCCGACAGCTCGCTGATTCTGATGTTTCGGTGGGTCCGCGCTTTGTGTTTACATCCTTTTTGCGCTGATTCTAAAGTTGTTAGTTTTATCTCTCTCCAAACAATATTGACCGAACCAGCAGCAAAAGAAGATCCAAACTATGCTTCACATAAACATCGTCATGGATTCACTCTGACTTTTGCTGTTTTGCTTCCACCACGATAAAATCACACTTCATGCACAGCTCTCTCTCTCTCTCTCTTTCTCAGTGTACTTCAAGAACAGCTTCCCATCTAAAAATCTGTTTTCTGCATCATTCGCTTGCTTGTTACACACAAGACTACCGTTATTTACAGCGCTGTCAGGCCGCTGTTTTTTTTTCTTTTTACATACAGTACTTCCGAAAAGAAAACCTAATTTCTGCCGTTCAATACTGAACAAATTTAAACTTTTTAAAATTATGCAAAATGCAAAATGCTTAGCCGTGTCTCTAATAAAACCGCTGTAACTTCAGAGGTAATGTTCATAAGTTGATTAATGATTTTCTTTCGTTTTTGATGTACTGCAGAATATTTTTATAAAATCCCAGGCCAGGATAATTAGTTTCATGTTTTTCTGTGTTTTATCTTCAGCTACTTTGACACAAAGGCATCTGCTGTAATGCTCACACCTTTTGATAAAGTCTTGCGAGTGTCAGCTTCCTTTTTATAGATACAAAAATATGTAAATGTACTGATCTGAATTATAATATTTCTAACTGTCTGAGGCAAATTTTCCCAGATTCAAATCAAATTGAATTGAATCGAATCGTGACTGAATCCATTCGGGACCTTGTGAATCGGAATCGAATTGATTCTAGAAATCAGTGACGATACCCAGCCCTAGTGTGAGTAAGGAAGTAGAAAATATCAAACACACCAATACAACACCAGAGGCCTGAAACACTGATAAAACACGTTTTCAGTTTCATGTTGTCTAAACTAAAATGAGTCTGTGTGACATGTAGTCTCAGTTTCCTGTTCTTAGCTGACAGAAGCAGCACCTGGTGTGGTCTTCTGCTGCTGTAGTCTGTCTGCTTCAAGGTTCAGTGTTCTGAGTATTCAGAGATGCTCTTCTGCAGATCTTGGTTGTAATGAGTGGTTATTTGACTCGCTGTTGCCATCCTATTAACTTGAGGCAGGTTGTACATTTTCCTCTGAGCTCAACAAAACCCTTTCTCGCTGCTCACTGAATATTTTCTGTTTTTGCAACAATCTTCTGTAAACTCTAGCGATGCATGTGTGGGAAAATCCCAGCAGATCAGCAGTTTCTGAAACACCAAGACCAGCCCCCTCATGTTCAAAGTCCCTTAAATCATCTTTCTTCTTTCTTCTTCATTCTGATGCTCAGTTTGAACTTCATTGATGTCTTTATTGTATCTCCATGTCTAAATGACTGAGTTGCTGCTATGTGATTGGCTGATAGTCGTACGTGTCAGAAACATTATGCAGGGTGAACAGACAACCTTTGATAAAGTCTCGAAAGTGTCAGCTTCCTTGATACAAAAATATGTAAATGTATTGATCTGAATTATAATATTTCTGACTGTCTGAGGCAAAATTTCCCAGATTCAAATCGATTCGAATTGAATTGAATCGTGGATCGAATCGATTCGGGACCTTGTGAATCGGAATCGAATCGATTCTAGAAATCAGTGACGATACCCAGCCCTAGTACAGAGACAGTGAGTGAATACTTTGGCTATAAATTAGGTAGTGAGTACACAGAAAGTGTGCTTCGGATGAAGTACGTGAAGATTATACTATGAAAAAAGAATGTATTTAAAAGTTGTTAATTAAATTGTTAAGCAATTTGACTGACATGAAAAATTTTCATACCATCAAGGTATTTCCAAAAGTGCTACTATAATTTATTGTAATATATCTGAAAACAAATAGATGATAAATTCCTCTTGTAAAACCTTGACCAAATGAAACATGGTGCTCATGATGAATAAGATTTTCATACCAGATCACTCAAGGATAGTTGGGACTATGTAGGGAGTGTTAAAGGGAGAGAGCTTGCTGATTTGATGATAAGAAATATGATAGACATATCATTTGTGTACAGGACCAGGTGAAAGGAAAGAAAGATCAGATAATGTAATGAGTTCAAAACTGGAAATTAAAAGAGTGATGTTGTATGTTGTTAGTGCATTTGGACGCCGGTTAGAACGAGAGATATTCTGGAGTAAGTTGGATGAAATGGTGGGAATTTTCTCCAGTGGGTAGAGTTTGGTGATTGGAGAGGAGGTGACGAGAAGGTGTTGGGTTGATATACTGTTACGGGGGAGAAATGCAGAAGGACATCTCTAGAAGTGAGTATATTAGAGGGACAGCTCAGGTTGAGCAGTTACAAGAAAAAGTTAGAGAGGTTGAGATGGTTTAGTCATGTGCAGAAGAGGAATAAGATGAAGCTGCCCGGCAGGAGTAAAGAGGAAGACCTCAGAGGAGGTTCATGGATTACTGACGGAAGATATTCAGAGGGTTGGTGTGACAGAAGGGAACGCATGGGATAGGATGAGATGGAGGTAGATGATCTTCTGTGGTGAGCCCTAAAAGGATTAAATGATACAGCTATTAATACTACTGCCAAAGGACCTTCTAGGAAGTACTGATATATTTATTTTTAAAAAGGAAATTGAATTTTCTTTAATTAATTAAATTACAATAATTAAATTACATCAGTTACGAAAAATATTTTATTTTGTAATTATTATGTGTTTGTGTACAAATCCTGAATGGCTGTGGTTATGTTGTGAAGTCATTATTTGTTTTGTTTTTTAAGACACTTTGAGTAAACCACAGAGTCGTTGTTCATGAACGTTTGACTGTACTGTACAGTGTAAATGTATCGTCCCCATTTCCTTGACATCTTGTTCTGTGAAGGGAAAAAAGGATTTACATGATCAGTTTCTAATCAGATGTTTCCTTTAATTGTACGGCAATGAAAACTGTTTCTCACCCTTGGGCTCTACTGGAATTGTCACATTTGACAGCAGTGTATTCAGCTTCACTGGCCTCTTCATCTTTGTGTCCGTATAGCTGACCTGGGCCGATGTTGGAGTACAGAGCGTCTCCCTGATTCTGAGAGAAGTGGATGGTGCTGTAGTGAAGGTTATCCTGGTGACCTGATGGTTCTCCTTCTGCTACAGCTGACGGGGTGTCGTACACTGGATCCATGTTCACCTGATGAAACCAGAACTTGATACTTACTGTAGAAATACTTCAATAAGTATCGAGACTTTCTGGGTTTTTTTTTAATTGATTATGGTCAATACTTCTTTTTTGAAAAAATATATATTTAGACCACACAAGGTTTTAAAAATAATCAATGTGATAAACTATGTCAGAATTAACATGTTAGAGGATTAGAGTGGTTAGATACTTAAAATATTAGTACCTACATTTAAGTGATGATCTGTTTAGTGGTATTTTCAAAAAAGAAATCCAATATTCTTAAGTTCTTTTTGATTATTCAATTCAATTTGACCTCATCGGCCTGTTCCATTTATTGCCACAATGCAAAACAAATTAGAAATCCCATTGCACTGCATTCTAATATGTGTTGCTCATATTGATCAGCAGGGAATGTAGAAATGCAGGAAAACATATTGTGCTGAGATTACAATGCTCCAAAATAACTTGGCTTTATTTAAGATAAAGCTGTCACTCCAAGGTTACAGCTTTATTTTAAGGTGTGTTTTTAAAGTGTTTTTCTTTCACAGTGGAATACTTTCTCACCTGTTCTTCACTGGAAGGTTTCTCTCCATCTTTACTCTGTTGTGTGAACCACTTACATTTTCTAAATAGGAGACAAGAATTCAATGTAACAGCACATTTATGTATCAAAGAGATGACAGACTAATTGATTCATAAGAATCACAGAACTGCTCACCTAATGCACAGGAAAACCATGACCAGTGTGATAGCAAGGAAAACAGCAGTGATTGTACCAGTAACTGCTGCTTTCCGTGTACCTGAGAAGTCATAAAGGATAATAGAAACAAATCAGGAACATCAGAAAATTCTTATACATGACTACACACTTAAAAGGTGTTCACCTGCATAGAGACCATTCTCATACTAAAACCATTCAAAAACCTCTAACTCACTTGCTACAGTAATCAGATGTAAGGTGGACCTATGTTGTCCTCTTGAGTTCTGGGCGTTACAGTAATAACTCCCACTGTGTTCAGTTCTAAATTCAGTAATAGTGAAGTTCTGTCCCAATGCTTTTGATGAGTCTTCGCCTTCCTTGTACCAGGTGTAATTAGCTTCTGGGTTAGCATCACTGCTACAGGTCAGAGTCACTGAACTGCCCTCCACTATCTCAGCAGAGGGACTCACTGACACAGAGGGAAACTTTGGAGCATCTGGGAAAGAACAAATATATATATATATATATTTGAGAGAGAGAGAGAGAGAGAGAGAGAGAGATACATAGATACTTGAAGTGAAAAATCGAATTTTACTTACACTTAACATCTATGAATCGAGAATTTGAGGTTATCTGTCCATACTGATTCTCAGACTTGCATGAGTAATTCCCGCTGTCCTCTGAGCTGATGGCAGTGAAATGATAGATGCTTACTGGACTTGCAAGCAGGGTTTGGTTCCCCTTGTACCAGGTGTGTTTAGCTGCTGGGTTAGCATCACTGCTACAAGTCAGATTGACTGAATCTCCCTCCACTATCATACCAGAAGGTGTCATTAACACAACTGACGTATTTGGACCATCTGCAAGATAGATCACAAATTTTAGGTAGATTGTGTGTTGCAGGACGTGGGGCAAGGTATTGTGATAAACCCCTTTGAAACATTCAAATAAAATTGTAAATTGTATTATTTTTTAACTGCTTCTTCACGAGCTGTTACTGCTCAGTGTGTCCTAATGCATGACCAGGACTGAACTACCAGCCATCCAGGACCTCTACAGACAGGAAGGCCCTCCAGGTCGACTCTGATCCCAGCCACACACTGTTCATGCTCCTGCCAGGAGGTACAGGAGCATCCACACCCACATCAGCAGATTCAGGGACAGTTTCTAACCACAAGCCATCAGGCTACTGAACTGCTCAAAGTATTTTTATACTAGTTTAAGTAATTTCTATTTATTTATTCTGCTGTTGTTATATTTTTATATTTTTTCTTTATTTATATGCATTTTCTTTTATTTTTGCCTTAATTACTTTATCTGCTATTTTGCTGATTATAATGTGCAATGTGCCACCTTCATATGACAAAAAAAACTTGAAACTCAATGTTAATAATGACAAGTATGAAGAAGGTGGGCATCATATGGACTTCTTTTTATTTTGCATTTACATAAATAATTCTTTACTCACATTTTACATTAATGAAGATAAATTCAGATATCCTCCTTCCCAGCACATTTTCAGCTGTACAGTAATATTCTCCAGAATCAGAGGGTTGGATGGACTGGAAGAACAGCTGTTTTTCTTTACTGACCAGTATTTGAGCCTTCCTGTACCAGGAATACTTAGGTAATGGGTTAGCTTCACTGCTGCAGGTCAGAGACACTAAACTGCCCTTAATGATGTCACCAGGAGCCGTCCTCATCACTGAGGGAACCTTTGGAGCATCTGGACAACAAAACATACATGAATGTGTTATTAGCCTTTAACTGTGTGTCACTGTCCAGAGTGATGATGGTTGAGCTGCACCAGCTGCTGGAAATTCTGTCGCTTGTGCCTGTTTTTAATAACTGTGAAAAGATGCATACTATAATTTCTTCTACAGAGTATTTTGGCGTTGTCACTCATCCTGGTTAACAACAAATAAAAATGAAAGAAACATAGTATTTTCTAACTTCATACTATAAACTCATCAGCAATACACAATCTCAACCAGTGTTGGTCAAGTTACTTGAAAAAAGTAATCAGTAACTAATTACTGATTACTTCCCCAAAAAGTAATCCCGTTACTTTACAGATTACTTATTTTCAAAAGTAATTAATTACTTAGTTACTTTTTAAAAACACGATTTACAACCTGAATAGGTGATAAAGCGATAGATCTTTTAGCCCAATTCTACTTTTTCTGTATAATCCATCATACAAAATGTAATCAAATGGAAAAGTCTGTTTTTTTAACTTGTTTTATCAGTTTTAATCTTTTAACTTGATGCATCAAGCAAAAATTTAATTATATGCAACATTCTCTGACTTGAATAAATTAGTTTAACATTTAAACCTATTTTCTAAACATTCCAGCACATAAAATAAAATATTTTTTGTGTTTACACTCAGTCTTTCAAATAGATTCAAGTAAAACACAGCAGAAAATAAATAAAGTCAAAGACTCAGCGGTCCTGTTGCTCTATTTTCACCTGTAAAGCAGGACTGCGGTAGGCGGAGGGTTACCCTGGTGCAGGTGTGCCGCGGTCAGTTGAAGAATCCGCGAGTTTCTCTGTGAGTTTCCCATTACGTCATTGCGCACTCGGTGCTTGCTTGGAAGTTTAGGGTTTTAGTTTTCTTCCCACGCACGATGGACGCTAATGTTTTTGTCACTTTTTATGGAATCAAACTCAAAGTAAGGTCAGTACTTCCACGCTTTAAACACTGCACGCTCATACTCTCTTCCACAATTGATATGTGATCCATTGTTGATCTGCACACAGCTGTTGTCACTAACGGCGCACTCGCTTACATCACTATCGTGAGACATTCTCACAAAAAATCACGGTTTTAGTAACGCAGTAACGCAGCGTTCCTACGGGAAAGTAACGGTAATCTAATTACCGTTTTTGCAATAGTAATCCCTTACTTTACTCGTTACTTGAAAAATGTAATCAGATTACTGCCCATCTCTGATCTCAACAAAAGTGAACACATACCTAGAGGCAAAATAAACCTGCTACAGGAAGCCAGTGCCATAAGTGTACCAACAAACACAACACAGTCGAGTCGCTGCCAGTCTTATCTTTACTAAAGATACAAATATGAGCAGCAAGAGTGCATGAACAAATTTTGCTGGAATGATCACGTCAAAATAGAAACTGAGTGCTGTGTTTGGAGAAAGGAAAGCACAAGGACAAAAACTGGTCCTCTGCGAAGCAGTCTGATAGTCACATAGGCTGAGCCTTTTTTTTGCTCAGCCTCAATAACTCTGCATCATCAGTGGACCAATGAACTCTCCATCATCAGTGGACCAATGAATTTTGGATTATTCTCGTAAATTCTACATTAAAATAGCAGTAATTGATATCTGTGAACTAAATCTAAGAAGCAGTTGAGCAGTAAGACAAAGTTGTTTCACTGTTTGATTACAAACAGCCAAAGATAATTTTCAGGATTAGTCAAAGATCACTGGATAAGATGGGTGGATACGATCACTTTAATCATTTGACGTTTTTTTCTTGGTTTCTCTTTAAATATGTTTCATATACAATACTTATCATATTTACTACTTGTACTTTATTCACATAATTTACTCTGTCTGTAATATAACAACTGACGATCAAAGATGATCATTTGTTAAGTGGCACTGTGAAGTAAACTCACACACTGGGTTAGAGCGGTGACCCTCGTAAGCACAGGAGTAGCTGTCGGGACCATCAGCATATTTTGTGTATAAGGAAGAAGATTCTCCAAGAATTTCCTCTTCATTCTTATACCAGACAAAGGATGAATGACCAGAAGGAAAACAGCTGCTCTGACAGATCAGCTGTGGGCCAGTGGAGGACCAAACCACCTGTACCTGTATATCTGGATCTGCAAAGAAAAATGTCAGAATTTACCTGACTTAGATCCACCGTTAACAGGTTGCTTTTAAGTATGCAGTAGAATATTGCTCTGTATAAGTATTACAAGCAGTGTTGGGTGTAATGTGTTCCAAAGTAACACTTTACTGTAATCACATTACATTTGTCAGTAACACATTCATGTATTCTTTCTGCTTGCACTACAATCAGCTGATTTTCGTTCATGTGCAAGAACTAGGGCTAGAACTAGAACTAGAGCTGTCAACGTTGACACTTTGATGCGTTAGCGCCGCATTAACGCCCGTTAACGCCGCATCATGATTAACACGATTAAAATTTTTAACTCAATCAACCCATTTGGAGCGCAGAATGACTCAAAATCCTTCAAATGTCTCTGTCACTGCATTACGAGCAGTTTGTTCAAAGTTTCTCCATTCTGTGCTCCAGATGGGTTGATTATATTAAAAATTTTATTCGTGTTAATCGTTATCATGCCGCGTTAACGTTGAAAGACCTAGCCAGAGTGAAAAAGATGATAGAGGGGTTCTGAAACTTTTCAACTTTTTCAACTTTTCAGGAACAGAGATATAGGCATTACTTTTATTTTTATGCACAATATTAGAAAAGTGCAATGGTAAACTGAAAACTGCTCCAGGAAAGAAACAACTTCAACCCAGCAGCCAGAACCTGTAAATCAGCATCAGAATTAAGTTTCTACACATATGAAGAATGTGTCTTGGTGTCATGATGCGAAAGAAAGTGGTACAGAAATAGAATACAGACTATATAAAATATTAATATAATAAATATGAATATAAGTGCACACAACAGAAATATGCACTATCTACCTAAAGATATTAGAATACAAATCAGTGTAAGCATGTAACGGTTATGAGCAGTATGAGGAAGGAAACTGTTCTTGTAACAAGAAACAAAGGCACTGATGGGCAGTCAGGCTTGCACCACTGTAGCCTAACCTTCATTTCTGCTTGCATATGTTTCTACAGTAGAACAACTGAGGCAATGGCTTTGAAGTATTGCTAGGCTGTTTTTCATCTTTGTTTTTTGGTTTTGAGGGTATTTTGATGTTGTTTTGTTTTGTTGTTGGGTTAGTGTTTGTAAACACTAAAAAAAACGGTATGTGTGTCCTCATAAGGACAGTGATTTGTGTTGGTATGTGAAACTGTAGCCTAAGATTCAAAGTGTTGACTGGTAATAATGTGGCAGTGTGTTTTAGTTCATTTTACAGAGTAACGTGAAATTAATGGACTGCATTACTTTTAAGAAAAGTAACGAGTGACGTGTAATACATTGCTTTTTTTTTTTTTTTTTTTGTAATAACGACCCCAACACTGATTGTAAGTTTACTAAGAGGATATATGGTTGTCATTCACATACAATATAGACTATGTACATGTTGAAATTAACACTGCACTATACATAGTATAGGGTTATAATACAGATAAATACTTATTAGTCAGTCAGTACCTGTGACAGTCAGAGTTGTTCCAGGTGAAATGTTCCCCCATTGAAACGATTGCGTTGTGAATTTGAAGCGGTATTCTGCAGAGTCAGTCTTTCTCAAGTCACTGATTCTCAGAGTGGAGCGTCCTTTCTCTCTTTCAAGGAGCTGAAAACGATCTGCATGCTGGGAGTCTTTACTAGGGTCCCATAGCAGAAAGTGAGTTCCCAACCAATAACTACGATCAGGTCTGAACCAGAATTTTGACACAACAGGATCTGTGTGATAGTATGTGCAAGAAATGTTCACTGATGAGCCTTTGAAGGCACAGATTCTTCTTTCAGTGTAATTCACTCTGTTGCAGTACTGATAATAGCCACCTGAAAAACAGAATTCTTTTTACGATCGCCATGAAAATACAGTTTTGCATACATTTACTGTCTTTGAACAGTCTTCTCCATGTTAAAGATATCTTACTACAGTACATTAAGGAACAGATGCACATAATAAATATTGCATCAGCGCAATCTGGGTTCTGGCATTTGAAAAATACTGTCTGTATTTAAAAAGACAGCACAGAGAAAAGACAGCGTTCATGAGGTGGGAACACATTTCTACGGGGGTCTTTGTCAAGGCGGAAAATACAGGGAGAATATTCAAATCAGGTACACAAACTTATTTACTAATGTTTGTTACACACAATTTACTGCTGACACACAGAATAAAAGCATGGCTTAATTTTTGTCTGCTCACAATTCCCATTTGGCTCATTTAGGAAATCTGGCCGTGAAACAGCATCATATCCTGCTGAGACGCTTTGTACTAATATGGGGAAAATGCATTTTCTCTTATATTCTGTTAAGATAATATTTTATTAATGCTGTACTGCCCTTACATATTTTTTTTATTACGTTCTGCTTAAAGATGATGTTCAGTTTTGATACTTTTCAGATCCAACTAATCACAAACAGCTAGGAAACATTTAATACACATCCCAAACAAGAGCTTGGGTTCTCAGGAGAGTATGAGTGGAAGACTGTGGCGTATACTCACACACAGAAGGAGAAGGAAAGGTCTCATGTGGCTTGATAGCACAAGAAATGCTGTCTCCAGAATAAAGGTAGCCTGAATAAAGTGATTCTGTTGAAGTCATGTGTCCATTCTTGTACCAGATGTATGAAGAATGATGAGGAAGGCAACTGCTGTGACACTGCATCTCTAATTTGTTGCACCAATAAGTAAGGCATTGAGATGTGTGAATCGTCTGCACTTTTACACCTGGATTAGTAAAATGCAATATAACAGACAGTGAAATTCGCTGCACTGTTTCATAAATGTTAAGAATTTGATCCAACAGACAACAGTCTTACCTGTTACAGATAAACTGACTCCAGGTGAACCAGTATAGGTCCCCCCTGGCTGGTTTGTTATGAGCTTTAATCTGTACACAGCTGAGTCGCTCTCTCTCAGGTCTGTGATTCTCAGAGTGCAGTCGTTCGTACCACAGTGATACCAAACACGACCTGCATACTTTGAATCTATTCTAAGATCCACAGGTTCAACATTGGGCACATAAATGAACCAGAAGATATTCTGAACTGTGGTATTGATGCTGTTTATTCTTGGTGGGTATGTGTAGGTGCAGTGCATTACCACCGTCGATCCTTTAATGGCACAGATCTCAGTAGTAGTAAAAGTCACTTCCCATTCTCTCCAACTGTGCGCCACTGAAACATCAGAAACCACAGTCAAGATTAGCATAATTTTAAACGTCAAAATTGTATTTTGTTTTCATCTGAAGTCACAAAACTTTCTCCACAAGAAATATTTGAATACATAATGCAGACTTCAAACTGAGACAATACGGTTTGGTCTCTCAAAGATAAGCTGGATATTCCTAATGCACATGTCTCAGTAATCCATCCATATATTAATAATGACTGAGAAAACAAATGTGGGAAATTTGACTCTGTGTTTTGGGCATTCCTGGCTGCTGGAGAATTTCCACCTGTGATATGGATGGGAAAATCCTAAATGCTAACAGTTAGAAGGGCGTGTCGTGTCTTTGCTTGGTTGGTTTCCCATGTTCGTTGAAGCGTGGAGCTGCTGAAGAAATGTGAAACTCTTCAGCATCAGACTGTGATGTCTTGATAATATGAATTTTGCTAAATGTTGCAGAAATAGCACATTGTAGTCAGAATACCATTGCACAAACTGAAACAACAAATACACAATTCAAAAAGGAAATCTTAACTATGGAAAAAAGTTTTAAAGAAAATTTACAAATTTACTTTGTGTTTGTGGTGAACAGGTAAAAACTGTTCACCACATTTTACATTAAATATTTCATTTTCTTAATTGAAAGGTTTCTATAAAAAGAACATGTTCAGTTTATGTAAGACTGGAAATAATTCCTTGTTGCTTTATATTTAGCCTGAAACCATCACTATTCTTATTACGTGCAAGCAGTTTAACCATCTCTGCAGGAAGTTCCGGTTATTTAATGAAATAATTACATTAAAGCATACAGTGTTCCAGGATGATGTCCAGTAAGTAAATATACTTACAACAACTATAATAACTGTACTAAAGACGTAAGAAGTGTATTTAAAAGATGTTCAGTACCTGACATGGACAGAACGATGAGAACAATCCCACTCACAGCTGTTGTTACACTCATAGTCATTCTGTTCGTCTCACTGTTAGAAAATGTCACATGGTCAGAGCTGCACATGAGATATAATCCACATAATGATCTAAAATAAGACATAGGACAGCAAACATGTGACCGTTGTGGTTTCAACACATTAATAAGACAGCTGTCAAAGTCTGTCCGAGCTTACTTCCTCTTTACCAGCCTGTAATATTTGAATATCCGGACATTCCCAACATGAAATTAAAACTTCTCATAAGCAAAAAAGAAAGTTCAACTTTGAGGCTGATGATCATTGCAGTAATGAAACTTTAAAAAAATAGAGTGCACTATCCACTTGACAGCTTCTTCTGTTTCCTGATCAGCAGATCAGGACTCAGAGATACTGTGACATGTAACTCTTCATTGACTTGAATTTAATGTGGTGTGCATAATACATGAGACATCTATAGTGGTGTGATGTGTTTGTGTTATTTCATTAATTCTTTAAAGTCATACAATGTGAATTATTTGTCCCAGACAGTGACAATGCACTGTCAGCACTGCTGCATAAATGCATTAGCACATACAATTATTATTATTTCTAATTAATAAATGCTCCGTCTCTACGCATTTTACTACTGCAATGGATTCCAAGTACTGACTTCAGGTTTCACTTATTATATGCTGCAACCAGAGAGCATACAGACACTGTAATCCTGTGTAGGTGGCACTAAAAACAGAACAAGAGTTTCTTTCTTCTACTACTTTTTTACAAACTTACTAAACTGCACCCCCTCGTGGCAGACGCTGTGCTGTCCACGTCCAAATGTAGATTGAGAAAAAATAAAAAACAATTGTTGCTTCTACTAGCATTAACTGATTGTTGACCATTTGAATGTGAACAAACAAAAACCAAACAAAAGCTCTAACAGTGTTCAAAACAACTGTTTCAAAAATATTCAACATGCATAGAGCTGTGTATCACAACATCAGCTGTCCTCTTACATTTAACTCCAAATTTATCAGGTTTCTACTCCTGTTCAGCATATTCAGAAACCACCCACGGTGCACGCAGAGTGCAGCAGTGAATTCTGACCAACGTCCAGTGAAGTGTCATTTTTAATGGATCAAGACAACATAGCAAAGAGAGACAATAAAATCTAAAACAAGTAACAGTTTTTTAATATGGATCCAGGACACTGACTGAGAACTTGATTTACTCAGTTTCTTGCAGAGACTGTTTGTGGAGAGGCTGGCCTAGTTTATTATTGTACCTACAATTTATAGACTTCTCCTGATTCAGAGGCAGATTGGCTATAACTACAGACAGGTAGTTAAAAATGAAGTCAGTGTGGAAATGCCTTAAAAGTGCATTCTAGCTGAAGGCCAACAGATGGTGATAGCTGTGCTCGTAAAAATGAAAAAACAACAACCCTGAAAGTCTTTTGGAGAACATGAGAAAGCAGCTCTGTTTCTAGACGTGTAAACACTTCCCTGCAGAGTTTATGTTCTCAGTCACTCATTTTGAATCCATTAAATAAAAAATTGGAGTCTTTTTTTTTTAACTTGGTCATACTATGTTTCGCTGTTTTTTTTCTCATTGACTGTACTGGCCTGTCAATCACACTCATCAGTGCATGACAAAGGTACTCTACGCGTGAAACTAATGAACTGAATAAAAACCTACTGCTGTGATCTGCTAAATAAAACAGACAAGAGTTAATCACCCGGTTATCTTTGGGAGTTTCAACCAAAACAGTTTTGGTCGAAACTGACAGTTTTGCTAATGCACTTAAATTCAAATGCAGATGGTGAAAAGAAATGCCCGTACCAGTGTCCCTTTGGTGTCTGCTTAATGTGTAACAAAGCAAATGACAGATATTCAAATTCAGTATGTCTTTAGTGATTTGACGTCTATCCTCAATAACCTGCAATCCTCTTCATATTATATAAGCTATTATGTGCTTATTTGTACAACAGAGTCAAACACCACTGAGCCGATTTCTCCTGTATGAAGTTGAAGTCTCTGGTTTTCTTTTGTGAGTCCCTGCTGCCAAAACTGACTCAAAGTGTTGCGAGGTCACCGTCTGTCAAAGATCACTATTTATTCACTCTCACATTCACACACTGGTGCAAGCAAACCACAGTTGTAGCCACAGCTGCCCTGGGGCAGACTGACAGAAGCGAGGCTGCCATATCACGCCATCGGCCCCTGTCGCCAACACCAGTAGGTGTTAGGTGTAGGGTGAAGTGTCTTGCCCAATTAAGGACACAACAGCCAAGACAGACAGAGCTGGGGATTGAACTGGCAACCTTCCGGTTACAAGATGAGCTTCCCAACTGAACACCAATGGCCCAATGTGTCCTCATCTGCCAGAGAGAAGTTGTGCTGTTAGCTTAATTGGTTGAAATTTAGTTTTCACTTTAATTGATTTCCTGCAGCTAAGTTGACAAAAAAATTGGGTTAAAAGTTGTCGGCATGATATTTAGGGCCAGATTCAGTGTATTCAATCATTCAATGCCATCAGGGCGACCATCCTGGGTGAAAACCTGACAGCGATGCAGGTGGATGTCTCTCTCGTGTCCTGGATTGTAGATATTTGACGGGAAGGCCACACTCAAAAAAATGAAATTGGGTGATTGTTACATGTACAAGAGTCAAACTTGTAATTTGAACTAAATAATTTAATGTTTCTATGGTGAACATAAGTAAATCATGTAGCATCAGCATGAAAATCAGCAACTTA
The DNA here is from genome assembly GCF_057382095.1 of Aulonocara sp. 'chitande type north' Nkhata Bay. Taxonomy (NCBI): domain Eukaryota; kingdom Metazoa; phylum Chordata; class Actinopteri; order Cichliformes; family Cichlidae; genus Aulonocara; species Aulonocara sp. 'chitande type north' Nkhata Bay. Next base: position 6,069,236 of record NC_141349.1, read on the forward strand.
TTTTCTTCTTGTTGAGATGACATGATACAATCTAGTAAGAGTGGTTAGTTGCCTGGACTCACGAAATTCACAAGATCACATTAGATGTCAAACTGCAGGAAAATCGCTGGAGTTTTAAGAGGCAGATAACTACATCCACACCACATGTGTATGCTATTGCTATTTATTGTGGTTTAACCTGTCAGGGACAAAAACGTACAGAAAACTCTGCATCAAGCCTTGTAATCATAGCTTTCCTAGTTTTGCTAAGCCTGGATTGGCAGCTTGGTGGTGTGATGGTTAGTGCTGTTGCCTCACAGCAAGAAGGGCCCGCGTTCATATCTACAATCTGGCTGGTTTGCAGTGTGTATTTAGAGTTAGGTTCATTGATGATTCTAAATTACCCATGAGTGTAATTTAGTGTAATTTAATGGTTGTTTGTCTCTAATGCCAAACGTGTTGATTTGACATGGTCAAAAATGGGTTACTGTACTTGGTTAAATCACGTGGAAAAAGGTGCCATGATTAAATTGTGTTCATCCAACAACATATTTTTTTGAGTGCACAATATGTGTTTCTTCAACACTGTGTCTGATCAGCAACACTATATGATTTATTTACGCACCCAATGCAAAGCTTCTTCAAGCTGCTGCCGTCAGGGAGGAGACTGCGGAGTCTCCAGGCCAGGACCAGCAGACTGAAGGACAGCTTCATCCATCAGGCTGTCAGGAAGCTAAACTCCCTCCCGATTCTGCCCCCCTCTCCCCTCTTCTCCACCACGGTCTCACTGAACTCTGTCACACACACACACACTCACTCTCTGACGCACTCACTGGCCTGCTCCAGTCACTTTGTGGAGCATTGGACTGCTTAAGCATTGGACCTCATAAGACTTTGTTGTTACACTATCTCTTACCGTACACTACTAAATCCCCATTTGCACTATTTGTCTATTTTGCACCACTATGCCTTCTTACTTGAATATTGTATATTGCATAGCTTTTTTTTTTGTTATACGTAAAATTGTATTCTATTTATTTAAATTTTTACTTTTTAATTATTTTATTGCATTTTTCTAATCACTAGGGTTTGAGAGTAACGCAATTTCTATTCTGTGTATGTCCTGTACATGTGGCAGAATTGACAAATAAAGTTGACTTGACTTGACTTGACCTGACTTATTATATTTTATGTGGCGTGAATAAATAAAAGTATATTTACGGTGGCCCCTAGAGACAAAGCACGTACAAACTCCAAAACACGTACAAACTCCAAAACACGTAAAAACTCAAAACACGTGCACTGAAGCACCGCAGCAATTTCCTAATGTTGTAAACCTGCTCAACATTTGGCAATAAACCCCTTTCTGATTCTGATTCTGAAAACACAACAGAAGTGCTCCAGGATGCTAGGTGCAGTGTTGAGCTTTTGTTACCTAGTGGCTACACAAGCCAGCAAGTACCAACGACCGGATTTGGTGTGTGGTAACAACAGGTAAATGAACTTTTTTTTTTTAATTATTTGAATATATATGAGTGCTTGTGTATAAATACACAAACAATACACATATGCTTTCAATTGTCTAATTTAAGTGATCTAGGCAGCTCTGTTTTGGAAGTTCAGTTCATGCTAGAAATGTGTTTTGGAGTTTGTACGTGCTTTGTCTCTAGGGGCCACCACATATATTTATATATAAACATATATAAATAAAACCACTTTTTTTTTACATTAGTAATTCCTTTTGTGCATAATTTTATATTATTGTTAATAATAAATTAATCAAAGCAACAAAACAACCTGAAGAGCCGGTTGGGAGCCGAAAGAGCCGGAAATCCCATCACTAACAGGAAGGGCCAGAGTCGGCTCTATTTTAACACCTGTCGGACAACGCTCAGGATTTTGTAGGAGTCTGTTGTGGCCAGTGCCGTCCTCTATGCTTGTTGCATGCTGCAGCATCAGGTTGAGGGTGGCAGATACCAACAAACTCAATAACCATTAATACAATGTATTGTATTATTTTATTGGTACTTTAAGTAGACATTTACTGTTCCTATTGTCTGTGAGTAAATGTGTATTCTGATTCTGATTCAGTGACTGTCTGAAGACACATTTGCCTTCAAACAGCCACTGTAGGGGTTTACCAGTTAGCCTGATGATGTATTAGCAGAAATGCGCCCACGGGAGTGGGAAGTTCTTTGATCTAACATTGCACTTTTTCTTTTTTCTTTTCAAAGGTGCGGTCTGTTCATTTCAACAACATCAGCGCAAAGTGCTGGCTCAGAATCATCGGATGAGGGAGCGAGTGAACAGACTGTAAGTGCAGCTTTCCCCCCTTTCTCACTCAGAACGGTGTGACTGTTGAGGTAAGTGAGAGGAGGTAACTGTTGCACCATATAAACCTGAAATCTGTAAAAGAGCAACAAACACTTTACTCTCCTCCCCTCTCCTACCTTCCCTGTATGCTCACGTGCCGTCTAGATCAGTTTAGTGTGGAAGAAGTGTTTGATAAGGATGGATAAATAAAAAAGGAAAGCTGAAAGAGGTAAAATAAACTAAAAAATAAATGCAACAAAATGTGTCAGACTACCCAATGTAGGAGAAATAAATAATATAAAGGCCTCGGATTCACGGGTGGTGACTGCTGTGAACACTAACCGGGGAGAAACACTGGAGGAAGAACAGCAGTCCCACCAACCGAGTGAGCAAGAGACGGAGAAAAGTGTACTTTACGTGCGAATAACAAAAATCGATGGAGGCACATAAAGAAAGAATAGAGGAGGAAAATCAAGTAAACTTGATTAACCTCGTTTAAAAAAACTGTCTCAATATCAGTAATTAAATCTATGTATAGAATTATATTTATTTTATTTTTATTATTAATTTTTGTTTATTTATTAAAATGGACTGATCACGGCGGGCCGTTTTTTAAATCGCAGTCCAGACATGACCGTTACTGAGCCGTGTTCGTAAATATCGCTGCAGGCTGTGTGAAACTGAAGCTGCATGAACGGATTAGAGTCGTTATTATATATCTGAAGGCTGTGGCATGAAGCAAAACAGTTTTATTAAAAAAAATTAAGAAGAAGAAAAGGAAATGACATGAAAATCGCTCTGCGTGCTCACTGGTGAGACACTTGAGGTTTGTGCCGATCTCCGTGCACAAATGCAACTAAAAACCTGAAACACGCTTCAGTTCTGCTCAATAAAAATCTCTGTGTTATTACTGAGGAGCAGAAAGCGCTCAGCTCTGCGTGAGGACTGAGCGAACAGAGAAAGCCACGTTTCAGCCGTGAACTCTCAGCTCTGAGACATCCACCCGTCACAGTTACTCTACACTTACTGACATTTCCCCATCTCCTCAAACACTCTATATACCCTTTGAAGGAAATTGCCGTCCCGGGTTTCCTCCGTGGCGTGAGCGATAAGCAGAGTTTTGTCCTTTCCTTCTAAGATTCCTAATTATTTAAAGTAACACTCAGGTATGCCATTCAGCTGGGTTAGTTACGACGTCGGGAGCAGCTTGGGAGAACAAGGAAACACAGACTGCTTCAGGTTGTCTTCCCAAATCGACTCAAAGGTTTATTTGATACACAGCAGTTTATATAGAGAAAAAAAAGGGTCGTGTGTCAGCTTTCCCAGTTCAAACCGGTACAGACTAAATAAGGAAACGTCTTCCTGCCTTCTGAGCAAAGTATCCCTTGTGTAGTTTATCAGTTCAGCTATAATTTATGATCATCCCAGCAAAATACACTCCTAGACATAAAATACAGAGTTCTTTCATTAGTGAATTCTGAAACGAACCACCTAGCCTTTAACGAGCCTTTTCCAGGAGATAAAGAAAAAGGGAGGATGGGAGTAAGGAAGTGGTCTCATCTCTGTGGTGTTTTCGACCTTGGGGGACCAGCTTGTGAGTCTTACACCTTAATTCTTGGGTCACAGAGAAAGAGAAAAACAACTAGTAGATGGGCCTTATTGAGTATAAAACAATCTCCTGTAAATGCTAACCGTGGTATCAAAATATCACAACAGTTCTCTCCTTTTATCATGAAATGATAACATAGTATAAAGACAGAATGTAATAACATAATATAAAGACAAATCATAACTGTAACTGGTCCTTCGAGCAAGCTTAATATCAAAAATTCTGAGAGCGTATACATGGTATCACACAACAGACAATAATCATCAAAAACAAATAATACATGCTGCAACGGTTACAAAGGCTACAATTAGTTTCTTCCATTTTCCAAACGTGTCCTGTAGCCACTTATGTAGCCACTGACCGTGACCTGCATTGGCAATTAGTTCTATCTGCAATGCTTCAAGTTTATTCATAGCTTGTGTGAATGAACCGTTAGGGGCGGTATTATTGGGAATGAAAGTACAGCATACATCAACGGTTACTAGACCACAGGTACCGGTCCAATTAACAGGTAAAGCTAATCTAAGAGTATTATTGCACATCCAATAAGCGTGTGGGATTGGTCTGGTCAGGCGCGTGACCATGTGTGATTTAACTAACTCCCCCCAGTCAGTATCATTTAAGACACCCTCTGGGGGAACAATGATCGATTCTCTGCTCGAACTTGAACTGTGTGTGTGTTCCTCCAGATATGATACAACTTCAGCCACAGAGACAGCTAGCCATGTCTCATTACAGCGTGCACCTGGGGAGTCAGAGAAGAATGTGTAGTTATCCTTTGTATAATCTATGTGTGTGTCTGGGCCAGTTAACTTTAGTCTGCGCAGACATATCATACTAGTATTAAAATGGAGAGGGATCTGTCCTAAGGGCAGTGAGGGTTTTAACCTATTCTTAGGGCGTTTCATTGGGGCGCAGGTCCCTGCGGTGTCATTAGATAACTTCAATAATTCGCCTAATGGAGTCTCAGGGTTAGTTGGTGTGTGTGTGTGTAAGTAGGCAGTCGAGAGGGCTCAGAGTCAACTGTAAAGTGTCTTTAAAGAGAGCATTATCTCCGCCGATTTTCTCTAGTCCCTCAGTGAGGGGGAAACCGGATGTGGGGTATCCTACTATTACCTGTTCTGGATTAGCCTTTGAACAGACATAACAGTTACTGTTTCCTAAATCACGAGCGGCTGTTCTGGCATTTTCATACCAGGCGTTAGCTCCTGTTCTAGAGGGTGCATAAAATGGTTTATTAGTGGCGTCTATGTTGTCATTTACTGATTTTAGGGAGCGTGAGGAGTGCATTAAGTAGGTGTCTTGCAAATTGGAGCATGAGGTATCGTCAGCAAAATATGACCTGCAGAAATATGAACATGGTTGCAGTTTACAATACAAAATAGCAAAGAGAAATCCTAAGGTTAATGCGATAGATATGATAAATAACCTAAATATATAAGAAAGACAGTTCTTCAGTCGTCTTCTGGCCTGGTCCCAGGTTCGAGAGACACAGAATAAGCGTCGTGTGATGACAATGGGCATTTCATTTTCTCCATTATCAGGATGGAATGAGTCTGGCTTTATCAGGTTAGACATCATGTGGTACTTTTGGCTTTCTGTTCCTGCTGGATGTTTGAGTACCTTGTCGTTGTTCTTTCAGGCGTTGTGTGTTAATCAGTGATTGCGTGTGTGTGTACATTGGATCCGGGCGCTGGCTCGCCTGAGATGTCGTCTACCCGTGTGTTTATTTGCTCTAGTTCCGGGCGCTGGCTCGCTGGAGATGTCGTCTGCTTGATCCGACGCCTGAGATGGTCCGATTGGGCTGGTCTTAACCCTGCTGGCATGAATCCACTGAGGTTGTCCGTCTGTGAGGATGCTGGTTCTTCGTCACTGCCAGTACAGTCTGGGGCTGGAACACGCGCGGCCTCCCAGAGTGTCCTTGGTTTTAGTGGCTTCTCCAACATGCATCTCCTTGTCTCCACTGGTGGAACTGTGGAGGGGAAAGGCTGAGAGAGACAAACTTTCTGATAGTTATTATTCAGTTTTTCTACCAGGTTGTGAACATCAGTGGACAATGCAATATACATCACCTTCTACTAGCGGTGCCCCTCTGGAAGCTGACCATGGTGTTGGAAATAGTCTTATTTCAAATGGAAATAATTTGGTTACTGCAGATTGAGTCATTCTAATCTCACACAGGACTTGAGTAAGTAATTTGACCCAGGTCATTAAAGTTTTAGCACACTTTTGAATTACTTCTAATGTGAATGAAGATCCTCTATCACTGTTAATCTGGTGAGGTATTCCGAATCTGGGTATTATTTCATTGCTCAACTTTTGACAGACTACTTCTGCAGTTTCTTTTGATGTTGGATAAGCTTCTACTCATTTACTAAATTGATCCACTATTACCAGTAAGTACTTGATGCTTCCTTGCGCTGGCATATGTGTAAAATCAATTTGTAATGTATGAAATGGAAAATCTGGTTGTGGTAAATGCTGATGTTTTGCTTTTGATTTTCCTACATTAGTTCGTGCACATGTTAGACAGGTTGCTAATATGCTTTTACTGCATGTGATGTTTTCTCAATTACAAATCTTGATTTTATTGCCCCTATTACCCCTCTTTGTCCGACATGACTCACACAGTGAAAATGTCGGGCAAGGACTGGCATCAGGGAATATGGGAGGGCAATCAAACCCTTAAGATTTTGTATAGGCCATCTCTGTCATCTAAGGTACAGTCATTATTCTCCCAATAGGTGTAATCACATGCAGAGGCTTGCTCTTGTATGAATTTTAAATCAACATTTGTGTCTAAATAGTCTGGGAGTGTAACAAGTGGCAGCTGTAGGGGCACAGATAATACTTCCTGCGGAGGTGGGAGCTGTGATGCAGCTGCAGCTTTGGCTGTCACGTCTGCTAAGGCATTACCTGTTGCTTCGTCTGTGTCAGCTGTACTGTGTCCATTCGTTTTTACAACTGCAACGGCCGATGGCAGCTGTATAGCCTGAAAAAGTCTTTGAACAAAATCACAATTTAGCAATTTATTTTCCATCAGCAGATCTAAATCCTCTCTGTCTCCACAATGTGCCAAAGTCATGCACAACGCCAAATGTATAGCGGCTGTCTGCGCAAATTGTCACATGCTTATCCAAATGGAGCTCACAGGTGCGTATTAAAGCCATGAGCTCTGCTTTTTGTGCTGAGTGAAATGGTAATGAGTGAGCCTCTAGTATGATGTCAGGCACTGTTACCACTGAATAGCCACAAAGAAATGAGTTGTCACTCGGCCTTGAACAGGACCCGTCCACATAAACCGTGGCTGAGTCTGGGATAGGTGTTTGCTCCAAATCTGGACGTGGTGCTGTGGATTCCTGTATACGTGTCATGCAGTCATGAACGTCAAGCCTGTCCGAGCCATCCTGTCGGTCAGAAGAACACAGAATAGTATCAATAAATGTCATGGCGAATCAGGTGTGCTGCTCGCTTTTATAGTGAGATTTGCATATGTTGTTTAGTTATGTTTGCTACAATGGTCGTGACCTTGTGATAGGTGTGTAGAATAGTGTCATGTGAGAGTGTGAGCTTCTCGCAGTCCCTTATCATGATAGAGCAAGCTGCTACTGCCCACAGGCAGGCCGGCATTCCTGAACAACCACGGACAGCACCTTTGAGTGGCGGAGATCAGCACTCCCTTTAATGCATTGAAAGAGGCAGTCATTTCTGTGGACCACAGTATTCGAGGAGGCTTGTCTTTTTTACAACAGTCACGCAGAATGTGGTCATGAAAAGAACAGTCTGGTATCCACTGTCTGCAATAGTTCACCATGCCTAGGAAGGACAACATTTCCTTCTGTGTAGTGGGCCGAGGGACAGAGGTCACAGCTTTGACCCTGTCTGCAGTCATGGAACGTTTTCCGTGAGACAGTGTGAATCCCAAATATTGAACACAAGTCTGACAGTACTGCATTTTCTTTGCTGATGCTTTGTGGCCAGTCTTTTGGAGGTGCTGGAGAAGCATGTGTGTAGCAGTTTGACATAGTTTTTCACTTTCAGCACAGAGGAGGAGGTCATCCACATGTGGATCAGGGTGCAGCCCTGGAGGAGTGAAGCACCATTGAGAAAGCAGCAGAGCTGTCTATCATGCCTTGGGGCAAACGAGTCCAAGTGTACTGCTTATTTCTATGTGTGAATGCAAATAACGGCTGTGTGTCACAGGTACTGAGAAAAAGGAGCGGAGCATAAATCCACCACGGTAAAATGTGTATGCAATGCATGTCAATATGCTGTGAACATCTGAAACGAGAGGTGGCAGAGGAATGTTGACTGCATTAATTTGCCTTAAGTCTTGTATGAAACGCCATACGCCAGGTTTGTTAGGCTTTGGCACAGGATTGACAGGAGTGTGGGCTTTATTACTCCTGTAGTCAATAAATCTCCTATCATGACATCTAGGGCTGCGGCTTTTTCCGTGGAAATGGGATGCTGCTTGACATATACTGCTTGTTGTGTTTTAATAGGTGTACGTGATAAAGTGTACAGTCAATAAATCCTATATCATTCTCACTTTTAGACCACAATGTCATATTCTGGTATTCAGCTGGCAACGTAAGTGCAGAAATAGTACAGTCGATAGGGTAGGTTAGATCTATGTGACGACATGGTGTAGTTATGTCATAAACTATGTCTGAGTTATGTGACAAAATCACTGTTTGACCTTAGAGAAACAAAAGTGTGGCTCCCAGTCATGGGATTACCTGGTAGTGGCGTCTGTACACGTTTTTTTTTGGCACAGTGTGTGACATAGAGTACCGGACAAAAAGGATGTTGAGTTCATTCTCTGCTGAGGGTCCAGCTGACACAGAGGATGTTCCTTCTCCATCATGTCGGTACATAGGGCAGAGAAAACATAAGCTGTTATCAGTGTCAGCAAACATTTCACCCTTTATGTTAAATGAAATACACAAATTCATTTTTGCTCTGGGTGTCTGCGGCTGCTGGAAAACTGAGCTAAATTTGCACCTCTAGCTTGTCCAACAGTGCATAAAGCGTTTTATGAATACTAGGATAGATTCATCAGGCTTCTGTTTACACATAGTTACTGCATTTAAGTCAATTTTGTCTCTGGACATTGTTAGCAGGGATTTCTTTAGATTCTTAAAGAAATCGGTGATTTTGTCATTATTTACCCACAAAAACTCTGCAGTTGTGGATGCTTTATCATGCTTTGGGTCTAATTCACCTATCTCTCTTATGAGTTGTGACTCGGTTACTCCAGGAATGCATTGACACAATATGTACCTGTAATCCGGACCACCCAAATGGTGATATCTGGTACTTCTCTGTAGTGCAGAGACAAAGGCTATATGATTTTTAAGAGGATCGGGAAGCTCTTTAATAGTTGTCACTAATTCTGAGATTTTAGGGGGCTGAATACAACACTGATCTCCTATTATCATAAAGGGGTAAGTGTCATTGACGTCACTAGATTTTGGTTCTGTTTGTTTACTACCGCGAGTGTTGGCGTAAGGACCTTTGTCATTCCGGTGTTGTTTTTCCTTTTTTCCTTTTAGATAAGTCTTTATTAAAGTTCGGGTAACAGGTATTTCTTTAGCTACCTCTAAACCTCTAGCTACGATATCGTGGCGTTTCATGTGGGTGTCTATTGTGGACACTGCCTGATGCAAAAGTTTTTCTTCATAGTCGTCTAAATTGTTTTTCATAAGTTCCTCACATTCTTCTTTCAAAAGTTTTTCTCTTTTTCTATGTTCTGCTAATTCTTCCTTGCGGCGTATATATTGTTTTTCCTGATCCTGTTTAAAGAGATGGCTAAGATCCAGATTTTTCGTCGCTTTCTTTTGAGCTGGTTTATATCAGAATGCTGACATTGTTTGCGTGCAGCTGCTACAGCTACTATTAATTCGGTCTCATCTTCGTAAGGCGGCGGGGCTGTAGGCTGAATGGCTGAGCATGCAAGACTAGCTTTTCCTGCGGTAGGTTTATTTTCTATGCTGGAGCCTGCACTAGTTTTATTTGATGTAAAAGTATCTACGCCTGGTTCCGGTCCTTTTGTCCATAGCGGTAACATTTGATGCATCACGTCGCGGCATTCTATCATATTTTCTACAGGACTTTTTAAGCAGACTACTTTTCTTATCACAAATGATATTCAACATTTCTACTGACCTGGTTTCTGGCGATAATCGTTCGGGATAAGGCTCCGGAAATAAATTAGAATGCATTGTACTCACAGTCCGTAAGTTGTAAACAAAGTCAGTCACATAAGCACTTCCGCATGTTCTGGATACGTGATCATGGACGTCTTCACCGATTCGCGGACGTGGGTTACACGTAACCGGAAATGGGAGTTGTACTGAGCCGTTATTTGAGACTTTATTTTGTATTTTATTAATTTTTGGTTTTACAGGTACTTTAGATTTTTTATCGGACCTGTCTGTGGTCTTTGAATTATTCTGACCCATGTTCAGTGATTTCCAGAGGGGTTTACACGCTAGGAGGATTTAGGTTAGTATTTTCGCTGCGGCACAGCTGAGGTCACTTTAAATTTATTGCTAGCAATTTTTTGTTTGTGTGAGCAACTCTCACTTAGCGAGCAACTTCTCGCTTAACGAGCAACTTCTCGTAAAACAACAGGCAACTTCCTGTGTCTTTCTGCTTTTAATTTACTGCTTTTAACCCTTGTATGGTAATCGGGTCTGTGAGACCCGTTTTCAGTTTTCTTTCGTTTTTTTTTTTTTTTTTTTTTTTTTTTTTTAACAAAATTAAATTAAATTATTTACTAGCTTTCTCTGAGTGAGCAACTTCTCACTTTTTAACGTGCGTTTCAAGACAACAGGCAACTTCCTGTGTCACTTTTTGGTGAGCAACTTCTCACTTAACGAGAAATATTCAAGACAACAGGCAACTTCCTGTGTCACTTTTTCTGAGTGAGCAACTTCTCACTTTTTAACGTACGTTTCAAGACAACAGGCAACTTCCTGTGTCCACCAACACCACACAAGGGTTAATTTACTTTATTCGGGGACTGAGGAAGTCGTCAGTGTATCTCTCTGGATCACTAAGTGAAACTTCGTCAGCATATCCCGTTTTTTTTTTATGGATCGATCACTGAGAGAGGTATAATACGGTCTTTATATAAATATGAAAGACGTGTATTTACCTTCTGTCAGCTATCCCACTTCTGACACCAAAATTGAAGGAAATTGCCGTCCCGGGTTTCCTCCGTGGCGTGAGCGATAAGCAGAGTTTTGTCCTTTCCTTCTAAGATTCCTAATTATTTAAAGTAACACTCAGGTATGCCATTCAGCTGGGTTAGTTACGACGTCGGGAGCAGCTTGGGAGAACAAGGAAACACAGACTGCTTCAGGTTGTCTTCCCAAATCGACTCAAAGGTTTATTTGATACACAGCAGTTTATATAGAGAAAAAAAAGGTTCGTGTGTCAGCTTTCCCAGTTCAAACCGGTACAGACTAAATAAGGAAACGTCTTCCTGCCTTCTGAGCAAAGTATCCCTTGTGTAGTTTATCAGTTCAGCTATAATTTATGATCATCCCAGCAAAATACACTCCTAGACATAAAATACAGAGTTCTTTCATTAGTGAATTCTGAAACGAACCACCTAGCCTTTAACGAGCCTTTTCCAGGAGATAAAGAAAAAGGGAGGATGGGAGTAAGGAAGTGGTCTCATCTCTGTGGTGTTTTCGACCTTGGGGGACCAGCTTGTGAGTCTTACACCTTAATTCTTGGGTCACAGAGAAAGAGAAAAACAACTAGTAGATGGGCCTTATTGAGTATAAAACAATCTCCTGTAAATGCTAACCGTGGTATCAAAATATCACAACACCCTTACTTACTTCTTGTTACCCTTACTCATTTCTCTTTTTTAAATTGCATTTTTAGAAAAAAATTCTCATATAATTTTTTTAAGTAAGAATTTTTTTTTGCCTTTTATTTTTGTTAATCCCTTCACCATTTGAATTATTTATTGATTAATCAATCATTATTTATTATTCCTCTTTTACTGTTCATTAAATTTTCTAAATTCACAGCCTCCCACATAACTCTTAACCCTTTCCACTCTGATAGACAACTTTGTTTCTTTAGCTCTGTCTTTATTGTGGCATGATGTGTTGCATTTCGTGCTCTTCACTTAATCAGATAAGTTCTGTTTAAGTGATTTCTTCATTCAGTGGGTCCTGCAGCAATCAGGCCTATGTGTAGCAAACTAAATTTAACTAGCTTTCCAATAAATAGAAAAAAGCCAGTTATTTCAAAATTTAACGGGGTAATATTTCTCATAATATAAAAAATATCTGTCATATTGTAGCAAATATACAAAAAGAAAGAAAGCATATGCAAAGACATCAGGAAGGGGTAAATACTTTTTCAGTGCACTGTATGTGACCTCACATGTACATGCAAGAATCCTTGATCAAAGCTGTCAGATAAAATGCTTGTAGTGGTGGACGCTAAAGTAACATAGTATAAGTATATTTTCTAAAATTTGGTTTCAGTCCAAAACAGCCGTTTCTTCATCCCGCTCATTACACAAACACAGCTTTACAGTATCATATGATGTGCAGCGCTTCAGATGCTTGAGGTGTGAACACAAACATAACATAAATGGAGATTTATATTTTGTACCATATCAGCACAGAGAGAAGGAAGACTTCACTCGTTACTGCAGTTGCATTTATAGCTGCTCCTCTCATTTCTTTAAACACTTCTTGCTTAAACTGCATCAGGTCGATCACATATGAAAAATTGTGTATTTCATCAAAGATGTTTGAAGATGGTTTCTTCTGTGGTTGGAAAATTAAAGCGAGATCGATATCCGGCTGTCTTCCTTCCTCCGCACACGCCTAATGTGCATGAACAGATTAAATCTCCTCTGGTGCGATCACTGACGACAGCTTTAAGAAAACACATTTAAAATGGTTGTTTTAAAACACACAACAATTTATTAATGAGATCATTCCTTGTGATAGCTGAGCTATTTTCTTTCCCATACGGAAAAGAAATAGTAAAAACTTATATGTGATTACTCATGAAAGTGGCCACTTTCATGTGTAAATCATATAAGGCTTACATGATTTACTCATGAAAGTGGCCACTTTCGCATTACTTTCATACATTGTTTTAGTAAGTATCCAAAACATACAAGTTTCATTATATAATTTTTCAAGGGATCTTATATCTGTTTTCACTCTTATATGCTTTTCATACAAGTTTCACACAAGACAGATACAAACTTTATAAGATTTATATATATCTTTTCCATATGGGTTACCTTCAGCTTTAAATTAAGTTTATTGTGTGAACTTGCAGTAAAAGGGAAACTCAATGTCTCATATCACCCAACTTGAAGTAGATAACAGGAAGTTGGTGAAGTGCAGCTGAATTTAGCCGTTCTGCTAGCAGAAAGCAGCTCAGCTCAAACCCTCTATTTAAGATGTTTGGGACAAAAGCAACCTGCAATTATTTAAATATGTAAATGCTCAGCACTGTTACTAGCTTGCTCAAAAGCAGCAACATGAAGTGGAGAAAGACACCAGAATTTGTAGAAACAATGTTTTTTTATTATTTTGTTTTATTTTATTTAATCTCAGTGAAACATTTCTAATTTTACTCAAATTACAAGAACGACTTGAATGATGGACAAAATCATGCTCCCTCTGATTCACTATAAAGGAAATAAGTTTAAAGATAACAAGAAACTGCTAAACACAGCTGTAATCACAAAACACATGAGCGCAGTTCAGCAGGGCACTGAAAATAACAGTAAATGGTCAAAGCACCAGGACTTTAAGATTAATCAGACCTACCTCCTGCTGTTCTGCAAAGACTCCTATATCCCATATCCACACAAATAAAAAATAATTCTACTCACAATTATGTTAAGTACATTAAAATGGGTTTCAGCAGGACAAATAAAAGGCTTTACACTTGTTTTAGTGTACTACAAACTTAAAGTACCCTTAAAAAAACAAAGAAAAGTAAACGAACATACACAAAATACAGTACAATTCCCTGAAGAGTGCATAGTGCCCAGAGAGATAGCTGCCTTGGGCTTCCTGTTAGCTGTAGTAAGATTTTATTTCAGTAAAGTTAGACTGATTTTTTACTTACAGCTGTACTGTCTGGCAGCTGTTGCCATCAGAATTAAGATCAGTCTGCACTTGTTGTCTTCCTAAAAAACATTAAATATGTACACTGAGGACACACATTCATGTTCATACTCTACTTTTTCCTGACTGTGCTATACAGTGCTGATGAATACTCTGCAGCCTGTTGATCTCTTAATCTGTAAAGGTAAAAACACACTCTCAGAAATATAAAGATAATATGATTTTTTTTAAACAGCTCATAATGCCAGTACCATTCATTAAGAAAAGAAAAAAGCTTAGTGTAATGCCAAAAATAAACAAAAGACACAAATATAACAAAAAAAATGCTGGAAATATTTCCCCAGCGTTTCACAAACTAAGTGTCCTCACCTTTGGGTGCTGTTTAATCTGACCACAGTGTAGTCCACATCTGTTACTTCTTCGTCCTTTTCTTTTCTTCTTTTGGTCTTAATGGGAAGAATGTTGTAGTAGTCGTGCTCTTCTGGCTTCTTTATGAAAGTTACACTGGAATAGCAAAGATCATCCTGCTGCTCCTCTGCTGCTCTACTCTGTGCTGGAGCTGAAGGGCCGCCACGCTCTGGTCGTCCATTTGGTGCAGGGTCAAACATGTAATAATATGCATTTTCCTGAAAAAAAAATAACCATAAAACGTGAAAGGTTATGGTTGGACATCCCTCTCTCCCCTGCCATCTGAGCAAAAGCCTTAATCACTGTCTCCAGGAAAACAGCAGACTTTACTTTTTATGAACTGTTCATGTACATTTTCATATATAAGAGAACTTAAGGTACCCACACACTGTGCAGTGTGGATCTCATAAACCTTGGGTGGATCATGAAGTTTGAAGCATGTAAACTATACAAGGCCGCATCATCAAACGTCCGTACTATAGCAGCCAAATTTAAACTTCCCACTGTGCAGTGTATGACAGCAGTTGAGAACCAGTTCCCACTGTTTCAATTCTTTGGAATTTGCCATTTTTGCAAATGATTCCCTTATCGATTCCAGTTTCCCCGAATGACGTCACCACGTTGCGGAGCGTCATTTACCTGGCAGGAAACATGGCGGCTCAAACGCTCAAAAGTTTGGTCATACTTCACGAGAACGGATGACAATATATAAATATCTACTTTGCAAGTATTGCAAGTTGCCCGCAATACTTGCAAAGTAGATATTTCATTTAAGGGTGGAAACACTACAAATATGCAAAAGCATTTGCTCACAAAAAACGCGATGACCTTAAATCAATGTCGTGTTTTTAATTCTGCTCCGGACTCGTGAATCTCAACCCAGCAGCAGCGGTAACGTTTGCACGTCCTCTCCCGTTAATGCAGCAGGTAAATAATCAACTAACAGTGCATATTATGTTAGCACGATCTGCCTTATTACAAAACCTGCCATCACTGTGCATTTAGGTGACCACAATGAGAGAGACAGACAGAGTCTGGCTCAGATGCTGGCAGTTCTCGCAGCAGTCTACCGGTAGCGTCTCCTTTCGGGCCAGGATAGACGAATGTCACCGAGCAGTGACTGAGTTTGTGGTAAAAGGCTGCCGCAGCAGGTGCCCCCGATTTTCGGTAAGTGAATGTGTTTAATTGTAGGCAGGGACATTACTGGATATTCTTGTGTAATTGCTACAGAATAATTTATGTTATACTTTGTTATTGCTACAGAGGAATATTTATTTTATTATTTTACATTTACAATTTTTTTTTCCTGGGGACCCTGTGACACCCCATTGAAGAGCCATAGGCTGTGGATCTCTTAAGATCTCACTGTTGGGTTTGTAAGGCCATGTTACTCCTAAATTTCTATCTTGTTCAAAGAGAAGATATAAAATAAAGTTCTAAGCTAATCGACCTTAGTGTTCTCCTTTTTAAAAAGAATCGTTAAACAGAATCGAAAATGGAATCGGAATCGTGAAAATCTTATCAATACTCATCCCTAGACAGCAGTATGCGACATATACAAAGAGATTCAGTTACATTAAAATTCAGGTACCTGATACCTGACCTCTTCTTCCTTACCTCTGGTTCGTTGTCTGGCCTCTCTCTGGAAGAATTTGTTTTGAAGCACCCTTTTCTTCTGTACAGAAGAATGAATGAACATTTTAATTAATTATTAATTCAATTCAATTTTATTTATATAGCACCAAATCACAGCAAAAGTCACCTCAAGGAGCTTTATTATTATTATTATTATTATTATTATTATTATTATAACTTGAAATCAATAAAGACACATTGATTTTAACAATATAACTGAACTGCTCACCTAATGAATATGATTCCACAGATGATTATAACAGCCAGAAATAGAACAGTGATTGATGCAATTGCAGTTGATTTTTTCCATGAGTCTAGGAAACAGTGACCAAACTGAAAACTTGTTACTGGATTACAAGATTAATGGTCTCATAAGAATGGACATAGAAGATAAAACATATCAGACCAAAGTCTTAATTAATGACACACTTTGAGTATAGTTCTTGCCTAACGGCATACAGCAGTTACAAACTAAAAATACTATAAACTACACTTGGGCCAATTTTAACAACTCCATTGTGTCACTACCTTGATTGTTCCCAATGTCAGGAGAAAAACTGACTGTGCTACGGGTCAGAGTCACTGGACTGTCGTCACCAATCTCACCAGATGGAGTGACTGAATTACCCTCCATTATCTCAGCAGAGGGACTCACTGACATAGAGGGAAGCTTTGGAGCATCTGGAAGGGATGTGGAAATAATTATGACAAAAATTGCAGCAAATTTACATTTGAATTTGGTGTTCAAACAAGTCAATGTGAAGAAATTGTACAAAATCCTATTCTTTAACTTTAAATATCTATACCCATTATAGCAGATTGTAAAGACAGTTTTAATCTTACAAACCTTCTTTTCTCCCCCTGTGACAATGTCAGAGTTTAAACCCCTGTTTCCTGTGTGGTATTATAGGAAAACTGTCTTGACTCACATTTCACTCTGATAAAGATGACTTCAGATGACATTCGGCCCACCTCATGCTCAGCAGTACAGTAATACGCTCCAGAATCAGAGGACCGGATGGACCTGAAGATGATTTGCTTTTTTTGGCTGATTGGTTGTTGTTCCTTGTACCAGGTATATTTAGCTGCTGGGTTAGCATCACTGCTACAGGTCAGAGTCACTGAACTGCCCTCCACTATCTCAGCAGAAGGACTCACTGACACAGTGGGAACCTCTGGAATGTCTAGAACAGAAAATATTAACAGGACATTTAGAAATTAAGAAATTTCCATCACTTTAATTTTAGTCTCTCAAAACCTCAAGTATGGGGAAAGACAAGCCTGTAATTATTGGTCACATTTGTTATTTTCAATATATTAGATTCATGCTTTGCATGAACAGACCATGTTTGCTGGATTTGTCAGTTGTTCCATAAATTGGATGTACACATGACAGTCCATGGACAGACCTTTGTAGACAGTCAGAAGCAGATTCCTGTGCATCTCTGACTATTACACTGCTAATCAGTTCCTCAAAAGTAAAATAAGCAGGATTAACTTCCAAAATGAAAAGAACTTTGATGTTCTCTGATCAGGATCAAACCACTCTTCAGCACAATGACTGTTCTTTTCTGACTTTAACTGAGTGCTTACCTCTAATTCATGAAACTGACTCCACTCACCTTTAAACTGTATGTACAGTATTGTGAATTTTACTGAACATCTTAAACAAAATTTCAGGGAACAAAGAAAGCTGAGGAGCTGAAAATCGTGATCATCGCATAACACAGTGAAGTAAACTTACACACAGGATCTGAGCGATAATCTTCATGTCCTTTGAAAGCACAGGAGATGATGTCTCCAGGATTGAACAGATCTTGATAAGAACTTTGTTCAACCTTAAAATGATTGTTTTTGAACCAGACAAAAGAAAGACGACCAGCTGGACTGCAGCTGCTTTCACACTTCAGCTCTGCCTCAGTCTGAGACTCATGGACTGATATTATTCTGCTCACCTTCACCTGCAGAGCTGAATATGACAACACAGCAGACACAAGACATTAAATACTCAAAACAATAAATACAGCCATTAACACAACAGAGCAACTGAGCTGATTAAATATCCATCAGTGTGTGTTGATCAGTACCTGTGACAGTCAGAGTTGTTCCAGGTAAACTACTCTTCCATTCAAATCTTTGTGTTTTGAATTTGAAGTGATACTCGGCTGAATCACTCTCTGTCAGGTCTCTGATTCTCAGAGTGGAGAGTCCTCTCTGTCTTTCAGTCACCTGAACACGATCTGCATACTGGGAGTCTTCTGTGAGGTCCTCAGATCCACGACCAGAACGGAACCAGGACTTTGATTGGATTGGACTTTCATAACTGTTGTAAGTACAAGAAATGTCCACTGATGATCCTTTGAATGCACAGATTCTTCTGTTACTGTAATTCACTCGTTTGCACCGTTCACCATTGACACCTAAAGAAAAAGATGTATCATTGACAGGAAGAACATGATATTAATAATAACCCAGATTAAAAGTTTTTATTTCGATAAAATCTCAAAGTAAACTTACAAACTAATGGAGAGTGAAAATCCTCAAATCCTTTTAAAGCACATGAGTAGCTGTTTGAAGTGTCATATGGCACGTCATAAGAAGAAGAGCTGGCTCCATTCACTTGTTGTCCATTTTTGTACCAGACATAAGATGAAACATAAGGATTACAGCTGGTGACACAATCCAACTGCCGTCCAGTCGACATACTGACCTGAACATCTTGACCAGTGGACAAGAAACAATAAATAAGATGTCAGTCACTCTCACACTGAGGGAGACAGAATAGGGAATGCATTTCACAGATCTATCAATGTGTGGAAAAATAATAACTTCCTCAATGTCTAAACATGAAATAATTTAAAGTTTGTTTTTGTTGTAATTAATTTAAAACCCCCAATAATACTAAAAATTATAGCACTTATATTAAATATAAGTGTGTTGATCAGTACCTGTGACAGTCAGAGTTGTTCCAGGTAAACTACTCCTCCATTCAAAGCTTTGTGTTTTGAATTTGAAGTGATACTCGGCTGAATCACTCTCTGTCAGGTCTCTGATTCTCAGAGTGGAGCGTCCTCTCTCTCTTTCAGTCACCTCAGCACGACCTGCATACTGGGAGTCTTCTCTGAGGTCCTCAGATCCACGACCAGAACGGAACCAGGACTTTGATTGGATTGGACTTTGATAACTGTTGTAAGTAGAAGAAATGTCCACTGATGAGCCTTTGAATGCACAGATGCTTCTGTTACTGTAATTCACTCTGTTGCATGAATCACCTCGGACACCTGAAACATAAAATGATATTTAAGTCAGATTTAGAAAGTAGTTACTGTGAGTTTGACTGTTTTTATTCAGATGTATGTAATGACTCTATGAGATGGTTTTATGTAACTGAAATAAACTCACACACTGAAGGAGAGGAGAAATCTCTTACAGCACAGGAGTAGCTATCTGAAGGCTTTAGATAGTCTCTAAACCAGTACAGGCCTCTAGTAGAAATTTTCTGACCATTTTTGTACCAGATGTAGGATGGACTATCATGTATTTTACAACTGCTCTGACAAGTCAGCGTTGCCCAGTTGGAATTTGATGATCCGTTCACGTGTACCTGAAGAGCTGAATATGTGAAGACAGAGCAAAAATCAGAGTGGAGACTCTGCTCTGCTGTTCTGTTTATCCATTTGCAAACACATACAGTTATATTCATAACAAGTTTGGACAGATGTGTAAACGAAAATTTTACCTGTGGCAGTCAGAGAGACTCCAGGTGAAACAGTAAGATCACCTTTGTTTGTTATGTATCTGAACTTGTACACAGCTGAGTCGCTGTCTCTCAGGTCTCTGATTGTCAGAGTGCAGCTCTTCCATTGAGAACTGTACGACACTCGACCTGAGCCTTTTTTTAGATCATCAGGGTTATATTCAATACGTTCAGTGAGCCAAATTTTTTTTGACAATTTTAATGGCTGGTTGAAGGAGCAGCCTATGTCCACTGTTGATCCTTTAAAGGCACAGATCTGAGTAGAAGTGTAAGTCACTCCATTATTACTCTGAACCACTGTAACACAGAACACATCAGAATCAAAATCAAATCCTCTAAAGTAATTTACATTTGTTTGCACCTTCCAAAATAAAAATAAATCACTTTAATGCTGTGATAAGGTTCTGGTTAAAGGATTATTATGCACTGGGAAGAGGCAAAAGGAACAATTACTGATGAACTGATCTTCCTCTTCTTCTTCTAAATGGTAACTCTATGCTCTAAAAAGGTTGCAAAGCTGCAAAGCTGTGTAGGTCCATTAGTACAAATAACACAATTTGAAAAATTTGGATTTATTGCGAACCTTAACATTTTCAATTTGTGACAACCGGAAACAGCTCTGGTATCAGGGTGTAACCGTTGATATAAGTCAAAAATAGAGATACACAATACCTGATAAAGAGAGAAGAAAGAGAACACATCTGCTCGCTGCTGCACTTAAACTCATAGCTGCTCCTCTCATTTCTTAAATCACATCAACATGACAAATACTGTTCACTAGTTAGTCTTCATGAGACGCTGAGGTGAGATGAGATCTCTTCTGTGGTTGGAAAATATAAAAGTCATATTAAACTGTCTTCCTTCCTGGTGTACACGCTCAGTATGGGTAAATAGATGAAAACCTGTAAACTCCCACACTGAAATGAAGAAGTGGTTCTTATACAGTGCAGCACGCAGAATGAACTTCTTAAAAACAAACACAACATATTTGAATCACTTTTTAATTTTACGTTTCTGGTCCAGTTTATTAATGAGATCATATGATCACAAGACCATAAAAATTTTCTATACATCATTAGCTTTAATGTAGGTTTACTTTATGCAAAACTCATCTCGCAGAGAGCTGAGAGCAAATCTTTAACACAAAATGTCTCCTAGATAAAAACAACATAGGGTGAGTCAGCTACAACTACTTGAATGACAGTTAGCAGTCTTTCTGTTAACATGCTGGCTTTAGCTTATCAGGCTTCTGATGATAATACCAGCTTACCTGCATCATGTAATTATCTCTCTAAAAGTCCAAAAACAAAAGCCACCTGCAGTAGATTATATATTTAAATTCTTAGTGCGCTTCATGAATGTTCATTTCTTGCCTTATTGCCACAGTGTTACATTAAAATAAGTATCCATAATGTAACTGAAATTTTAACATGGATGTCAAAATAAATATATCCTGTGTGGGGCCTGAGTGATTCACATACTTGTTAAGAACCCCGCTGTATGTGATTCAGGAATTTATTTTTCAAGACAATAAGAAACCATTAGGTGTAGATTTCAGAGGGGGCAAATATGACATGCCACCACCTAACATTTTGAATACAGAATACGTCCAACATGAAATTCATGTACATGTTAAAATAACCACAGAACCAGCCTTTTCAATCTAAAACAGTGTCACAAACCACCACTATGCACACAATATCAGAATGCAGGGTGGTCTTGTACTTGCTCTTCTACTCTCAGTAGGCAGCCAAGCAATTGTGTATTATCACAAGTTTATGGACCACAAGCAATTACCACACTTTTATCAGATAAAAGA
Organism: Aulonocara sp. 'chitande type north' Nkhata Bay; assembly: GCF_057382095.1. Taxonomy (NCBI): domain Eukaryota; kingdom Metazoa; phylum Chordata; class Actinopteri; order Cichliformes; family Cichlidae; genus Aulonocara; species Aulonocara sp. 'chitande type north' Nkhata Bay. The sequence continues at coordinate 6,090,889 of NC_141349.1, forward strand.
GCCTTAAATATTAGTCCCCGCAAATCTGCCCTTTATTTTGCACTTTCGGATTCTTCGCTGTTTCCACCAGGTCATCCCTGTTTCTGTTTCGCTAGAGTCTGAGGAAAACCATTTTTTAATTTGGATGGATTACATTTATTTTAATCACATGGCCAAAATAATGCATAATAATTCTAAACAATATGGCTGATCAAGTAATAATGTGAGCTTAGAATGTTTTATTATATTAATCAGGTTTTGTTGACTGAGGAGTACAGTGCAGATGATTTCTCTACTCTTCCTTTACTTCTGGTGTAGACAGAAAAAGAGAGAAGATGATATTATTGCCATTAATACAGATTCACATAGTAGAAAAGCTAAAAAGCATTACATAGAAAACACCAGCAGTTTGGATCAGGATATTTAACAGGGTTTCTTCACACTTAATGCTAAGCTCATTTGTCTAAACAGAAGAGAAAAAGGGGGTTTCAACACATGTTCATGTTTTACCACCAAGCAGTGTGGAAACTGAGTTTAAAACAACATGTCGAGTTCTTTTCCTTAACATTAAGTTTTAAGATTGCTTGTTTTTCTTTTCTAGTGAATTAAAAACTAATTTATTGTGAACATATTATAGCATAAGTTGTATCCGTAGGACCTGTTACTTTAACAATATTTATTATTATATAATATAGATTAATTTGTCCACTTTCAAAAACCTACAAGTCTTTTCCTTGTGGATTTAATCCAACAACAAGAAACTGGTTGTTTAATTAAAAAGAATTCATTTATTGGACTACCCAATCATGTCGCTGTGATGTCTGATGTTTTCTTTATTCATTTGTACAAAATAATAAATAAATTATTGTATCACTCATTGTTACTGTGGGACCCAACATACAGACACTGGGTCTCTCAATGATAGAACACACAGACTTTATTCTTGCAGTGATTAACACACACTGCACACCACAGTCATCACTCACACACCCCTGGTCCCAGCGACCTACTGAGGTAGCCTCAGTAGGTCTCAGTTTTCAAAAATACCCGTGTACGTGTGGACGTAGCGTAGCAACAGGTGGCGCTATATTCCTAACCATGTAGAAATGTTGGCTAGTCTAGAAGCCTCGGTGGGAAATAGTAAACAAGGATGGGGCATAGAAGCGGAACAGAGTCGTATGTGTGGCGGGACAGTAACTGTGTATGTAAGAATTTAAACACTGCAGAGAGTACAACTAACAGTAATAGTATTGTAGAAATTCATTTCACCGAAACAATACCGTGGCGCACAGTGTGACGTCAAAAAAGGCGCACACCTTTGATGCTGCGTTTTCTCCGTTTTTCTCGTCCACACGTAAATGCAAAAACGAGTTTTCAAAAATATCCACCCTGGCCGGAGTTTTTAAAAATCTCCGTTTTCAGTGACCGAAAACGCCGTTTACGTGTGGACGAAAGGTGCAAACGCATAGAAAAATCTGCGTTTTCAAAAATACCCGGGTACGTGTGGACGTAGCCTGAGACAAAATAGAGGAATCACAATTAGCTGATGACTGGCAGCTGTGTCTCCAAAACCTCTGCTTCACCCATTCACCACACCCACCCACTCTAATTATCAAGTTAAGTTTGCTGTTAGCCAAATTTAGGTTACAAATTTGGTGTGATAGTCATAATTTTAAAAGCATTAACTAACTTTTTGGTCAGTTGGAAGGTTGATCCTAGAACATTTATGACGAAACAGGAACCTTACATGACTGGAACAAAATTTGTTTTTGTTGAACCACACAAAAGAAAACCAGCTGGACTGCAGCTGCTTTCACACTTCAGCTAAAAATAGTTACCCCCAAATCCTTGGGTGGATCGTAAAACTAGTGAATAAATGTTTGGTTTTGATTTAAAGAAAATAATTCTTTGTAAAGAAAATCCTTAGTTAAAGTCTATTAAAATGTTTGTGAACTCTAAAATGTATACTTTAAAATACAATTGTTTATAAAAAAGTGTTAAATGCAAAGAAGACACATTTTGTATATTTAAGAACCACAGTTAAATTAACACAGTTAACCACATAGTAAATGGCTTTACTGAAGTGTATTTTGTTATTGTGTGGATGCATCCACACTATTGAGTTCCTGTTTCTCTTTATTCTTTATTATTATTATTTTTTGTTCCTGTTTCTCTTTATTCTTTATTGTGTGGATGCTTTAAGCATCCACACAAAAAATAATAATAATAAAGAATAAAGAGAAACAGGAACTCAATAGTGTGGATCCACACAATAAGCAAAATTTTTGTGCTATTTTCACCGTTCAAATTTTAAACTATTCTGCTATTTCTGCTAATGTGTGCTATGACTTTTGGTATTTTCTGCTATTATACTTTTTAAAATATTAAGCTTTTTTCCTTTAATTTGTCCCATTGAAATGAATGGGAAACTTCTGCAAACTTCTGCAATTCTGCTAAATTTTGCTTGTTTTTGAAACTTAACTACTTCCTGATACTTTCACCTAGAACAACCATTCAAACTTTAAAATGTTCACAAATTATTGGGCTATTCAGCTATGATTCAGCTTTTTCAAATCTTTTACCGTTTTACTTTTATGCCTCTTAAAGTTTTGAGTTGCAAAATTGTGATTTTTCACAAAATACATGCGTTGTTATGGTTGCTATGCTCTTGGCTTCCAGTGTGACACTGAAGCTTTTGCAGTCTTCTCTTCATGTCCGAAAAACTGTTTGCTACTTGCTCAATTTTCACTCAACTTCCACAAATTATACATCAAAACGTAGGTATTTTTGCTGGCTTTCAGAAAATGGCACTATCATTGTTGTGGGATTTATAGAAATTTCGCAAATCTCCTCAGACCAACACAAGGTCTCAAAACTCTCCATATAAAATCAATGGACAGCTTGTTCTGTAATGAGAGGCATATTCGAATCGTCATATCTCCTTAACGAAGCAAAGTTAAGACATGAGGCTTGTCCCGGTATATCTTCAGACACTCCTGACGCTCACAATTCAAGAATTTCTTTCTCACCTATTACCGTTTTGAAATGAGTTGGACTTGTTTGAGGGTAGGAAATTTGTCCTTCGCTCAGATTTCTTCAGATTTCAAACTGTGGAAATGAACCACTTTTTTCTCTCGTCATAAGTTTTTGTTGGATTTCCACAGAGACCTGAAAATTTCCATGACTGTTCACCAAAGCCTGCTGTCTCTTACGGTGAAAGAATTATATCGATACTCCAAACAGATTTAGAGTTACAAAGCGTTGTTTGAGGGCAAGTCAAGGCAGTTTTTGCTTCGCTCTACTCAGTTATGGTGCATTAGAAGTCAAATATCTTTAATAATTCATATTTTAATGATAAATTGTCAACACTGGAAGATTCCCCCATCTCTTCTGAACAAAACGGTGTAAGAATGACCACTCTAGCCCCTACGGTTAGGAAATTATGGTCATTTGTTTCAGGGAAGTCGTCACTATGAGAAATAGACTGCAATAATCCTGTGCCTCTCTGTGCCGCGTGTGTAAAAAGATGCACCTTTTTTGGCGGGAAAACGTAAACAGCCACTCTGATTGGTGGATTCAAATTTAGCAGCTCCAAGGCTGACCTAGAAACTTGCTTCTCTCTCCCTGTGTGTGTGTGTGTGTGTGTGTGTGTGTGTGTGTGTGTGTTTAGTGGGAGAGAGAGAACCCTACCCATATTTGGCAGCATGTCATTGTAGGATTTAAATTGAACATAGTTAGACTGGTTAACTGGATTAGAGCCTGTGTTTGTGTGTCCCTCTGTGCATTTGTGTTTCAATAAGTTATTACTATTCTGCTAAATCATAGTATTTCTGGTACTTTTCGGTACTTGTGCTAAATACAGTATTTCTGCTAAATCATACTATTTCTGCTTTTCATAAGATTTGTGCCTAACATAGTATTTCTGCTAAATTATACTATTTTTGCTTTTTATACTATTTGTGCCTAATATAGTATTTCTGCTTTTTATAGGATTTGTGCTTAATATAGTATTTCTGCTAAATTATAGTATTTCTGCTTTTTATAGTATTTGTGCTAAAACATAGTATTTCTACTAAATGTAGTATTTATGCTTAATCATAGTATTTCTATTTATTTCTGTCAGGTCCCCAGGCAGCCAATCCTCTGTGAGGACTGAGACATTCAAATTTTCAAATCAGGGCCTGCACGGCTTCCCAGCCAATCATATATGTGTCCTGAGGCATTCAAATTTGCATATTGGGGCCTTCATGGCTTCTAAGCCAGCCAATCATATCAGGGCTGAGGAATTCAAATCTACAAATCAGGGCCTGCACGGCTTCCCAGCCAGCCAATCATATATGTGGCCTCAGGCATTCAAATTTGCATATTGGGGAATTCGTGGCTTCTAAGTCAATAAGTCATCCATGTCATATATCTCTAAAAATTCATATTTTAATGATAAATTGTCAACACTTGAAGATTCCCCAATCACTTCTGAACAAAACGGTGTAAGAATGACCGCTCTAGCCCCTACAGTTAGGAAATTATGGTCATTTGTTTGAGGGGAGTTGTCACTATGAGAAATAGGGCCTGTTCTTCGTACCGCGCTAAGTGAGTTAGCTGGATTAGATTGTTGACGATTTCGCGTGATCCTGGATCGTTCGGTTCCCCGAAGCCCATCCGGGACTTGCTGTCATAGCAACAGAGCCGTAAGCGTAAACCTGCTGGGGAGCAGGTTTACTTTATGTAAACAGGATTAGATCGCGGCCACGAAGGTATGTCCGCGTCATTCATACGAAAGCAACAGCGATATTCCACCACTGTTTCACCATAAATAAATAACATCAATGTAACTAAAGATAATGCAGCACTTGATCCTTTTATTGATTTCACACAGATACATACAGGTCATTTCCTAAAAAAGGGAAATGTACTATTAACATTCTATTACATGTATGTGATTATTACAGATGTAATTCATATTTCAGAGTAGCAATTGTAAATTACTTCGTGTAATCAAGATGAGAGACCACGGCTATAAAAGCGAAGGTGGATTTGGGAAGCCTGTCGCAGTCATATCCTGTCCGTTTATGCGAGCAACCCATTGCGGAAGGTGCAAGATTGATAAGGAGAGTCCTCAGAATTCAGCGCATATTGCGGGACAGACAGGATCCTTTAGCTCAGCGCGACAGTGTGCTCATAGAGAGATATCGATTTTCCCGTGAGGGTATTATTCACTTAACCAACTTGTTGACGAGGGGGTGCAGGACCACCACCTGTCTTTTTTTGCTCTGCCCTTTTCTTGGTTGCTGTTATGAACAAACAAACAGAGTATTCCAGGGTCTCTTTCCAAGAGACGACAAGCAATATAAGTGATAAATATTACCATTCTGTAGAATATTCTTATATTTCACTTTTACTTGTTCCCATGTTCTAGTGGGTCCTGTTGTGGCTCTAATGTGAAAGGGGATATAATATAACATATTATTATATAATATAATGTAATATAATATTGGATAATATGGTGTGATATGATAAATCTACCCTACCGCCTACTGGTGTTGGCCAGAGGGGCCGATGGCGCAATATGGCAGCCTGGCTTCTGTCAGTCTGCCCCAGGGCAGCTGTGGCTACAACCGTAGCTGCCTCCACCAGTGTGTGAATGTGAGAGTGAATGAATAGTGGCATTGTAAAGCGCTTTGGGTGCCTTGAAAAGCGCTATATAAATCCAATCCATTATTATTATTATTATTGAATTACTTACGAGTTTGATTTGTCAGCAACTTTCTGCCAGCCCTCTCTCCTTGCTTTTGCAGCCTTTGCAGTGTTCCCTTGCGTTTTAATTAAACTCTGAAACTCCTGAAATCCCTCACTCAAGAGTTCTTTCTCTGCTGCCGAAAAATACCGAGCGCGCTCCTTCGACATTTTCGCCGACCAATCAAAGGGTTGCCGATCAATGTTTCTACTATCGATGCGTAGCCCCTGTTGGGCCATCCAGTGATCTCACATTACTTCATCCAGCTATACTAATCGTCAACAACAGGTGTGTTCGGGGAACCGGAATAGCGAGCTCAGAGTTAGCGCGATGATTTGGTCTTGGATGTTTCATTTGATCTTGGATGTAGTAAGCGACGTACGAAGCACAGGGCCATAGACTGCAATAATCCTGTGTCTCTCTGTGCTGCGTGTGTAAACAGAAGCACCTGTTTTGGCGGGAAAAAGTACACAGCCACTCTGATTGGTGGATTCAAATTCAGCAGCTCTCTCCCTCTGTGTGTGTGTGTGTGTGTGTGTGTGTGTGTGTGTGTGTGTGTGAGACAGAGAGAGAGAGAGAGAGAGAGAGAAAGCCTTTTAATGGGATGATCTCATTGTAAGATTCAAATTCAATATATTTAGACTGGGTGACTGAATTGGATCTTGTGTGTGTGTCTCTCTGTGCATGTGTGTTTCCTCATGTGTACATATTTGTAATTTTGTGGCTTTCATAAATTTTTTTGCAGATTTTTGTCGTTTAACAAGTATATTTGAGGGACCCTCAGCATGTTCAGCATTTTTTCAGCTGTCCATTTTGCTTTTCCAATTTTTCTGTTTAACTTATTACTATTGTGCTAAATCATACTATTTCTGCTATTTTATAAGATTTGTGCTTAATATACTATTTCTGCTTTTATAGGATTTGTGCTTAATATAGTATTTCTGCTTTTTATAAGATTTGTGCTTAATATAGTATTTCTGCTAAATGTAGTATTTATGCTTAATCATACTATTTCTGCTTTTCATAGGATTTGTGCTTAATATAGTATTTCTGCTAAATTTAGTATTTCTGATTAATTATAGTTTTTCTACTAAATCATAGTATAGTATTTCTGCTTTTTATGGGATTTGTGCTAAAACAAAGTATTTCTACTAAATGTAGTATTTATGCTTAATCATACCATTTCTGCTTTTTATAGGATTTGTGCTTAATATAGTATTTCTGCTAAATTTAGTATTTCTGATTAATTATAGTTTTTCTACTAAATCATAGTACAGTATTTCTGCTTTTTATAGGATTTGTGCTAAAACAAAGTATTTCTACTAAATGTAGTATTTATGCTTAATCATACCATTTCTGCTTTTTATAGGATTTGTGCTTAATATAGTATTTCTGCTAAATTATAGTATTTCTGCCAAATTATAATATTTGTGCTAAAACATAGTCTTAATTTAAAATTACAATATTCATAGTTCATCACAGTGTCTCTGGTAAATCACAATATTTCTGCTCTGTTGTACTATTTTTCTAAATCATAGTGTTTCTGTAATGTTTAAGTATTTTTGGCTAAATATATTCTTTCTGTTATCTTATACTATTTCTCCTAAATTCTTGTATTTTTGAGAAGTTATCATGTTTCTGGTAAGTTACAATATTTCTGCTAAATTCTGCTATGCTATTGTATTTCTGCCAAGTATTATGTTTCCTCTAAGATATTGCAGTTCTGCTAAGTTATTCCATTTTAGCAAACTTCTTTTGCTTCTGCAAAGTTTTTACAATTTCTGCAACTTTTCAGCTTTTTCAGCTACTTTTTGCATACAGCTTCAGCTTTAAGCATCCACACTGCATTTTCGCAGGAAATGCAAATTTTTCTAGTTATTCTTAGGACTTCCGTACACTTTTCGCCGTAGAACTACTTCCACAATTTTCAGCCGATTTTCACCGTTCAAATTTTAAACTATTCTGCTATTTTTGCTCTTTCCGGCTATGACTTTTGCTATTTTTTGCTATTATACTTTTTAAAATATTAAGCTTTTTTCCTTTAATTTGTCCCATTGAAATGAATGGGAAACTTCAGCAATTCTGCTAAAATTTGCTTGTTTTTGAAACTTAACTACTTCCTCATACTTTCACCTAGAACAACCATTCAAATTTTAAAATGTCCACAAATTATTGGGCTATTCAGGTATGATTCAGCTTTTTCAAATCTTTTACTGTTTTACTTTTATGCCTCTTAAAGTTTTGAGTTGCAAAATTGTGATTTTTCACAAAATACATGTGTTGTTATGGTTGCTATGCTCTTGGCTTCCAGTGTGCCACTGAAGGTTTTGCAATTTTCACTTCATGTCCGAACAACTTCCTGCTACTTGCTCAATTTTCACTCAACTTCCACAAATTATACATCAAAACGTAGGTATTTTTGCTGGCTTTCAGAAAATGTCACCATCATTGTTGTGGGATTTATAGAATTTTGGCAAATCTCCTCAGACTAACACAAGGTCAGAAAACTCTCCATATAAAGTCAATGGAGAGTTTGTTCAAAATCACCGCTGCATTTCTGTAATGAGAGGCATATTCGAATCGTCATATCTCCTTAACGAAGCAAAGTTAAGACATGAGGCTTGTCCCGGTATATCTTCAGACACTCGTGACGCTCACAATTCAAGAATTTCTTTCTCACCTATTACCGTTCTGAAATGAGTTGGACTTGTTTGAGGGTAGGAAATTTGTCCTTCGCTCAGATTTCTTCAGATTTCAAACTGTGGAAATGAACCACTTTTTTCTCTCATCATAACTTTTTGTTGGATTTCCACAGAGACCTGAAAATTTCCATGATCGTTCACCAAAGCCTGCTGTCTCTTACGGTGAAAGAATGATATCGATACTCCAAATAGATTTAGAGTTAGAAAGCGTTGTTTGAGGGCAAGTCAAGGCAGTTTTTGCTTCGCTCTACTCAGTTATGATGCATTACAAGTCAAATATCTTTAATAATTCATATTTTAATGATAAATTGTTAACACTGGAAGATTCCCCCATCTCTTCTGAACAAAACGGTGTAAGAATGACCGCTCTAGCCCCTACGGTTAGGAAATTATGGTCATTTGTTTGAGGGGAGTCCTCACTATGAGAAATAGGCTGCAATAATCCTGTGCCTCTCTGTGCTGCGTGTGTAAAAAGATGCACCTGTTTTGGCGGGAAAACGTAAACAGCCACTCTGATTGGTGGATTTAAATTCGGCAGATCTCTCCCTCTGTGTGTGTGTGTGTGTGTGTGTGTGTGTGTGTGTGTGTGTGTGTGTGTGTGTGTTTAGTGGGAGAGAGAGGACCCTGCCCTTATTTGGCAGCATGTCATTGTAGGATTTAAATTGAATATAGTTAGACTGGTTGACTGGATTAGAGCCTGTGTTTGTGTGTCCCTCTGTGCATTTGTGTTTCAATATGCCTCCATATTTGTCATTTTGTAAGTTATTACTATTCTGCTAAATCATAGTATTTCTGCTTTTCATAGGATTTGTGCCTAATATAGTATTTCTGCTAAATTATAGTATTTCTGCTTTTTATACTATTTGTGCTAAAACATAGTATTTCTACTAAATGTAGTATTTATGCTTAATCATACTATTTCTGCTTTTTATAGGATTTGTGCCTAATATAGTATTTCTGCTTTTTATAGGATTTGTGCTTAATATAGTATTTCTGCTAAATTATAGTATTTCTGCTTTTTATACTATTTGTGCTAAAACATAGTATTTCTACTAAATGTAGTACTTATGCTTAATCATACGATTTCTGCTTTTTATAGGATTTGTGCCTAATATAGTATTTCTGCTTTTTATAGGATTTGTGCTTAATATAGTATTTCTGCTAAATTATAGTATTTCTGCTTTTTATACTATTTGTGCTAAAACATAGTATTTCTACTAAATGTAGTACTTATGCTTAATCATACGATTTCTGCTTTTTATAGGATTTGTGCCTAATATAGTATTTCTGCTTTTTATAGGATTTGTGCTTAATATAGTATTTCTGCTAAATTATAGTATTTCTGCTTTTTATAGTATTTGTGCTAAAACATAGTATTTCTACTAAATGTAGTATTTATGCTTAATCATAGTATTTCTATATATTTCTGCCAGGTCCCCAGGCAGCCAATCCTCTGTGAGGACTGAGGCATTCAAATTTTCAAATCAGGGCCTGCACGGCTTCCCAGCCAATCATATATGTGTCCTGAGGCATTCAAATTTGCATATTGGGGCCTTCATGGCTTCTAAGCCAGCCAATCATATCAGGGCTGAGGAATTCAAATCCACAAATCAGGGCCTGCACGGCTTCCCAGCCAGCCAATCATATATGTGGCCTCAGGCATTCAAATTTGCATATTGGGGAATTCGTGGCTTCTAAGTCAATAAGTCATCCATGTCATATATCTCTAAAAATTCATATTTTAATGATAAATTGTCAACACTTGAAGATTCCCCAATCACTTCTGAACAAAACGGTGTAAGAATGACTGCTCTAGCCCCTACAGTTAGGAAATTATGGTCATTTGTTTGAGGGGAGTCCTCACTATGAGAAATAGACTGCAATAATCCTGTGTCGCTCTGTGCTGCGTGTGTAAACAGAAGCACCTGTTTTGGCGGGAAAAAGTACACAGCCACTCTGATTGGTGGATTCAAATTCAGCAGCTCCCAGGCTGACCTAGAAACTTACTTCTCTCTCCCTGTGTGTGTGTGTGTGTGTGTGTGTGTGTGTGTGTTTAGTGGGAGAGAGAGGACCCTGCCCTTATTTGGCAGCATGTCATTGTAGGATTTAAATTGAATATAGTTAGACTGGTTGACTGGATTAGAGCCTGTGTTTGTGTGTCCCTCTGTGCATTTGTGTTTCAATATGCATCCATATTTGTAATTTTGTAAGTTATTACTATTCTAATAAATCATAGTATTTCTGGTACTTTTCGGTACTTGTGCTAAATACAGTATTTCTGCTAAATCATACTATTTCTGCTTTTCATAAGATTTGTGCCTAATATAGTATTTCTGCTAAATTATAGTATTTATTCTTTTTATAGGATTTGTGCCTAACATAGTATTTCTGCTAAATTATAGTATTTCTGCTTTTTATACTATTTGTGCCTAATATAGTATTTCTGCTTTTTATAGGATTTGTGCCTAATATAGTATTTCTGCTTTTTATAGGATTTGTACCTAATATAGTATTTCTGCTTTTTATAGGATTTGTGCTTAATATAGTATTTCTGCTAAATTATTGTATTTCTGCTTTTTATAGGATTTGTGCTAAAACATAGTATTTCTACTAAATGTAGTATTTATGCTTAATCATAGTATTTCTATATATTTCTGCCAGGTCCCCAGGCAGCCAATCCTCTGTGAGGACTGAGACATTCAAATTTTCAAATCAGGGCCTGCACGGCTTCCCAGCCAATCATATATGTGTCCTGAGGCATTCAAATTTGCATATTGGGGCCTTCATGGCTTCTAAGCCAGCCAATCATATCAGGGCTGAGGAATTCAAATCCACAAATCAGGGCCTGCACGGCTTCCCAGCCAGCCAATCATATATGTGGCCTCAGCCATTCAAATTTGCATATTGGGGAATTCGTGGCTTCTAAGTCAATAAGTCATCCATGTCATATATCTCTAAAAATTCATATTTTAATGATAAATTGTCAACACTTGAAGATTCCCCAATCACTTCTGAACAAAACGGTGTAAGAATGACCGCTCTAGCCCCTACAGTTAGGAAATTATGGTCATTTGTTTGAGGGGAGTCCTCACTATGAGAAATAGGCTGCAATAATCCTGTGCCTCTCTGTGCTGCGTGTGTAAAAAGATGCACCTGTTTTGGCGGGAAAACGTAAACAGCCACTCTGATTGGTGGATTTAAATTCAGCAGCTCCCAGGCTGACCTAGAAACTTACTTCTCTCTCCCTGTGTGTGTGTGTGTGTGTGTGTGTGTGTGTGTGTGTGTGTGTGTGTGTGTGTGTGTGAGACAGAGAGAGAGAGAGAAAGCCTTTTAATGGGATGATCTCATTGTAAGATTCAAATTCAATATATTTAGACTGGTTGACTGAATTGGATCTTGTGTGTGTGTCTCTCTGTGCATGTGTTTCTCCTCATGTGTACATATTTGTAATTGTGTGGCTGTCATAAATTTTTTTGCAGATTTTTGTCATTTAACAAGTATATTTGAGGGACCCTCAGCATGTTCAGCATTTTTTCAGCTGTCCATTTTGCTTTTCCAATTTTTCTGTTTAACTTATTACTATTGTGCTCAATCATACTATTTCTGCTATTTTATAAGATTTGTGCTTAATATACTATTTCTGCTTTTATAGGATTTGTGCTTAATATAGTATTTCTGCTTTTTATAAGATTTGTGCTTAATATAGTATTTCTGCTAAATGTAGTATTTATGCTTAATCATACTATTTCTGCTTTTCATAGGATTTGTGCTTAATATAGTATTTCTGCTAAATTTAGTATTTCTGATTAATTATAGTTTTTCTACTAAATCATAGTATAGTATTTCTGCTTTTTATGGGATTTGTGCTAAAACAAAGTATTTCTACTAAATGTAGTATTTATGCTTAATCATACCATTTCTGCTTTTTATAGGATTTGTGCTTAATATAGTATTTCTGCTAAATTATAGTATTTTTGCCAAATTATAATATTTGTGCTAAAACATAGTCTTAATTTAAAATTACAATATTCATAGTTCATCACAGTGTCTCTGGTAAATCACAATATTTCTGCTCTGTTGTACTATTTTTCTAAATCATAGTGTTTCTGTAATGTTTAAGTATTTTTGGCTAAATATATTCTTTCTGTTATCTTATACTATTTCTCCTAAATTCTTGTATTTTTGAGAAGTTATCATGTTTCTGGTAAGTTACAATATTTCTGCTAAATTCTGCTATGCTATTGTATTTCTGCCAAGTATTATGTTTCCTCTAAGATATTGCAGTTCTGCTAAGTTATTCCATTTTAGCAAACTTCTTTTGCTTCTGCAAAGTTTTTACAATTTCTGCAACTTTTCAGCTTTTTCAGCTACTTTTTGCATACAGCTTCAGCTTTAAGCATCCACACTGCATTTTCGCAGGAAATGCAAATTTTTCTAGTTTCATCTGTCTTCTGTGTAATGCATGTAATTTATCTGAATGGTTACTGGTTAATGAAATGTTCTTTATTTTTGTGTTGAAAGGTTTTTTACCTGCTGCTACCTACCTATCTACCTACCAGTTATCTAACTAGCTGGTCTAAATAAAGTTGAGTGAAATTCAAAGTCTGGTCTTTTTCAAGTGTGGACACCTCACAGTCAGAGAACACTTGACACTGCCTCAGTCTGAGACTCATGGACTGATATTATTCTGCTCCGGGGGTTGTGCAGAGATCTTTAAAGGGGCGGGTACTCAAAGTTAAAAAGGGACACATAGAACCATGCTGAAGAACAACAACACACATTCATCAAGAACCTAATATGGAATCATATCATACTATACCACTGTCATCAGGTGGGGACAATGCAAAGCAAATGTAGCCTATTATTATTCACCTAATGGTTTCTTATTCACACTCCCGCACAGAGAGACAGAGCAGGAAATGCAATTCTCAGAAGTAAAAATGGATGGAGATGAAGATGTGATCTGAAGATGATTTCTTCTGTGGTTGGAAAATTTTAGAGAGATAGACATCTGGCTACCTGACTTCCTCTGTACACGCTTAATGTGCATGAACAGACAAAGGCCTGTAAATCCCCTTTAAAATGAGAAGAAAGAAATTACTGCATAAAAATTTAAAATTTCATGTCACATTTGACTTCTGACTTCATCTTTAAGGCCAATAGATTAGTCTACAGGTGAAATTAATAATAATGCTTTACAGAGCTTTTTAAAATGGCAATATGATTTCAGATTCATTTCAGTATGCCTTTGTTGTGTACATTAGATTAACATCTTATAACAGTTGATTCAGTTCATCTGGACGTAGCATTTTGAGACTGAAGAAGTCACTTGGCTCAGTGATGAAATGTTTCTTCCCACTGAAAACACCACGTCCAGATGAACTGAATCAACTTTTTGGGATTTACTTACCTGGATGACTGAGAATGCATCAAAACATTTTGAATGTACAATATAAACCGAATCAAATCTTTATTCACTTAATGCTTATTACCAAAGATTTAAACAAATTGTGTTAAACAATGAAGTGAATGTTTACACATTTACAATATCCACACGAATAAAAAATATATATATATATTATACTCAAATTACGTCAAGTATATTAAAATGCTTGCACATTGCACATTGCATTTTTTTTTACTGCATTACAAACTTCTTAAAGCAAGTTTAAAAATAATAAAGAATACAAAATACATATGCAAAATGTAATAATCTTCCCTTAAAAATAAAACTGCCCAGAGAGTGGTTTGTGCTTTCAGAGTGCTTCTTGTTTGCTGTATTAAGTTTGTATTCCAGTACAAGCTAGATTAACATCTAATAAACTAGTAATGATTGTTACATGTGTTACACATATACACAGCTCTAACGTTTATAATAGTCCACTGTCCAAGGACACATTTTGTTATATCTGTTGCATCATTCTTTATCAAAATGCAAACACAGCCATAAAAAGCAGTATCTTCCTAAAAACATTAAATATGTACACTGAGGACTAGGGATGGGTACCGGTGTCGGTTCTGACATAAACGGTAGTAACCAGACCGAAAAGCAGCGCACATTTCGGTGCTTTATTTCGGTGCTTTTTTTTCCTGAGCTGTGATACACTTCTAGCCAATCATTTTACGTTTCCAAGGATGGTAGGCGGGGCCTTATGCAGAGCTACAGATTAAAAATGCCCAAGGCGAAGCGGTCAAAGTCTGGCTGTACTTCACAGCAAAAGATGCAAACTCAGCAGCAACAAGTGCTTTAAGCTGATACTGTGATACTGTCAAAGGAGGTAACACCTCAAATCCGATGAAACACCTGGCAACGCATAGCGTTTTTTTTAAAAGCCCAGAAATGCGCCGTATTTGATAGCTTGCTGCGAGACCTCACACCGAGCACATCTACTGCGGGTGGGTTGCCTGTTATGCAACATCCCCCAAAAACACGAAGAGGAGCGTCCTGGCCCCTAGCCCTGCCAGTGTAGCAGAAATGATGAGGATGATGATGCAGCAGCAGCCGTTCTACTCTGCGTGAGTAGCTTAATGTTGTTCGTGTGTAATTTACGTTGAGTAGGCTAACCACGTTATTACATTAATGCATGTAAGGTGAACTAGCAAACATCATCATAGCTACATGCGGCTGTCTTCTTGTTTGATGGCAGATACTCCCTTCACCCTGGCCAAAAAGGCTAAAATGACCAAAGAAAAAGAGGGAAACAGCTAAACATGAGAGGTTTTTGGACAAAGTTTGTATTTTTTCCATTGTTTAAGCACTGCTTCCAGCCAAGAGTGATACCATATATGCCCCATAGCTGCAGAAAAGGCTAACATTGTTATCTTTTTACAAAAAACCAGCTGAATATGAGAGGTTTTTGGACCAATTTTGTGTTCTCCATTCTTTAAGCACCGGTTTGAGCACCGTTTGAGCACCGGCACCGTTTCAAAAGTACCGATTTGGCACCGGTATCAGATAAAACCTAAACGATACCCATCCCTACTGAGGACAAACATTCATGTTCATACTCTACTTTTTCCTGACTGTGCTGTACAGTGCTGATGAATACTCTGCAGCCTGTTGATCTCTTAATCTGTAAAGGTAAACATGATGTCAATAAAAATCACAATATCAGTAACATTAAGTGTTTTCTTTTCTTAAGTTAGACCAAAGTTACACCAAAACTAAATAAATAATGCATTTACAAAATCAAAACAAAGAAATTATGGAAACATTCCCACAGAAAATAAGTGTCCTCACCTTTGGGTGCTGTTAAATCTGACCACAGTGTAGTCCACATCTGTTACTTCTTCATCCTTTTCTTTTCTTCTTTTGGTCTTAATGGGGAGAATGTTGTAGTAGTCGTGCTCTTCTGGCTTCTTTATGAAAGTTACACTGGAATAGCAAAGATCATCCTGCTGCTCCTCTGCTGCTCTACTCTGTGCTGGAGCTGAAGGGCCGCCATGCTCTGGACGCCCACTTGGTGCAGGGTCAAACATGTAATAATATGAATTTTCCTGAAATTCAAGATAACTATTAAAGGTGAAAGGTTATGGTTGGACCCCCCCCGCCCTCCCCTGCCAACTGAGCCACAGCCTCCCAAACCTTGTATCTGTATTCCTGGAGAGGTTTATATCCCGAGCAAAGGAAGAGCAATGCCATCAACAACAGCATTAAACAAATAAGTGTCATTTTCTCAACACATGAAAACTGATTACAATTAGTCACTGTCTTAACTAAAGGTACCCACACACTGTGCAGTATTATAAATCAATCATTACAAGCCACACTGTGCAGTGTGGATCTCATAAACCTGGGTGGGACATGAAGTTTGAAGCATGTGAATCGTACAATGATAATGATCAGCTTTTATTCCTCTGCTGTTGGTGTCCATACCGAATCATCAGACTGGATTCAGACTTGATAACAGCTGGCAGCTGTCATATAACAACCTGCTGCAAGAGCTCTACTAGATCTTCCTCTTTATTGGAACTCCTAAAAGCCAGATACTTCCATCATTTCTCTTTGTTTTGTCGCTTTCATGAGTGTTGGTGCTCAGTTGATCAGCACAGCTGATCATCATGCTCCGTTTCTGATGGTTGGTTAATAGATGTTGATTGCAGCAGCAGGCACACTGTGAGAGGATCACCCTAAATTTCTGGCATTGTAATGATTTTATCTCAGACCGTCTTTGTTTACAAGATTACTACAGCCAACCTTTTAAGTTCTTCCACTGTTTAAGATAGGACAACCACATTAAACACAATCAAAGCTATCACCACCATTTTTTCTTTATCTTAAATGGCCCACAGTCAAAAAATGTATACGCAGCTTAATATCTGGTTGGGTTAATACCCACTTTTCTGTACTACAACAGCTAACTTTATCTTTCAACTGTGCAGTGTATGACAGCAGTATACAGACATGTACAAGGATATTAAGTTACATTAACATGGTCTTTTTCAGGTTCATATATGTATACCTGATACCTGACCTCTTCTTCCTTACCTCTGCTTTGTTGTCTGGCCTCTCTCTGGATGAATTTGTTTTGAAGCACCCTTTTCTTCTGTACAGAAGGACGAATGACCATATCAGTGAATTATTACATGAAAACACTAAAGACTTTTTTAATAACAACAATAAAACTGAACTGCTCACATAATGAATATGATCCCACAGATGATTATGACAGCCAGAATTAGAACAGCGATTAATGCAGCTGCAGCGATTTTTTTCCATGAGTCTAGGAAACAGTGACAAAACCGAACATTTGTCACTGGATTGCAAGATTTGGGATCACATAGAAATGGAGATAAAACATTTAACCGATCAGACTAAAATCTTCAAATTAACGACTCGATTCTGAATCTAATTCTAACTCTAAACTTTAACAATACTAAAACAAACATTAGGACATTGTAACAACTCCATTGTACTACTATTTTGATTGTACCTAATGCCAGGACAACAACTGTTTGTGTGTTAAAACATGCAGATCTTGATTTTTACTGAAGTCGACCTCAACCGACTCAACACTAAATACAGAGAAAACAGGACAGTAAGACTTGTGGTTAGCATTAGCTAACGGGACTAATGGGAGGCCACTTAATTTCATCTAAAAAGCTCCACAGCTGCAAGTAGCAATGAAACTCTATCTGACATATTTAGGACAACGACCGTGTCTGTAGACTGGCAAACAGTGAAACTGCTACACACTGATTGCCAAACCTGAGAGTTTGCTCATATCACGCTGGTCACCATCCTACAAGATTTCATTTACTCTCTTTCAGTTTGTATTTGGAAAATGTCAAACACATAGACACAAAGCACCACAAGATTTCTTTTTAAGAAAAACAGAGCTGGATATACAGCAGCATTGACTATGACAGCATGATGAAATAGATCATCAAAAATCAGCCTGGAGAACAGATGAAATATTACAACCCACACTTGGTATTTTTACTTGTAAAGAGCTCTTGTAATTATCATTATTCAAGTGTTTTGTATGGAATGTAAGAATGTCTCTCGGGTTGTTTTGTGGGTGTGATACAGTAATATATGGTCTAACAAAACAAAACCGATAAAAAGGCATTGTTCATGAAGCAGACTATGATGATGTCTTTGTATGGGGCGCCGTTTGTAAAGTGAAACATGCTGAAATTAACGGCAACATTTTTCCACATTTAGCTCAAAACCTTACAAAAACATATTTTTTCGAGTAATTTTTTACAACATTTAGTAAAATATTTGTAACTTTTCATCAAATGTTAAATATTAAATCTAAATGTTAAATGTTAAATCTAAATGTTAAATCTAAATGTTAAATGTTAAATCTAAATGTTAAAAGTTAAATCTAAATGTTAAATCTAAATGTTAAATGTTAAATCTAAATATTATATTTAAATCTAAATGTTAAATGTTAAATCTAAATGCTAAATGTTAAATGTTAAACCTAAATGTTTAGGCTAATATGCAAATTTATTGTACGGATCAACGGAAATACCAAAATAAAAGCTTCCTGAAAACCTCTGGTGCAAAATTGTGTCTGTTCTCTTCCTCGCTTCTGCCCGCCATGTGCTGCTTCACTTCTTGCCTACGAGCATGTCCAGCGATTTTGCTGGACATGTGCTGCAGCGATTGTGAAGTGGAGACTGCAGCTGCTAAGAGTGCACTACTGCTAAACCTTTGGATCGCCGACAAAACAGATCTTCCGATGTTTTCAGCTAAATCGCCGGACGTGCTTTCTCATGGTCGGGTTATGGCTGAATTCCAGTGGAATGACAGTCCCGCCATAATAGATGTTCCAGCCATGTGTTCCAGCCCTAAACCTAACCTTATCTAACTATAACCTTATTCCTGACCTTTACTAGCAGTTAAATGACGTAAAATAGTGTTTTCCAAAGCGATTTTTAGAAAATGAACGAACGTGTAGATTGAGTCCAAACGGTTCTCATGTGCTCTCCTTTTTTCCGATGCCGTAATTTAGGAACGTGTTGGGTACCCGAAAGCATAAAATGTTGACAATTTGTCACCTAGCGAAAATTATTACGCTTTGGGAGTGAGAACGTGTCTGACCACTACCGGCACACTTTTGCACCGGAGGTTTTCGGAAAGCTTTTATTTTGGTATTTCCGCTGATCCGTGCAATAAATTTGCATGTTAGCCTAAACATTTAGATTTAACATTTAACATTTAGCATTTAGATTTAACATTTAGATTCAGATTTAAATATAATATTTAGATTTAACATTTAACATTTAGATTTAAATATAATATTTAGATTTAACATTTAGATTTAAATATAATATTTAGATTTAACATTTAGATTTAGATTTAAATATAATATTTAGATTTAACATTTAACATTTAATTTAAATATAACATTTAGATTTAACATTTAACATTTAGCATTTAGATTTAACATTTAGATTCAGATTTAAATATAATATTTAGATTTAACATTTAACATTTAGATTTAGATTTAGATTTAAATATAATATTTAGATTTAACATTTAACATTTAGATTTAAATATAACATTTAGATTTAACAGTTATCATTTAGATTGAATATTTAACATTTAGATTTAACATTTAAAATTCTGTTTTAAATATGAAAAGTTACAAATATTTTACTAAATGTTGTAAAAAATGACTTGTTTTGAGCTAAATGTGGAAAAATGTGTTGCCGTTAATTTCAGCATGTTTCACTTTACAAATGGCGCCCCATATCTTTGGCAGCCAACTTGAGCCAACTGAAAATCTCGAGGACATGATGAAAGCTGAGACTGAAAGCACTGTCAACACCATTTGGTAACAGGTTATGGGTGTATTATCTGATTCATAAATGTATACATACTGTAATCTTATTTTATTTCCCTACATAACTGACACTGGTAAACCAATAATAAACTAAATAAATTGTTCTGTAACTGTAAGATTAACTGCTGTTTTCTACTGATCTGTTTTGTTCCTTGTACCAGGTGTAACTAGCTGCTAGGTTAGCATCACTGCTACAGGTCAGAGTCACTGAACTGCCCTCCACTATCTCAGCAGAGGGAAATTATGTTTTCAAAAAGTTTTTTCACTCACATTTCACATTGATAGAGATGACTTTAGATATTGTTTTGCCCAGCTCATTCTCAGCGGTACAGCAATACTTTCCAGAGTCAGAAAACCAGATGGACCTGAAGATGATCTGCTTTTCTTGGCTGATCGGTTGTTGTTCCTTGTACCAGGTGTAATTAGCTGCTGGGTTAGCATCACTGCTACAAGTCAGAGTCACTGAACTTCCCTCCACTATCTCAGCAGAGGGACTCACTGACACAGAGGGAAGCTTTGGAATGTCTAGAACAGAAAATATTAACATTAGAATTAACGTCATAATACATTGTGTATTTTTCTGTTAATAATTACAGCAAGCAAAACACAAGAATACAAACTTTAATCTTTATTCTTCTGGCATTAATGTTTATTCAAAATATCCGTATTTCTTCTTTAAAGTTATGGTCAAGACATTTCCCTCACTTTCATTTCAGTCTGTCACACCCTCAAGTATGGGGAAACAGTCAGCCTTTAAATATTTGAAGGATCTGTTATCCTCAATATATTAGGTTCATGCTTTGCATGAACATACCATGTTTGCTGGATTTGTCAGTTGTTCCATAAATTGGATGTACACATGACAGTCCATGGACAGACCTTTGTAGACAGTCAAAAACAGATCCCTGCACAACCCTGTCAGAAGCACATCCCTGTTTATTAAACTAGTAATCAAATCCTCTAAATAAGCTAAATAAGCAGGATTACATCTACATTTGTATTTCAAAATAAAATTAAACCACTTACAGTCAGGGGAAACATTATTTGAACCGCTGCTTATTTTGCAAGTTTGGCCGCTAACAAAGATGAGTCTTTAATTTCAATGGTGGGTTTATTTGAACAGTGTGAGATCAATAACGGAAATAAAATGCAGAAAAATGCATTTCAAAAAAGTTATAAATGAACTTGCACTTTCATGAAGGAAATAATTATTTGATCCCCCACCAGTCAGCAAGATTTCTGGCTCCCAAGTGTATTTTATACAGCTGATGTTGGGAGCCTTCTCAACTCATTACCTGTATAAAATACAGATGTCCATAGAAGCCATCAGTGCATCCAGATTCCAAACTCTGTACCATGGCCAAGATGAAAGAGCTTTCCAAGTATATCAGGCAAATCAAAATTCTGGCCCTACACAAGGCTGGAATCAGCTATAAGACCATCACCAAGCAGCTGGGTGAGAAGGTGACAACATTATTATTCACAAATGGAAGAACTATAAAATAACTGCCATTCTCCCTCGGTCTGGAGTTCTATGCAAGATCTCACCTCATGTAGTTTCAGTAATAATGAGAACAATGTGGAACCAGCCCAGAAATACTCGGAAGGAACATCAGTGATCTCAAGGCAGCTGGACCAAGAAAACACTACGCCATGAAGGACTGAAATCCTGCAATCCCCTGTTTGAAGTTTGCCACTGAACCTCTCAATAATTCAGAGGGGGACCGGGTGAAAGTGTTGTGGTTAGATGAGGCAAAAATTGAGATATTTGACATCAACTCAACTCGCTGTGTTTGGAGGAGGAAGAATGGTGCCTATGACTCCAGGAACACCGTCCCCACCATCAAACATGCAGGGTGTTTTTTCTGCCAAGGGGACAGGACAACTGGACCGGATTTTTAGAAATACATTTTTCTGGGTTTGGTGGTTATTGTTCTGTCACTCACTGTTCAAATAAACCTACCTTTGAAATTATAGACTGACCATTTCTTTGTAAGGGGCAAACTTACAAAATCAGCAGGGGTTCAAACAATTTTTCCCTGACTATAAATGGTGAGACAAGGCGGTGGTTAAGATTGCTTTGTTATGCATGGGGAAAAAGCAATGATTGCTCAACTCATCTTCTCCTACCTCTTCTCCACAGCAACTTTATAATGAAGTCACCTTATTTCCTTAAGTAGATGTTCCTCTTTAATCTTAATTATTTGTTGTTCAGAATACTACTGTCTTTCATGTAATTATTTGCTTTCTTCACAACAACAATACGAGTCCTTCCGGTATGATGGCGCCTGTGTTCGGCTCTGCCGCTGCCGGTTGTAGTTTGTCGCGCTCTACTACTGTTGTGTTGTTTTTTTCTGCTCTACTGTTCTCACTCAGTTTTAAGGATGTATTTGCGGCCCTGGCTTTGCTATCCATCCGATCCTCTATGATGCCACACGATGTCTCGTCGTCCTCTGGCATTTTCCACCCTCCTCCATTAGCTGGATCCTCATCAGGCGATTTCAGTGGTCCCTCTAGACCACGGAGAAGGAGAGGGAGAAGAGGAGGTATTCAGGTAAAGCTCAGGATGTACTGGCGGCGTGGTTTGTCTGGTAAGCGATGTCGAGCGTGCGTTGTCTCCTGTGTCCAGAAAAGCTCCATGGAGGGGGACTTGTTTTCCACGGCCTTGTTTGGATACGCTGGGCCCGGCTCTTTGAGACCGTGCCACCTCAGGAGGGTTTATCCAGACTCTTCTGCGGGCTGGCTTTTTCTTCCCTCGGTGAGTGGATTCTACGAGCGTGACGGCTCGAACCCTGTGTATTTACGTCCCTTAACTCGAGCCTCTGCAAATAATGAGGCTTCTAGCTCACTGAATATGGCACTTTTTAACGCTCGATCTCTCTCTAATAAATCATTCTTGTTGAATGATTTTATATTATCTAAAAAACTAGATTTTTTATTCCTGACTGAGACCTGGCAGCGGGATGTAGACTACTCGTCACTTATTGAACTCTGCCCGGATGGCTATACTTGTCTGGTCGGGGTGGTGGGCTTGCCGTGGCTTTCCAGGACCGTTTCTCCTGCCGCTCCGTGAAAACTGGACTTTTTCACTCGTTTGAGCTGCAGCTGCTTAAAATTGGTAACAAGGATCCTTTCTACTGTGCTGTGGTGTATCGTCCACCTGGATATAACAGGTTATTTTTATCGGAGCTCAGTGACTTCTTATCCGCTACTATGAGGCTGTCTAGGGTGCTTATAGTTGGGGACTTTAACATACACGTTGATAATGACTCCGACCCATTCGCCAGAGACTTTATGAACATTATGGATTCTTTTCATTTGACTCAGCATGTGTCCGGTCCTACACACAGCAAAGGTCACACACTGGACCTTGTTTTTACTTTGGGTTTAAATATTGATTTTATTTGCTCTGAGGACATTTTTATTTCTGATCACTATGTTATTGTTTTTAACTTGTCTTTTAATGAGCCTTTGTCCCCCGTCAGACGGATGGTTAGCTCTCGCATCTTAAACTCCTCCACAGCAGAGAAATTTCAAATTCAAATTCCAAATTCAAATTTTATTTGTCACACACACACAACCATACACAGTATGACATGGGGATGAAATGCTTGTAGCTGTACAATGCCCGACCATTAAATGACAGAAGAAAAGTTTTACAATATTTACAAATTTGTGGATGCTTTTAACTTACAGCTATCTTCTCAAAATGGTGTTGATTTCTCAACCAGTCTTTTTAATAATTATTGCCTTTCTATTTTAGATGAAATTTGTCCGGTTAAGATGAGGAGTGTTTCTGCCTCTAAATCTCCTCCTTGGCTAAATGACAGTATTCGTTGTCTAAAACGTGATTGTCGTAAACCGGAGCGTAGGTGGAGGAAAACTCATCTAAATGTTCACCTCCTCTATCTTAAGGACCTTTTAGCTTCTTTTAATAATGCGATCAGAGATGCGAGGGCTGCCCATTTCTCACACTTGGTTACAAAGAGCAGAGGCAATCCTAAGGTGCTTTTCAACACCATTAGTGACATTGTTACTCCTGCTCTGCCTGCGGCCCCTATATTTTCTAACGAGGACTGTGAAAATTTTCTGTCTTTTCTGCTTGCAAAAATTCATAACGTGAGAATGATTTTTACACACTCACCTGTTATCTCAATCTCTACCCCATCCCGGCCCATTATCTTGGATACTTTCTCTCCGGTTTCACTACTTGAGCTAGTGAAATTAGTGGCCTGGCCTGGTAAATGGCCTGTATTTATATAGCGCTTTTCTAGTCCCTAAGGACCCCAAAGCGCTATTTACATATCCAGTCATCCACCCATTCACGCACACATTCACACACTGTGAATTCAGTGAATCCTCCTGTTCACTTGACATTATACCTGCATCATTATTCAAAAATGTCTTCCAGTCTATTGGCCCATGTGTGCTCACTTTAATCAACTCTTCACTGGCATCTGGTATAGTTCCGGTTTATTTTAAAAACACTGCTATTCTCCCACTTTTAAAAAACTCTCAGCTTGACTCCTCTCTTTGGAACAGCTACAGACCTATCTCTAAGTTACCGTTAATCGCTAAACTTCTAGATAAGGTTGTGGCTAAGCAGCTTATGGCAGCTCTGGACAAACATGGCATTTACGATAAGTTTCAGTCCGGTTTTCGTCAATTTCACTCCACGGAGACAGCTCTTCTTAGGGTCTCAAGGGATATCTTGATGAATAATGATGCAGGAAAATGCTCTGTTCTACTCATGTTGGACCTCACATCAGCTTTCGACACAGTTGACCATCACATCCTCATTGAAAGGCTGAAGAAATGGGTTGGTGTATCTGGAACTGCATTAGAGTGGTTCTCCTCTTATCTCCATCACCGATCCTTTTCTGTGGCAGTCTCCGATTTTAGGTCATCCTCTACCTCCCTTACTTATGGTGTCCCTCAAGGGTCAGTTTTGGGGCCTTTATTGTTTTGAATTTATCTTCTCCCCCTCCAGCATATAATGGGCTCTTTTGAGGACATTTCTTATCACTATTTTGCTGATGATATTCAGTTGTACGTTTCTTTTATGCCCGAGGATTTATCTAAGCTTCAGCGTCTGAATGATTGCTTAGATTTGATCAAACGTTGGATGGCTGCAAATTTCCTCCAACTCAACGAGGGGAAAACCGAAGTCCTCGTATGCGCCCCTGATAGGTTTCTATCGCAGATAGTGAAAGCCCTTGGTCCTCTCTCACTTTATGTTAAATCCTCTATCAGGAATTTAGGTGTCACCTTTGACTCGAGTCTCACATTGGATGGGCATGTGAAATCTCTGGTTCAGTCTTGTTTTTATCATTTGAGAAATGTGGCTAGGCTAAGCCCGGTTTTATCTCGCTCTGAACTCGAGATTGCTATACATGCATTTATTTCGTCACGCTTGGATTATTGTAATTCGCTGTTTATGCGTCTAAGCAAAGGTTCTCTGGATCGTCTGCAGGTTGTGCAAAACACTGCAGCGAGGCTTTTGACAAAATCCTCTGTGACCAGGAGATATTTCTTATGATCACAGTTATAATCAGAAGTATCAATCATTAATCATTTACCATTGTTGAACCAGTTGACAGAATAATCTTTGAACCATATCTATGTTAACATTAATCTACACAGATTATCAGTACTTTAATCAGTCTATTGTTGTTCTGTACTATTCATGTTATTTGCTTAAAGCTGTTTCACAGTTCTGTAATCACTCAGAAGCCTGTGGGGCCTGCTGGACCCTGCCTTGGTTCTATGTTCAGTTCTGCACGTACACAGGCCTTTAGTAAGAATAGGAGGGTCGTCTGAGGACAGATATACTTTCACAAAAGGCACGAATGTAATACACACTTGTTTTCTCTAACAACTAACAGTTGATGTCCATATTAGGTAAACTCTCTGAACAGGCCCAAAACTGTTATCATTTCCAGTAAGGTCTGACTGTGTTACGTCATCATGGGATCATGGGTTATATAAGGATGGGGAGCTGTCCACTCTTTGGAGATCTGAGGCTGTACGCTTGTCTTCCCATGCTTCTGTCTTAGAAGTGTGCAATAAAATCACTATGTTTGTCACCTACACGGACTCGGCTGTTTTTCCTTCTTACCCAAACTGAACCAGACGTAACAACTTGGTGCCGAAACTCCGGTTGGAGAGGAGGGGAGCTTGCAGCTATCGTGTGGGTGACAAACAGGGGCGGAGGCCAGCAGCCTGTCTGAGTGACGCCAGGCGTCATAAGAAAAGGTGAGTGCCACCTGTTGATTTTATCCAAAGGCGCTATATTGGAAGTTAAAACTAAATTTAATTAAATAATATTCACTCAGTCTGGGCTTCTGGCGTTGGTCCATAGTGATCTTGACTAATTAGTTTTAAAATAGGGCATAGTAGTCTGACTAAATTCATTGTTGTTCATTTTGGGGGTAAATTTTGAGTTAAGAAGTTATGTGTTTAAGTTAATACGGTTTAAGGTGTGTGGAAACAAATAGATACGGTTTAAGAGGTTAAATGTGGGTTGACTGGGAATGCCAGCCAGTCAATCGGTAGTGTAGGGTTAATTTGGTTTTAATTGGGTAGCAGAGACGGTCTCGGGCTTCAGATAATTAAACGGGGGGGCTGAGAGCTCACCGTGAGGCTTTTTAAACAAGTAAATTCGTTTAGGACTGAGAAGCTAGGCTCTCTAGGAATGCAGTTGTTCAGCGTTTTGGCAGACGCCACATGCAACGGACGCGTTGTTATGTTTAAGCTCGGTTGGCCTACCGGGGGAATGTTGGGACGCCCTTAATGGCCAGGTAATCTATGAGTGATTGCCTTCTACTGCATTGATTGATTAAGAAGGTTAGACCTGGCTGCATCCTATCTAAACGTTGGGCACACTGAGCTTTAAGTAAAGCCAAAAGCGTGAACTGGGATGTGTCACGTGGCTGGTGGAGCTCCGTGTTTTCCTGGCGGGGAAGTAGTTTTAAAAGTAATTAGAATTTAGTAATTTGACCGTTTTTCAAGGCGGCGTACTTGAAACGGTAATTGATCAGCAAGAGCCGGGCTCTGGGCTGAAAGATGCTTTTAAATTAGTCAAAAATTTAGCAACACCAGCAGAGAAATAGAGAAGTGAGATAAAGTTGTTCTGGCATATGGTGTTTTCTTAGGAATTCGAGCGCTATCGGGAGGGCGTTCCCGAGGTGTGTATTGACCAGCAAGGCTAGGCCTGGGCTATAGGTGCTTTTAAATTAGTCAAAAAAGTTAGGAGTAACCTCTTCTGGGATATGACGTCTATGCGGGCCCGTGTATACTGTATATAAATTACCCGTGTGTCTGTGCATTTAAAAGTGTAAATTGTATAAACTGTCTTGTGTTGTTGAATTTTTTCTGTGTGGATTCAGAGTGTGAAAAAACGAAAACGCCTTTCTCTTCTGTGTAAATAGAACATAAATTACCGGTGTGTGTAAATAAAGGGTAAAATAGTGGTATAAACTGTCTGTTGAATTTCTCCTGAGTGTTGAAAAAAGGAAAAACTCTTTTCTGCTCTCTCTGAGAGAGGGGCTGTGTGTGTGTGAGACAGGAAGTGTGCATGCCCATAGAAGGAAAGAGATGAGGTAAACTCTGTGCAGATAGACCGAAGTAAAAAAAAAAGAAAAAGGAAAAGGGTCTCTCTCTGTCTCTGTGAGAGAAAAAAGGTGGGGGCCGAGTGAGCCCGCGGGGCCGAGTGGGTCCGCGGGAGCGAGCGTGTATGCTGTATGAGGAAGAAGGGAGTGGGAAGGAGCGAGTGAAAAGAGTAACCGAGTATTTGGTGATTTTTTATTATTTCAGAGGCTCTGGGTAAGAGTTTTGACTTTAGCTGTGAGAGTTGTGAAAAGAGCAGGTTTTTCTTTTGTTGTAGACTGTGAGTGATTGGTGTTTTTCTGCCTAGTGCTGCGTGGAAGACACCGAAGTGTAGAAATGTTTGTGGTTTATCTTTGTTTGACGTTTTATATAGAGTTGGTTGATTCAGGGTGATTTCTCCCGTTTAAGGGAGGAGTTGCAGTGTGGTTATGTTAAAGCTTTGCTGTAGGGGTATGTGTGTGATTTTGTGCTGGCTTCGCATGTTTAAATGGATGCACAGAAGTTTGTGAGTGAGAAATTGTTATGGTGGGGTTTAAAGTTAGTAAAGAGTCAAACAACGCCCACTGTTTTAAAAAGGCCCGAAACATCATAAAAGACACCTCACATCCTGGCCACTCCCTGTTCGAACTGTTGCCCTAAGGCAGACGGTACAGGGCAAGCAGAGTAAGGACTAATAGACTCATACACAGCTGTTATCCAACTGCAATAACACATCTGAATACTACAAAAATGTCCACCATGCCACTCTTGTGTTAATCTATGCACGGTCTGAAGCATGACTGTGGGAATACTTAGTATGTTAAGTATTCTATCTATTTTATTTATTGAATTTTAGTGTTTTTTTTTTATATTTGATATTGCTGGGGATGATGCAATGATCGGGGACCATTCATAATTTCGTTGGTCTCATGACAATGACTATAAAGATTCTGATTCTGATTCTGATTCTGAAATCCACCCTCCTCAAGAGTTCAATAATTTAGGCAGTTATGTTTATACAAATACTAAATGTATGTTTAGTGTCTTCATACAGGTGTTTTTTCTTAACCTGGAAACCTGAGTACGGCAGCAGAAGACAGGCCAAGCTTTGGCTAAAATTCACGGCTGGACACCAGAGTTGTCCTCACCCCTCCCGGAAAAACAAAAAAGAGAGAATGTAGTTTGAGGCAGGTTTTTCTCGCTGAACTGCTCTGGGTGCTGTGTCCCTGAATCTCACCAGTGTTAACCTCTGGCGGAAGACATGGGGAAAAGGAAGAGATGTTCCTGGTAAATCACTGAAACAAATAAAACCACACACAACCAGAGGAAGGTATGAGAAGTGTGAGGAACAGACACATGTGCGTGTTAGAGAAATGCCTCGTTTGAGAAAAAGTTAAATTAACCCATATACAGACGCACCCATACATGCAATGAAGAAACAGCTTACATACATGTGCACGTACATGCAAGGTTAAAGTAGCGACACTTAACATACACCTGTTTTTAAATGATATAGTTTATCCACTACTGACAAATAGACTCTCTGGGTTGCAGGACGACAACTTAACGTGAAAAGACAAAGACACTGGTCTGATGATTAAGTGAGGATACGACAAATTTAGTGGTTAAATTGGGACATGTTTTTGTTGATTGTTTAAGACAAATGACTACTGAATGATAGAAAATTCCTTTTTAGGTTTCTAAGCAGGATCTTAAGAATTTTAACACGTATCTGTGTTGTCCTGTCAACTTGGGGGGTTATGAGTTGATTATGTGGTGTTGTTTGTGGTGAGAAAAAACAAAAAAGGGGGGGAAAGGAGGCCCAGTTGTTGTTTCTCCCCTCTCAGGATAACACAGCCAACACAACACAGCCAACACAACACAACATCATTTTCCTGTTCGCCTGCTTTGTTTTGTTTTTGTTTTTTCTGAAAGCCGAAGCTGACCTGGACTCCTACCCTCCCCTCTACCATCGTTGCCCTCTCCGCGACCATCTTTGACCCTTTGACCCCTGAAGGCCACAGCAGCTGGACTCACAACAACAACTTGAGGATGTCAACAGCGCTGCAAAAAAGCGATCTCATGCAGTAGAGACGGAGAGCACTAAACCTAAAGCCCGTTTCACTACACGGGGGAAATTCCCAGACTGCGTCAGCTGACAGAGCTGTGACGAGACGCGCATGGAGCCCGGAGGAAAAGGGAGGGTGAGCAAAAGAATGCTGACCTCTGAGAAGAGCCGAACGGAAGAGCTGCAGAAGGCCGTGGAGCAAAGGAAAGACAACATAAATAGACTCTGATCTGACGTGGAAGGAAAAGACTCTGAGGTTTTTGCCCTCAGTAAGAGCTTAAGGCATCAGAGCAGAAACTGAGCATGGCTCCGGAGGAGCTGGCTGCTAATGGAACTCATCAGTCAGATGTGGAGTTTCACGTACAGGACTTGAAATCAGGCGGAAGCTTGCTGGAGCAGGAGGTCGTCAGACTTGACGCAAAGCTCCAACAGCAGGAGTAAACCCTGAAAGAGCTACAGAAGCAAAAGGGTCAAGTTACAAGGAGAAGATGTAGGCAGCTGCAACAACGGATGGAAACAGACCCAAAGAGGAGGGGAGGACCCTAGGGCATGCTTCAGGCCGCTGGTTTACCTAAACTACAGAACAGGAAGGTGATGAACACAAACATACACCAACACACGAACACACACTTCTGCATGCGCCGACTTAGAATGAAGAGAAACACACACATGAACACTTATGCACTCGTTGAGGGAGTGAAAACTGATACATACCCATGCACTAAAATCAAAATGTTGACTTAATTTACTAAGAAGTGACACACAATGCTCCAGCTGCTGCAATGAAGAATGCTTTACTGACAAAGGCTCAATGCTGCACACAACAAAGTCAAATATAGAATATGCTATAATAATAAGCCCAGAGGGCATTTGTGTGGTCTGGGGAGCAGAGTCCGGAGCGGTTTGGTTATGAAAACGATGCCTGTGCGAGATATCTGGGGCTTAAGGCCTCGACTCAATTGTTTACTGTACACTAAAAAGAAAAGAAAACACTCTGAGCAGTGGTGCAGAGTGAAAACGAGGAATTAACAGTGTGAGTTTTATTTCAGAGCGCCATGTCATTGTGATGGAGATTTAATAAAGGAGGAACACACGGACAAAGAAGAAGAGAAGGGGGGACAGCCCTTGAGCACGATTGCCTGAGGCATTAAAGTTCTGTACTAAATTCTGGTTTCCAGTGTGAGAAAAGTCGCGCAGTGCCAGTAGTAGAGCTAGGTTGAGTGATGATTCTAAATTACTGTAAGTAAATCATCGTACACCGTTCAAGTTTCATGATAACGGGGATCTAGACTTTGTTGAACCCTAGGCAATTTGAACAGGTAAAATTCGAGTCACCAAGTAGCAGTTGAATAAAAGTCATTGAATAAGTGTTGAAATAAACTGGCAGAATTAAGAGAATTAAAACATTTCAAGAGCTCAAATTACTTAATGGTTCAATTTTGTTTCACGAACGCAAAACATATAGGTTTAGGAATATGAAAAGGTTGAGGTGGTGTTGATTTGACTCTGTGTAGGTTTAGGTTGGTATTTTTATTGATGGGAAGAATATTCAGTGACAAGTCCTAAGACCCGGGCGTCTGCATTTTGTTTTTGTTATTTTTCATTTTATTTTGTTTTATATTTTGAACAGTGCAGTGTTTTGTTTCTGAATCTTTTCTTTACGCAGATCTGCACATCGGAAATTACAAGCATTACACGTCGGCGAGAAAATTGTTGTAAGTGAGTTTCTCCGCATTGAAATGGGTTCTGGAGGAAACACTTGTGGGGACAATTAGAAACGAGAGTCCCTGTCTAAAAAAGGATTCAGCGAGGTAATCCAAACTCAAGTTCTTGTTTTCTTTTTGAGATGACGTCATTTTGCTGAGTGTGGAAACTAAATGCGACGACAGGTTTCACTATCAGCAAAGAATGGATGAATGGATGAAAGACTGGGAATAAAAACAAACGGACTGACTGGTAAAAGATGACAAGACTTGACCATGACTCAAGGTTAACCACCTCCACCTAGATAGGATAAAAGGGTGGATGAATTTATGTGTGTTTCTTTTTACAGGAGTAGAAGGATGACAAAATATTCGAGGATGAGTGAACCTGTAAATGCCATTTTTGTGTCTTGTGTTGCTTACAGAGGTAACTGCGCAGCGTTACCATTTACATTTTCTTCCCTACAGGGTTACAGTTTTAATGTTTTTCTATTACAGGATTTCTGGGCGGATGTGTGAAGAAACGGTGTTTATGGGTTAGGAGTTGGGGATGCTATTACACTGTATTCTGGTGAGAGTGTTGGGGGAGACACACCCTGTCTTGAAAACTGTGATTCTTTTACAGGAAATGTTTTTATAGCACCTATGGGATGTGGATGCCTGACTACGGTCAATGTGCTGCTAATGTTTGCTTTGCTTTGGTGAGAAGGGTGCAGTAGAAAACAGACAAGTGACATGAAAACAAGTAATAATAACAAATAACTAATTTGGGGACAGTTTAACCTAGAGCCCACTAACTGGCCATTAGGGGCTCTCTCTCTCTCTCTCTCTCTCTCTCTCTCTCTCTCTCTCTCTCTCTTGGAATAACATTGCCCAAAGGGTGAATAAAGCAAATTGTGGCAATATTAGTGATTTAATGATTGGAGAAATCCTGAACATGATACTTGTCTGTTGTGCTGAATCTTTTATTACTCTTATGATTTGCAGGTGGTTGTAAATAAGCTGTTTACTGTAACAGGTTTGCTTTTTAGCTGAATTGCAAAATACAACTAGAACGATTAATTGAGACTAATCGCTACTAACCTGAAACTGAGGAGGTTCTATATAAGGAGGAATTAAAACAGGTATAAAATGCATCTGATCTTTAATTGCAGGTGGGACCATGAAGATTTTTTGGTACAGATTGCAGGTTGTTGCTCATTATTGAAGTGTGCTCATAAAGGTAAAAGCTATATAGGGGGTCTATCATTTGGTCTGTGTTTTAATAATTTAGGTATGGCAAAATTAAAGGTTTCTAGACAATTTAGGGAACGAGTGAGAAGCATAATTAGATGATCAGAAACTGAGTACTACACTCAAGTTAGAATTAAGAATGCCCAATTTGTTTGAGGTCTGTTGTTCATTTTTATACACACATTGCAAATGTGCTTATAAGGAGCTGGCACTTAGTCTGTGAAGGTCAAAAGCTTCATCCGACAACGGATCGGATTGATATATTGGAGCTATTGACTTCACGTGCAGAGGGTTAAATGCATGCACGCTTACACACATAAGCATGGCATAGGATTGGAATAAACAAAGTCAACAACATTAGGTTAGGAGAGCCAGCGCAGGAGAGGTGTTGGCTTTCTGTCTCTTGCAGAGAAGGGAACAGACACCAGACGGGGACACGGAGATATGGGGATCCTTCACAGCAACTGGGGTCAAGTGTCATGGCCTTGGGGCTCCTTGAGAAGATGGATCCCATAACCACAGCGATAACCAGGAAGGGGTTGGCGAAAACTAGGAACACCAGAGACCAACGAGATCTGTGTGACGACTGAAGGGTGGTATAACCCCGGAAGTCGAAGAAAGAAGAATCTGAGGGCGTTTCTTCACTCCAAGAGGAGGTGGTAAAGGGGCCTGAAGCGTGTCAGGCTGAAACTCGAGTCCGAAGCTAAAAGAACAGCTGGGTTGTGGGAAAATTGGAAAACAACGGAGGCGTTGGGATTGATAAGTGTCATAACGTGTTTGTTTGGTTTGGAAATAAATCCTGGTGTGAGTTGGGCTGGCAAGCCAGCCCAAAGAGGAGGAATGTGACCAGGAGATATTTCTTATGATCACAGTTATAATCAGAAGTATCAATCATTAATCATTTACCATTGTTGAACCAGTTGACAGAATAATCTTTGAACCATATCTATGTTAACATTAATCTACACAGATTATCAGTACTTTAATCAGTCTATTGTTGTTCTGTACTATTCATGTTATTTGCTTAAAGCTGTTTCACAGTTCTGTAATCACTCAGAAGCCTGTGGGGCCTGCTGGACCCTGCCTTGGTTCTATGTTCAGTTCTGCACGTACACAGGCCTTTAGTAAGAATAGGAGGGTCGTCTGAGGACAGATATACTTTCACAAAAGGCACGAATGTAATACACACTTGTTTTCTCTAACAACTAACAGTTGATGTCCATATTAGGTAAACTCTCTGAACAGGCCCAAAACTGTTATCATTTCCAGTAAGGTCTGACTGTGTTACGTCATCATGGGATCATGGGTTATATAAGGATGGGGAGCTGTCCACTCTTTGGAGATCTGAGGCTGTACGCTTGTCTTCCCATGCTTCTGTCTTAGAAGTGTGCAATAAAATCACTATGTTTGTCACCTACACGGACTCGGCTGTTTTTCCTTCTTACCCAAACTGAACCAGACGTAACAACTTGGTGCCGAAACTCCGGTTGGAGAGGAGGGGAGCTTGCAGCTATCGTGTGGGTGACAAACAGGGGCGGAGGCCAGCAGCCTGTCTGAGTGACGCCAGGCGTCATAAGAAAAGGTGAGTGCCACCTGTTGATTTTATCCAAAGGCGCTATATTGGAAGTTAAAACTAAATTTAATTAAATAATATTCACTCAGTCTGGGCTTCTGGCGTTGGTCCATAGTGATCTTGACTAATTAGTTTTAAAATAGGGCATAGTAGTCTGACTAAATTCATTGTTGTTCATTTTGGGGGTAAATTTTGAGTTAAGAAGTTATGTGTTTAAGTTAATACGGTTTAAGGTGTGTGGAAACAAATAGATACGGTTTAAGAGGTTAAATGTGGGTTGACTGGGAATGCCAGCCAGTCAATCGGTAGTGTAGACGTAACACCTCCAAGTACTCACATGTGACACCGTTATTATCTCAGTTACACTGGCTTCCTGTTAAATTTAGAGTTGATTTTAAGATCCTGGTCTTGACCTACAGAGCTGTGCACGGACTGGCACCTGCCTACATCTTTGATCTGCTACAGCCCGATGTCCCTAGCAGGTCTTTGAGGTCATCTGATCAGGGCTTACTTGCTATAAAAAATACTAAGAGGAGGACTAAGGGTGATAGAGCTTTTGCCACTGTGGCCCCTAGACTGTGGAACTCTCTCCCCCAAGCATTAAGAACTGTGGACTCAGTAGCTGTTTTTAAAAAACAACTCAAAACTTACCTTTTTAAAACTGCTTTTGGTTAATTTTTTGCCTGTTTTATTTTCTCTTTTTAAATCTTTTTATGTGTGCAGCACTTTGTGATTCTGTCTTGAAAGGTGCTATATAAATAAACATTTATTTATTTATTTATTTATTTACATGGTCAAACCATTGTTCATCACATTGACTGTTCTTTTTGAACTTACTCTAAGTCAATAAATGTTTCTGATTCATGAACCTGGCTGCACTCACCTTTAAACTCTTTGTACTGTAACACACTCACACAATTTAAATTATTGTATAGTATTGTAAGTTATGCTGAATATCTGAACCAACAGTTTGGTGAAAAAAAAGGGTGTAGATGTTATTTGGGACATCATCCCAACTTATTTGGGATGATGACCACATAACGCAATGAAGTAAACTTACACACAGGATCTGAGTGATAACCTTCGTGTCCTTTGAAAGCACAGGAGATGATGTCTCCAGGACTGAACAGATCTTGATAAGAACGTCGTTCAACCATAAACTGATTGTTTTTGAACCAGACAAAAGAAAGACGACCAGCTGGACTGCAGCTGCTTTCACACTTCAGCTCTGCCTCAGTCTGAGACTCATGGACTGATATTATTCTGCTCACCTTCACCTGCAGAGCTGTGTGAAATAACAAAAATAGTCACATTATTAATTAAATGACTTAACTGAATGAAATATCCATCAGTGTGTATTCATCAGTACCTGTGACAGTCAGAGTTGTTCCAGGTAAACTACTCTTCCATTCAAATCTTTGTGTTTTGAATTTGAAGTGATACTCGGCTGAATCACTCTCTGTCAGGTCTCTGATTCTCAGAGTGGAGCGTCCTCTCTCTGTTTCAATCACCTCAACACGACCTGCATACTGGGAGTCTTCTGTGAGGTCCTCAGATCCACGACCAGAACGGAACCAGGACTTTGATTGGATTGAACTTTCATAACTGTTGTAAGTACATGAAATGTCCACTGATGATCCTTTGAATGCACAGATTCTTCTGTTACTGTAATTCACTCTGTTGCACCGTTCAACATATATACCTGAAAAATTACAATTACAATTTTTTTTAAAACCAAATTTATTGACAGAACATGACATTAATTATCACCTAGATTAAGTTTTTATTCAGGTAAAACCTCAAAGTGAACTCACAAACTAATGGAGAGTGAAAATCCTCAAATCCTTTTAAAGCACATGAGTAGCTGTTTTTATTGCCATATGACCTTTGATATGGGTAGCTGTATGAAGTGTCATATTGAGCTTCATAAGAAGAAGAGCTGGCTCCAATCACTTGTTGTCCATTTTTGTACCAGACATAAGATGAAACATAAGGATCACATCTGGTGACACAATTCAACTGTCGTCCATTGAACCCTCTGACCTGAACATCTTGAACAGTGGACAAGAAACAATAAATAAGATGTCAGTCACTCTCACACTGAGGGAGACATTAGTAAAATTCACAGAAGTGATAAAATTAATTAGAAACAAAGTATTAATTCTCTCCATCTCTAGACCCGAAACCATTCAAACTATTATTAAAAGGTATGGGAGAACATGCAAATAAAAATTGATTAAATATCCATCAGTGTGTGTTGATCAGTACCTGTGACAGTCAGAGTTGTTCCAGGTAAACTACTCCCCCATTCAAAGCTTTGTGTTTTGAATTTGAAGTGATACTCGGCTGAATCACTCTCTGTCAGGTCTCTGATTCTCAGAGTGGAGCGTCCTCGCTCTGTTTCAGTCACCTCAACACGACCTGCATGCTGGGAGTCTTCTCTGAGGTCCTCAGATCCACGACCAGAACGGAACCAGGATGTTGACTGGATTGAACTTTCATAACTGTTGTAAGTAGAAGAAATGTCCACTGATGAGCCTTTGACTGCACAGATTCTTCTGTTGCTGTAATTCACTCTGTTGCATGAATCATCTTGGACACCTGAAACATAAAATGATTTTTAAGTCAGATTTAGAAAGTAGTTACTGTGAGTTTGACTGTTTTTATTCAGATGTATGTAGTGACTCTACAAGATGATTTTATGTTACTGAAATAAACTCACACACTGAAGGAGAGGAGAAATCTTCATGACCTGTTACAGCACAGGAGTAGCTATCTGAAGGATTCAGATTGTCTGTATACCAGTACTGGTCTGACTGATTAGAAATTTTCTGACCATTTTTGTACCAGGCATAGAAGAGATGATTATTTAGTCGACAACTGCCCCGACAAGTCAGTGTTGCTGAGTCAGGATATGATGATGTGTCCACGTGTACCTGAAGAACTGATTATGTGAAGAAATAAAATCAGAGCAGAAACGTAGACATCCATTATCAATAATGCAAATGCACACAGTCATGGTAATAATAGGTTTTGACTGATGTGTAAATAAAAATGTTACCTGTGACAGTCAGAGTGACTCCAGGTAAACCAATAAAACTTTTCTGGTTTGTTTCAAACCTGAACTTGTACACAGCTGAGTCGCTCTCTCTCAGGTCTCTGATTGTCAGAGTGCAGCTCTTCCAGTCAGAACTGTACGACACTCGACCTGCATATACTGGGTCGGTTTTCAGATCATCGGGGTTATTATCATTTCCTTTGGTGAACCAAACTGTGTTCCATAAATACGTATATCTTGAAGGGTGTTTGAAGGAGCAGCCTATGTCCACTGTTGATCCTTTAAAGGCACAGATCTGAGTAGAAGTGTAAGTCACTCCATAATTATCCTGGCTTTCAACCACTGTAACACAGAACACATCAAAATGGGTCAGATTTATAATAACAAACAACAGTAAAATTATGAAGTCGAGTAATTACAGCAGGTAAAATAAATATGGAAAACTAAACCACATTTCTAAGTAAATATATTTTTAAAGGCGCTATTGACATGAAATTCTCACCCAATGTAAGTAACAAACCATCCAATCCACACATGCAAAGAAATCAAACCATAGATGTCCATAAATCAAGTTATGTGTAATAATGGGAAATGACAAAAGGAAAAAGTATTGAACACAAAAAAGTGGAGTTGCAAAAAAGGCACGGAAAATAATGCCACCAGCTGAAATCTGTCAGAAATTAGAAACCAATCCTGTCACGAAGTGCAAATTAATATCATCTGGTTCAGACAGGCCATCCACACAAGAAACATCTCATGATGGGTGAAGCCACTATGCTCTCATAAGGCTGTCACGACCTTATTGTTGGAAAACATTGTGATGGCATTGGTCACAGGGGAATTTCTAAAGTACTGAAAATTGCAGTGAGCACTGCTGGGGCCATAATGTGGAAGTGGAAAGAACATCGTTTTACCACAAACCGGCCATGATCAGATCCTCCCTGCAAGATTTCAGACAGAGGAGTAAAAAGAATTCGGAAGAGTTTCTAAGAGCCAAGGAGCACTTGTGGAGACCTATAGAAAGATCTGGAATCAGCAGGTAAGATTTTTTTTAAAGAAAATAATAAGTAATGCTCAACCAACATCGCCTATTTGAACGCTCACCACGCAAAACTCAATTTCTGAAGAAAAAGCATGTTGATTTTAAAGTCTGCTGAACAACATTTAGACAAGCCTGTGAAATACTGGGAGAATATAGTCTGATCAGATGAGACCAAAATTGAACTCTTTTGATACCATAATACAAACAATGTTATGAGGTCAAAGGGCACTGCATATAAAGTAGGGGTGGGTTTTGATAATCGATTTATCGATTCATTAAAATCCTGAATTGATTTTTTTAATGAATCGATTTTTTTAATGTAAATTTATTTAGCCCGAAATGCCAGAATCTCAGGTTAAACCTCACAAAAGTTTGACAACCACCAAACAGCTAAAACAGTAAATGAGAGCAGGAACACGGATTCTGCACAAAGACGTAAAAACAAAGCGCGGACCCGCGGATCAGAATCAGTGAGATGTCGCCTTTCTCACCCGACGGCACGGACACGGTCGGGGCTGAAAGCCGACAGCTCACTGATTCTGATGTTTCGGCAGGTCCGCACTTTATGTTTACGCCCTTTTTGCGCTGATTCTAAAGCTGTTAGTTTGATCTCTCTCCAAACAATATTGACCGAACCAGCAGCAAAAGAAGATCCAAACTATGCTTCACATAAACATCGTCATGAATTCACTCTGACTTTTGCTGTTTTGCTTCCACCACGAGAAAATCACACGTCATGCACAGCTCTCTCTCTCTCTCACACACACACACACACACACAGTACACTTCAAGAACAGTTTCCCGTCTAAAAATCTGTTTTCTGCATTATTCGCTTGCTTGTTACGCACAAGTCCACTGTTGTTTACAGCGCCGTTGGCCGCTGTTTTTTTCCCTTTAATTACTTCCGAAAAGAAAACCTCATTTCTGCTGTTCAATAGGCTACTGAACAAATTTAAACTTTTTTAAATTATGCAAAATGCAAAACGCTTAGCCGTGTCTCTAATAAAACCGCTGTAACTTCAGAGGTAATGTTCATAAGTTGATTAATGGTTTTCTTTTGTTTTTGATGTACTGCAGAATATTTTTATAAAATCCCAGGCCAGGAAAATCACCTTCATATTTTTCTGTTTTATCTTCAGCTGCTTTGACAAAAAGGCATCTGCTGTGATGCTCACACCTTTGATAAAGTCTTGCGAGTGTCAGCTTCCTTTTTATAGATACAAAATATGTAAATGTGAATTATAATATTTCTGACTGTCTGAGGCTAAATTTCCCAGATTCACATTGAATTGAATTGAATCGGAATCGAATCGATTCTAGAAATCAGTGATGATACCCAGCCCTAGTTCTGATCATTTATCAGTGTGTGTGTATATATATATATATATACACATGTATTATTTAGTTGACATGTATAAAAACAAAGCTGACAATTGTGAGACTGCATCAGAGGTGGAAGCATCACAGCAGCGATGCAGTCAAAGTAACTGAGGGTAAAACAGAAAAATATGAAGGAGATTTTCCTCACCTGGCTTCTTCCTGGTTATGGCTTTATAGCACATAACCTTTAATACAGTGGATTAAAAAATGAAGAAAATCATGAACCAACATAGAGTGGCTTGCAAAAGTATTCGGCCCCCTTGAACTTTTCCACATTTTGTCACATTACAGCCACAAACATGAATCAATTTTATTGGAATTCCACGTGAAAGACCAACACAAAGTGGTGTATATGTGAGAAGTGGAACGAAAATCATACATGATTCCAAACATGTTTTACAAATAAATAACTGAAAAGTGTATGAACTGTATGAACATTACCTGATGCTGCTGAAGTGAAGCAGAGCAAAGTTACAGAGGTTTTATTAGAGACACAGCTAAGCATTTTGCAATTTGGCATCATTTATAAAAGCTTAAATTTCTTTGGTATTGAACAGCAGAAATCGGGCTTTCTTACCGACGGTCATTTTTGGAAAAAACAAATAAATAAAATTTAAAAACAGCGGCCGACAGCACTGTAAACAAGGGCAGACTGGCGTATAATAAGCAAGCGAATAATGCTGATACTTGAGATGGGAAACTGGTCTTTAAGTACACTGAGAGAGAGAGAGAGAGAGAGAGAGATGTGCAGGAAGTGTGATTTTTATCGTGCTGGGAGCAAAACAGCAAAGGTAAGAGGGAATTAATGACGATGTTTCTCTAATGTGATACGTAGTTTGGATCTTCTTTTGCTGCCAGTGAATTTTGGTGTGACGAAACCTGCAGCTTCACAGTCTGTGAGATATCGGCTTTCAGCACCCGATGACATGCACAGGTACATACTGTCGAGTGACCGATCTGCGCTCTGTGTTTACATCTTTCTGTGGAATCAGTTTACCTGCTTTTTAACAGTTTGGTGTTAACAGTTAACAGTTCTGGCATTTCTGGCAAAATACATTTATATTTAAAAATTTATTCAAGATTTAATAAATCGATATCGTGTTATTCAAAGTAAAATCATGAGAATTGTCTTCGAGGCATTAAATATGTCAGTAAGCATGTTTAATAATTTTTCCCAGTGTTATTTCTCCTTATTACACATAATTTCTGAACATCTGTGGTTTAATTTCTTTGCATGTTTTGATTGAATGGGTTGTTGCCGAATTTGATCTCAATAGCACCTTTAGAAATATATTTATTTAGAAAATTTGTGTCGTGTTCAATACTTATTTTACCCGCTGCATATAGGGAGAACTTCACACAATTGAAAAAACGTTGTGCTTCATTTCTATTATAAAAAATATTTAACAACTGTTTTTCTCAGCCAAATGTGTGAAACGATTATCTTAGAATATAAATAGATTTACACATTTTAAATTATCTGTTATCTAAATGATCCATTTATACTACTTGACAACAAAGTATAACAGAAAATTCTGTTAATCTTTAGAATTTTTCTCCCTGTAATTCAATGATATATAATGTAACACTAAAGTAACTACAGTATGTCAAAAAACATTACTATACTTAAATAAATATTATAAAAAGTAAATTATAACAATTAATGCATCAGTTGTTTCTTCTTTTTAT
Organism: Aulonocara sp. 'chitande type north' Nkhata Bay; assembly: GCF_057382095.1. Taxonomy (NCBI): domain Eukaryota; kingdom Metazoa; phylum Chordata; class Actinopteri; order Cichliformes; family Cichlidae; genus Aulonocara; species Aulonocara sp. 'chitande type north' Nkhata Bay. The sequence goes on from NC_141349.1 coordinate 6,131,937, forward strand.
CCTGTATAATAGAGACATACTGTAGCTTTATAATGTTAAGTGTCATGGTGAAGTTGCTGAGAATGTGAAAAGTGGAAACCACTCTGTCTTTTTCTAAATGCATGTATATATAATATCTGCGGTGTTTGTACACATCAGACAGCATCTGTATTTATTTACAAAAAATATTTAAATATATGAAAACTGTAAGTACAAATCAAATGCAAACATGTATACGTAATTCCTGCAGATGGTGGATGTGTGACAGCCAGAAACAGCTCTGGTGTCGAGGTGTAACTGCAGATATAAATCAAATATAAGGGTACACAATACCTGTTAGTGAGAGAAGGAAGAGAACAAATCCACTGGCTGCTGCACTTAAACTCATAGCTGCTCATCTCATTTCTTAATTCACACCAACATGACAAATACTGTGTGCCAGCTAGTCTTCATCAGACGCTGAGGATGTAGTCTTTGATGGCAGCGTCTTCTGTGGTTGGAAAATATAAAAGTGATATTAAACTGTCTTCCTTCCGCAGTACATGCTCAACATGCGTAAACAGATGAAATCTGGTAAACCTCCACTCGAACCCTAATGAAGTGAAGAAGTGCTCCTTATACAGTGGTTTACATGTAAGATTAACTTCTTAACAGACAAATTTGGCATATAGTGCCTTGAAAAAGTATTCATACCCCTTCAACTTTAACATTTTGCCACCTTGCAACCAAAAACTTCAATGTTTTTATTGAGAGTTTCTGTGACAAACTAACACAAAGTAGCACATAATTGTGAACTGGTATGAAAACGATACATAGTTTTCCAAATTTTAAGTAAATAGAAATCTGAAAAGTGTGGCGTGTATTTGTATTCATGCTCTTGAATTCTGATACACCTTAAGTAAAATCCAGTGGAATCAAGATCTGAACATCTGAAGGAGTACTGTTCCATCATCCAAAAATGGATAAAGTACGCTACAACTGCAAACCTACCAAGACATGGCCGTCCACCTAAACTGACAGACCGAGCAAGGACAGCACTGGTCAGAGAGGCTCATGGTCACTCTGAAGGAGAAATCCACAGCTCAGGTGGGAGAATGTGTCCACATGTCAACTGTAAGTCGTGTCCTCCACAAATCTGGACTATATGGAAGAGCGGCAGGAACAAAGCCATTGTTGACAGACAGGCATATAAAGTCCTGTTTGCAGTTTGCCAGCAGCCATGTAGGGGACACAGCAAACATGTGGAAGAAGGTGCTGTGTTAAGACGAGCCTAAGTTGAACTTTTGGCCCTAAATGCAAAACGCTATGTGTGGCAGAAAAGTAACACTGCTCATCACCCTGAACACACCATCCCACTGTGAAACATGGTGGTGGCAGCATCATGCTGTGGGGACGCTTTTCTTCAGCAGCGACAGGGAAGCTGGTCAGAGTTGATGGAATGATGGATGGGGCTAAATACTGGGCAATCCTGGAAGAAAACCCGCTGGAGGCTGTAAAGCACTTGAGACTGGGAGGAAGATTCACCCTCCAGCAAGACAATGTCATACCACTTCACATGTATGTGCTACTTTGTGTTGGTCTATCACACAAAGTCTAAATAAATAAAAAAACACAAGTTTTTGGTTATGAGGTGAAAAACTTTACTTTTCAGTGCCTTAAAAAAGGCACTGTATTTCAATCACTCTTTGCTCCTACAATTACCGCAAAATGTGTTAACAACACCATGAACAGATTTACTGTAAAGCTGCAGATTTAATGCGGGTTTAAAGAGAGCTGAGAGGAAATCTTTACCACAAAATATCTCTTAGATAAAAAGAACAGGTGAGGGAAATACAGCTGAAGAGGTCTGGTAGCCTTTCTGTTAAAATGATAGCTGTAGCTTAACAGTGCTGAGTGAGCTTTCCTGTAATCACCTCTAAGAGTCCGACGACAAAAGCAACCTGCAGTAGTTCACATACTGAAATACACAATGTATTTAATGAAAGCAATTTGAATTTCCAGCTCTTGTCTCATGTCCAGAGTGTTTACATTGAAACTAGTATCACATTTCTAATATTACAAAATACCATGGATGTCAAAATAAATATATATGGTGTGCGGCCTGAAAGATTCAAATACTTCGAGACTAAGAAGGGTTCTATTTCTTCACATCTTGACAAGATAACTGAAGATACTAATTTTGGAGCAGATGGGCTGATAAAAACATTGTATCTACAGTAGTTTTAAAATCATGATCTGATTCAAAAACTGGAAAAGAAATCCATATTTAATCCTGTTTTTTACACTATGCCATCTAAGACAGATATTTTTGCACTATCATACATGTGGCTACATTTCTGAGTGTACAACTGTATGCAACCCATTATGCATATAACTGCATGCCGGTTTTGCAAAGGTGGCCCAGGTTTTAAAGGATTGTCTTGTGATGTACTGTTTTTAAGTTACAAATTACTCTTATTTATTTTCCTTTTTTAATTTTTAACCCATATATTTTCCAGAAAAATGGCAAAGAAAGAATGTAAGTAAGGGTGTGATTTTTGGGCTGCAGCCCTGTTCTATTACAGATTTATTATGTGACAAGTGGGGCTGAACAAGACTTTAAATATAATTTTGTATTAGATAATTACTAAGTATTTATCTAAAAACATTTAGACTTATTAATGCATCTTTTGTAATTAATGGAAATATGTAGTCATATCTACCCGTGCTTTGTCGATCAGGCACTGATACCGATCAGTGTTAAACAGTTGAATTTTTTGTAACTTCCTGGTTTTAAATGTGGTACATTTCAAGTTTTTTCAGTCTTGGTATAATATGTCATATTTTATACTACACACCAACCTATTATGATCTTTGGTATGTAATTGCTACATATAGAGCACGAAATGCTGGTTTGGCTGCAGTGGTGTAAGCACAGATTTGGTGTCCCATGCAAAAATAAATATATATAAAACTTTAGGCCCCACCACATTAATACTGTAAACCATGCCAGCTCTGAAAATATAACACTGTGCAGACCTGGATCAATATTCTCATAAATAGATTAAATAGATAATATAAATAGATTTTATAATGTTGTGCAAGACTGATGAGATATGTAGAAACCACTTTTTACATTTTAATATTTTCTAAAATTCTAGTATTTTAAGTATTTTTTACTGCTTGAACATTTGTATTTATAATACTACATATTGGCAAATGTGAATAATCCTTTGAATATCAGCTTTCAAGCAAAGTATAGCAAACTAATATGTCTGTCCTGAGACCTATAAAGCAAAGGTTTTAATCTGATTTAGCTCACTGAAAACTCTGATCACCTGTAACAGTACTTCTCTCTTTATGTAGGCTATGATGATAAAAATTCCTAAGGTGCCCCCTTAGAGACACATTTTGGCATAAAAGAACTCACCTGCTTATGTACAAAGGTTCTGCCTCCAATTACAAGTTGGCTAAAACAACCAACACATTATTTTCTGTCAGAAATGAAGCAAGCTGACTAAAACTAGGAAAGTCCATCAAGTTAATTTCTGCCTGTCTCTTTTTTTCTTTTTCGAAACTCAGACTTTACTGATAACAGAGACATCCTACTGCAGCGCTATCTCTGTATCACTAAGAGCGCGTGCACATGGACCAAACCAAATCATGAAATAAGGAGGGGGAGGCGGGGTCAGAGGCTGACTGAATTATAGTCTTTGGTGTCAGAAACAAACAAAACTAATGCTAGAAAACGAACACGTTTATAAGTACCTTGTGAAGCAAACCGTATTTTATGGTGATAAAGTTAATGATTTCATAACAAAAACAAATAAATGAAATAATATGTATGGACTATTTGACTATTCCCTTCATAGAATCGTCATAACTTCTCTCCTCTAAGGAAATCCTCTCTTAATTGATTTCACTTGCAGACTTAAAAAAGACGTACAACCGACCTGGTGACATCATCACTGGGAACGTGCTCCTGGTTTTGATATGACTGTGACAATTTTTAATTTCTTGTTATTTTATTGTTGTAATTGTAACATGTTTGTCTGAAGCGGGTCTCCCTTGTAAATGAGTTATTGAGTCTCGATTGAGCTAGTAAGTAAAAATAAATAAATAAAAAAGTAATTGAGTTAACTAATGAGGTTGCTTTGTCTGCTTTGGCCAATAGTGGTCACTGCATGACATGTGCATTACATGTGCAATGCATCTTTTGTCAGTCATCTTTTGCTGACTTTTGAAGACAGGCATATCCTATTTAATACGTGCGTGGTTTTCTTGATTGATTGATTGATTGATTGATTGATTAGGAAAGCTTTTAGAAAACTTTGTTGGCTGCAGTTCTTCTTTGCTCTTTCAATGTTGGGATAAATTCTCTTTCCACATTCGAGTGAATCCAGGCTGCAAATATATAATCAAAAATGGACAGGTCAGCAGGGTGTTTTGCTTTTGTTCTGCAGATCTATATGACTGAGTTTTGTGCGATACCTGTGATTCACTGGGCAGGTTTAAATACTCACTGTAATGATTTCTTATCTGCAGTGCCACGCTGAGATACAACACAGGAGGTCTTGGTGCATTATCCTCCACACCTGCAGGTGGTGGTGGTCCAAGTTTATTCTCCTCAGCAAGAGAAGTGAGTAGATTTGTAAACAGTAGACTGTAGGATATGCACAGCATGACAGTACGGCAGATTCAAGTAATAATATGAGCCAGGTTTTGTTGACTTTGGAGTGCAGTGCAGATGAATTATGAACTTTTTATTTTTGTAGACAGAAAAAGAGAGGAGATGACATCATTGCCATTAATACACAGACACATGTTATAAGAAAATCAGAAAATGTCAAAAAGAATTTGTAATATTTCTATGTGAGATGCTCCTGAACTGAGGGCTGTGCTGCATCTGTTAAATTTAACAGCAGAGTACTCATTGACGGGTGGCTGGCCTCTCCTTTAGAGATACAGTGATGAATTTATTCCTCCGAGAGAGGCTCCGAGTAGAGCCGCTGCTCCTCCACCTTGAAAGGAGGCAGTTTAGGTACTTTAGGCATCTGACAAGGATGCCTCATGGGTCAGGTGTTTTGGCCATTTCCCACTGTAAGGACAGAACGACAGATGGATACACTGAAGGAGGTGGCTGGGAAGAGGAGAAGGGTTTGGTCAAGGTCACGTGTTTCCGCTTGCTGTGGAGCTCCACAGTGGCTGCAGCCAGGTGCTCTTGGGGAAGGAGGAGGTCTGTGTGTCCTTTAGCTGTTGTTCCTTTAGCTCTTCCTAAACAAGGCTCATGCAGGATGGAAACATTTGTCTTGACAAATAATAAAATGTATTTACATTAATACCAAAGACAGACCACAAACAATTTCTCAGTCAGCTCATCCCTTTACATAATTATTCTCAGGAATGAAAACACCAGCAGTATACGTCAGCAGTATTTATCTGAATGAAAAAATAAAGCAGGAATCAACACGTGTTCATATTTTACCACCAAGCAGTGTGGAAACTGCTGAGTTACAGTGCTTCACACCAAAACTAGTTCAGGATATTAAATAATTTCACTAAATCAAAAAATTTAAATTAAAAAGTTTTCAGGAAGTTTCAGAAATAAAGCTGATGTTTAAGTTTAGCCTCATCTATGAATACTGCATTTGATCCTCAGCCAAACAGCACAGTCCATGAAAACATCCTCCACAGAGGCAGAGACCGTGCTCCTTAACTTTTCTCTTTCTGTCATCATTCTAACGTCTGATTAAACACCATCTAAACAACATGAGTTTCAGTCTGTTTCTTTTATACGCAAGTCTCTAACATGACTGGACTTCACTGCAGCTCTTCCTGCTCTTCAGTGTCGTCTGCAGTGACGCCCTGTGAGGCTGAGACGTTCTCATAATCAGCACGAGTGTTTACCTGATGGAGAGAGAGCGAGAGAGCTTTCTGTATGTTTTTGATAACATTCAAAACTAAATACTTTAGTAATACTTAAAGAACTTCACATTATCCTACCTAATTTTATTTACATTTATTTTTGGATCACTTATTTTTCTATTCTAGTGCAATAGAAACTATCATACATCTATCATAACACATGTTGTATCAGTAGAACCTCTTACTTTGATGACATTTACAGATTCATTTGGTCCAGTTTCTAAGGCCACATGTGTCTTCTTTCTGGATTTAATCCAACAAAAAGAAAACGGTATTAAACTAAAAAGAATTCATGACTTTAAAACTGAAGGTTTTAAGATGGACATAAAAGAGCAATTATGACACTGTTGTTACTGTTTTTCTTTCTTTTTAAAAAGAAATGTGTTACCTCATCCACAGACCCAACACGAAGAGAGCAATCAGCATCAGGACCACCAGAGTCAATCTGATGATATTCAATATTATTACAGATTTTCCTATAAATTGAGAAAAGCACAAAGGAGATATGTCTTAGTCGATAGATTAGATTTATAGGGTCATGTTATTTGTCATTGGGTATCATCAGTAACTGCTGTCACTAAGTTTACTCTCTTAACACAACTGCAGAAAGTTAAACATTTTTATATTTTCTTTGCACTGGTTAGAATATACACTACCAGTCAAAAGTTTGGAGACACCTTCTCATTTAATGTTTTTTCTTTCTTTTCATGACTATTTAATTGTAGATTCTCACTGAAAGAATCAAAACTATGAACGAACACATATGGAATTATGTAGTAAACGAAAAGTGTGAAATAACTCAAAACATGTTCATGTTATAGATTCCTCAAAATTGCCACCCTTTGCTTTGATTACTGCTTTGCACACTCAGTTCACAGTAACAAAACTCCCACTGTGTTCAGGTCTGAAGTCAGTGATGGTGAAGTTGTGTCCTGATGCTTTTTCTGAGTCTTCATCCTCCTTGTACCAGGTGTAATTAGCTGTTGGGTTAGCAACACTGCTATAGGTGACTGAACCGCCCTCCACTATTTCACCAGAGGGACTCACTGACACAGAGGGAAGCATTGGAGCATCTAGAACAGAGAATATTAAGATTAGATGATTAATAAGAGATCACATTTGATCATAATATACTGTCTATTTTTCATAGGGGGCAGGGGTAGCTCAGTAGGTAGAGTGGTGGCCTCATGATCGGAAGGTCGGGGGTTCGACTCCACTGAACGGCTACCCTGAGGTACCCCTGAGCAAGGTACCGTCCCTACACACTGCTCCCCGGGCGCTGCACTGGTGGCTGCCCACTGCTTCACTGGGTGAATGGGTTAAATGCAGAGGAACTATTTCCCTATGGGGACTAACACGCACACTTTAGATAGCATCATGCTCCCTGTGTCCTCACTGGTCTGACCTGTGATGTCTACTTATCCCTCCACTCCTGGAGTTGATTCTTTGTGCAGTGTCAGACTTTAAGGAGAGTTCCTGCTTCTTGGCTTCACACACCTGCCTTTAATGATCTTGTCAAGAGCCAATATTTATAAGAGTGATGAGCTGTATCATTGAATGAAAAACGGAAACCATCTGAGTCCCGCGTTTCGCCTATGGTGGCCAACCTGACATAGACTTTTATCCTTACTGTTCAAATTATTTCTATTTCTTATCTAAAGCTGTTGTCAACACATTTCCCTCAGTATCTTTTCAGTCCGTCACACCCTCAGTTGTGGGGACTGACAAGCTTTTAATTACTGCTCAGATCTGTTATCCTCATTATATTAAGTTCATGCTTTTTTTCATGGACAGACCTTTGTAGACAGTCAGAAACAGCTGATGTACACCTGTTCTTCACAATTCACACATCTCTGCTTATTACATCTCTAAGGTAAGTCTTTAAGTAGATATTCTTGTTAAATCTTACACATGTTGTTCAGGGTACTGCTGTCTTTCATTAAATTATTTGCTTCCGTCGCCACACGGCAGTCTACAGGTGATGATAGGAACTGATCTTTCATGTTCTCTGATCAGGATCAAACCACTCTTCAGCACAAAGACTGTTATTTTGGACTTTACCTCAGTATCTGACTCAGATTCATGAACCTGGCTCCACTCACCTTTAAACTGGTTGTACAGTAAAACACTAAAAGAATTTAAAATACATTATAGTATTTTGAATTCCACTGCACATCTTAAACAACATTTTGGTGAAAAAAGAAAGCTGAAGATCTGAAAACACAAAATTGTTCATGATCATCGCATAACACAGTGAAGTAAACTTACACACAGGATCTGAGCGATAATCTTCATGTCCTTTGAAAGCACAGGAGATGATGTCTCCAGGATTGAACAGATCTTGATAAGAACTTTGTTCAACCTTAAAATGATTGTTTTTGAACCAGACAAAAGAAAGACGACCAGCTGGACTGCAGCTGCTTTCACACTTCAGCTCTGCCTCAGTCTGAGACTCATGGACTGATATTATTCTGCTCACCTTCACCTGCAGAGCTGAATATGACAACACAGCAGACACAAGACATTAAATACTCAAAACAATAAATACAGCCATTAACACAACAGAGCAACTGAGCTGATTAAATATCCATCAGTGTGTGTTGATCAGTACCTGTGACAGTCAGAGTTGTTCCAGGTAAACTACTCTTCCATTCAAAGCTTTGTGTTTTGAATTTGAAGTGATACTCGGCTGAATCACTCTCTGTCAGGTCTCTGATTCTCAGAGTGGAGCGTCCTCGCTCTGTTTCAGTCACCTCAACACGACCTGCATACTGGGAGTCTTCTGTGAGGTCCTCAGATCCACGACCAGAATGGAACCAGGACTTTGATTGGATTGGACTTTCATAACTGTTGTAAGTAGAAGAAATGTCCACTGATGATCCTTTGAATGCACAGATTCTTCTGTTGCTGTAATTCACTCTGTTGCATGAATCATCTCGGACACCTGAAACATAAAATGATATTGAAGTCAGATTTAGAAAGTAGTTACTGTGAGTTTGACTGTTTTTATTCAGATGTATGTAATGACTCTATGAGATGGTTTTATGTAACTGAAATAAACTCACACACTGAAGGAGAGGAGAAATCTTCATGACCTCTTACAGCACAGGAGTAGCTATCTGAAGGATTCAGATTGGCTGAATACCGATACTGGTTTCTACTAGAAATCTTGTGTCCATTTTTGTACCAGATGTAGGAGGGACGATAATTTAGTCGACAACTGCTCTGACAAGTCAGTGTTGCCCAGTTGGAATATGATGATGTGTCCACATGTACCTGAAGAGCTGAATATGTGAAGAAATAAAATCAGAGCAGAAACTTAGACATCTATTATCCATATCCAAACACACACAGTCATGTTCATAACAATTTCTGACTGATGTGTAATTAAAAATGTTACCTGTGACATTCAGAGTGACTCCAGGTAAAACAGTAAAATTTTTCCGGTCTGTTTCAAACCTGAACTTGTACACAGCTGAGTCGCTCTCTCTCAGGTCTCTGATTGTCAGAGTGCAGCTCTTCCAGTCAGAACTGTACGACACTCGACCTGCATACGCTGGGTCTGTTTTCAGATCTTCAGGATTATAATTGTTCCCTTTAGTGAACCAAACTCTTTTTAACACATTTACTCTTGAAGGGTGTTTGAAGGAGCAGCCTATGTCCACTGTTGATCCTTTTACAGCACAGATCTGAGTAGAAGTGTAAGTCACTGCATAATCATTCTGACTCTGTACCACTGTAACACAGAACACAGTCAGACTCATTATAGCAACAGTAAACAGTTTTACTTGTAGTTGAACTACATGCAGAGAGAAATTCGGATTCTGACATTCGGACCAAGCGCACTTCATCACAATAGAAAAAATGAAGTTGTGCTTCATTTCTGTTTTACAAAATATTTAACAACTGTTGTTCTCAGCCAAATGTCTGAAATGTCTGTCTTCAGAACATTAATAGTTAAAGATCAGCTTTCCACATATTAAATTATTATAGAAATTGTCCAGTTAGGTACAACCTATTTATATCTACCGATAGATGTAGATATATAGATGTATATAGAGATATAGAGAGAGATGTACACTCTTAGAAAGGATGTGTTAAAAAATGACACAAAAAATGTGTTGTTACACTATTAACACATTTTGTGTAAATTTTAACATAACATGTGTAAGAAAATGTGTAAACATTGAAAAAATGTGTAAAACGCTTAACACACTTGATGTGTTGCACAGTTTAACACATTTTGTGTGTTATTTTCAGAATCTAACAACAGGACCTAAAATTAGCAGCTCAGTAATTTGATGCTAGCCCTGTGTTTAGTGAAATAAATTGTAGATTAACAATGTATTATAACTATATTAACTGAATAAATAAAATGTTTAGTTATTGTTTGTTTTCCTTAATCCTTTCCTCATTACTTTCAACAAATAAAACATTTTATAATGTAATGTGGACCAAGGTGTATGGTGTACTAAAATTCTGAAAGAGGATTAATTTTTTATTTCTCAATATGTATAGCATACCAATTAATGGCCATGGCTATACTATAAGCATAAGTATCCACAAAGAACAGGCTTAATTTTGACCGTAACATGTGAATACAATTGAAGCAAAAGTAGAAAATGAAATGAGTAAGAACACACATGCTTAAAATTGAAACAAATTCTGCCCAGCAACATGACATACCGGCGGCGGGAAGGGGGCGCTATCTTTCGCGCCAATGAGACAAAGGAGACAAAGATGGAGGTTACGTCGCCTAGTATGTTGTCAGACCTTACAGTAAGTATCATTTACCAGTTTATCTTAATGTACTGAAAATATGCCGGGTTTCTGGAAGAATGTGAATTTATATAAAATATAGGAGTTTAGAGTTTAAGTTAATTACTGCTTAACTATACCTAGCTAACCTTAATGTAACAGTCTTGCTAACATATCCTACTCTTAATTTTATTATTAGTTCTTGGATTTCGTGCCATACTCCATTAGAGTTAATGTGTTTTGGTAGTATTTTTATGTATTACTTTATTCATGTATTTATCTATTTACTTTATTTATGTATTAGAGTATTCAGAAATTGCTCTTAGAACCAGTGTGGTAGTTGGCTAGCGGCTCCGACAGGCATTATGTTGTCTATGAGCAACGCCAGAGTCAGCACCTAACCGTAGCAGTGTTGAGTAAAATGACAATATTGTCGTTAGCTCTGAATATAGCAAATGTAGTTATCACCGCGACCATTCGTTTACTAGCAGAGAATAGGAATAAAGACTGAGTAACTTTAACATGAAATATACCTCATATTGAGGAGATAATTATTTTTTCAAGCAGTTAAAGCAGTTTTTGCATCTAGTATGATTAACTAAAGTATGTGCACATTCTTTTTTAAGGCTTATTGCTGGAAACATGCTCTGATATAGTTTCTTTTTTATGCAGAACTTCTGAGGAAGTAATAGTCAGTGTTATTTAAAAAACCAAACAACAGCAACTTGACCATGCAAATTATCTTACTTATTTAGCCATGTGTTTCATTTTTTCAGCACACATATGACAACTTAGAATCTGTCAAAATCCTTGTAACCACTTTTATAGATGAGAAAGAAATTTGTAAAAAAAAAAATTTCTTATTGTCAGCTGTGCCACAGACATCAGACATCACTATTAGTCAGGATCAGATTTATTCACCAAGTAGCAACTAGAAGATAAAATCAATTTGTTTATTATTCAGAATTTCTTTTAGTCATTGCGTTATAATCACGTAGTTAAGAAACCGCCTTCTTCTGCTGCAGCTTTTTGAGTAAACTCGTGCTTTTATGCTCTGTGGAAATTTGCTGTCATGACTTTGAAGATTATTGCAGAGAGGTAAAGTGTCTGGTGTTGCCTTTACACAGTCTACCATTACCACAGAAGAACAAAGTCAACCCCTGAAGTCACTCAGGAAAGCCCCACAGATTCTTAAGGAGTATGAAACCTGTCGGTGCCATTGAGGAGGCTCCTTGTGAAGACTTGCATTGGGGATTTGGTGGAGAGGTGTGGTTAGTAAGTATCGCACTTTACTGTACTTTGTTAAAATTTTGCAATGAATGTTTTCCTTTAAAAATGTTGAAGTGCACAGAAGTAAAAAAGTTTACCTTTGTTTTCCAGTTACCCTCTTAGTGCAGAGAAGCTAACTGTAGCAAAAAGCATCCTCACCACTTTTCCACCCTTAAGTGGCAGGACAGGGGGAAGGATTTGTAAGTAAATTTAGCATTTTAATAATGTAAATTCCACTACATACTGTAAATTGCACTTGTTCCCACTTACTGTGTATCGTTTAACCTTTATCTAATTATTTATTAGAGCTTTTTTTCTCAGTTAAAATTGCTCAGCTGTTACCCATATACCTCTGTCCTTTCTTCCTCAGGAGCATTATTATGATCCAGTCTCTCATTGTGGATTCCTAGAGACTAAACTGCGCAACCTTAGACGGAATCTCGACCAGGGGCAGAGACATTATAAGAAGCGAAAAGTGACAGATGACTGTGGTGAAGACAAGAAGCTCAGGCGAGAGGATGGGAATACCAGCAGCACAGATGAGTGGGTCACCCAAGTTATTGCGGCCCTCAGCTGAGAACCTTCCAATTATCATGTCAGGCATGGAGGAAACATACACCAGTCTCAGAGCCTGGAATATTCGGAGAGTACCCACGGTTCTTGGACATGCCAAGTCTGGTAAGTTGCTTGGTTCTCTGGTAATGGTTTATGTACTCCTTCTCCACTCAGTTGTGTTTTGCATACAAAGTATGTAACAGGAGTCGATACATTTGGAGGTATGTTTATGAGCTCCTAGTGAATATTTTGAAAGTTTTATAACTTCAGAGTTTGATCATTACTCCCTGCGCACTGATTACAATGAGCATCACTTTTCACATGGTCCAAAATCTTAGTCGTACCACCAAATGACTATCTAATAGTAGGGACATCAAATGACAATGCAGAAAGTGCTGCTCGTGGAAGTGAAAACCCTACAAAAAATCACCTAAATCTGTATGAAACTCTGCTTTCAGCAGCACTATTTTCAACAAAAAAGCTCTACAGGACAAACCGCAGATAGACAACATAAGAAATTGTCTGCTAGAAAGTTGAACATCAGCTCAAAAGTCCTAATTTTTTCTCAGGGTCTGATGGGACCCAAATCATAGCTAAAATTAAGGAATAATGGACTTGTATTCAAATACCACTCCAAGTAAATTGTTGTTTCACTGTGTAGGTAAGCTTGATGTGGAATGGGTAACAGAAATGTGATACTGTAAAGTTTGATTTTAGCCATACAGCTACCAAATGGACAGAATGTACTTTTGATTTAATGTATTTAATGCTTCATTTTAAACTTAAACACTTCTTTTATTTCCGTAGGCTGGACTTGGAGTTTTGCAATTTTACAGGAGGAAAGGTGGATCTCTTTTTGCGAAAATGGGAAGCCAGTATCATTCCGAAGCTCAAATCAGTAGCTGCCCTGGAAACAAGAACCCCCCCGCCATGTGTTAACACACCTACTCCCACCAGTTGGTGCCAGTCGTTGCAGCCTTTTTTGCACTGGTATGTATTCAGTAAAGTTCTCACGGTATTTACTAGGGGTGCAACGATACACAAAATTCACGGTTCGGTTCGGTTCGATACTTTGGTGTCACGGTTCGATATTTTTTCGATACAAAAAAATGTTCATGCATTTTTAATTTGTCATTTATTAAAATTATAAATATATATTTTAACTCAAAAGTACAGTTTTTAAATTTAACCCTCACCCTTGTGCGTGTTTTTTATTTTGACAGCGAATGCGCACCTGCGGACCACTTATGTGCAGCCCTGGTTATTTAGCTCATCATATTGCAGCCACAGAAATTCTTTTGTCCATGAAACCATAAAGCTGCACTTTCTTTTTGCCTTATAGCCTGATTTGTCATAACTTCTCCGTTTTGTGGTAAGCTTTTCTTTGGCTGTCACTTCTTCACCCTGACCTGTCTTATTTGGCTCAGCAGAACTGAAATGCTTTTACACGCGCACTCACATAAGCTCAGCGATTCTCTGCGCGATCAACCTCTCACATGTTTAAGCTTGCTGCGGGAGATTTCACTTGTCATGTTTGCATAGTAAGCTAACGATTAATAAGACGATGTCAGAGGAATTGGTGCACAAATTATCATCACTCACAGATCAGTACTGTCGCTCTCTATACACAGTTCGCACGATTGCAAAGTGAAAGCAAAAAAACAAGCGCAAATTCAAACGCGACTTCAATATGTCACATATTGACAGTGGCTCACCGATGCCAATGACATAATTACCCAGCTACATTTCCGAAAGAATGCAAAAGCATTGACATATATTTTTCCTACAATAGCCCGACGGGCAGGGCAGAGATAGATTTTGGTAGCCCGACTGAAAAAATCGCTAGCTCCGGGACGTTGGGCTAGCGATATTGCAAGCCCTGTATCTGATTGAGGAATCACTCATCTTTGGAAAAGAGAGTTTATTACAGAGAAATGGCTCTTTCCAAAATAAAAGCTATACTATCCGCTTCTTCTGGGCTATATTCTCAGCAGCATAAGGAGAATCATGTGCTAACAGCTGTCTAAATGACTCGGCTAAAGTTAGTAGCATGCTTGCTTTTTTTTGTCTGCTTCCACTTGTCTTTGCACTAGGATGATGTCGGCGTAAATGTGCAGTCATATTCGTTGTGTTCCCACTAGTGCTTTCAGGTTAATCTCGTTGAAATGACCTTAACGCCACAACACGGCAAATCTCCGTTAACGAGCTACCGCCTATCGCTCCGTGCATGGGGCTAGACGGCCAACACATTAACGAGCTAACTGCGCTAACACACTAGTTCACACCAATGTAATTGAGCATTGCATGGCACATCCAACATACTGTTTTACTTTAGTCCATGACTCGCTTACCTTCAGGGTCATACGTCACATGAAAACCAAAATAATTCCAAACGCCAGATCTGAATGAGAGTGGGGGAGGTCCATCTTGCAAGGAGAGCTTAACTTCTGTCTCACTAGCTTGCCCTGCTCTCTTCCTTCTGACTATGCTGTCTGTGTTGAGCGCTCAGTGGATCTGCGCTCGACAGTGCAGCCTAGGCGGAGTAGTCAAACACAGATTCACTGAGCGCTCAACACAGACAGCATCGTCAGAAGGAAAATTGATAAAATAAATTACAAATGTTGTATTGTTCGATACATATGCGTACCGAACCGAAAGCACTGTATCGAACGGTTCAATATCGATACGAATATCGTTGCACCCCTAGTATTTACCTGAGGAAAGCATTTGTCTACACCTCACTGAATACTATCTTTATCTTCCCCCATCTCCAAGCCTGGAACAAGTATTGCATCGCTTTGCAGTGATCCTGAAGCATCATCCACAACACACCAACCCCAGCTGATATGCATCGGTGATCTAAAGAGGGCAACCAGGCAGTACATCATTGTTGCTAAGAATGACAGAGTAACCATTTCTCTGAATGATGGCCTGACGTGTGCTGTGGATAAACTTTTCAAACTGTACTGGGTATGTAACTTGTCCTATCCAGCACCACTTGGCTCCGTCTTCACCTTCTTTGAGTTTGTCTATGACCTGCCGCTGTCCACCCAAAGGAAAACCAAAGTACTGGAGCTGATTGCACAGATTAAAGGATGCAAGTAAAATGTTCACCTGTCCAAAATGTAGAGAGTCTCTGTTCACAGAGGTGAGAAACCTCATTTGGCATCTTTGTCAAATACACTGCTTATCAGGACTGACCATTTTTATGCCTATGCAGTGGAAAGGTCAGACAATATGAACTGATTGGCTGAAATTTTTGATTTTTGTATTTAAACCCAAGGTACAAAATTGTATAACCTGGATGCTATATTCGCCAAAATGTATGTTTTTCTGTTTGCATGCAACTGCACATTTGTTAAATGTTGACAATTTGTTGAAGATGACAATTGTTACCTTTAAAAATTTTAATTCATGTATTGTCTGGATTATATCAGAACATTATATATATATATTGAAAAAATTGAAAAATTGAAAAAAGGGCAATCATATATATGATTGCCCTTTTTTCAATTTTTTTTGACATTTTAATGATCTAGAGAGATAGAAAGCTAGTCAGATATGAATTTTGTTTGATTTTGTAAAGTAAAAATTGTGATATAGCTTTGGCTAAAATTGAATTTAAAACATTTTAAATGAAAAGATTCTGACAGTTGTTGTTCATTCAGTTTGTAATGATTTATAATATGCCAAATAAAAAATGGAATTCAATAAGTGTATAATATATACCCATCTTTTTTCTCCTTTTTTAAAAAAAATTGAAATGTACACATTTTAACACATCTTTGTGTTTACATTTTTTAACACAGAAGATGTGTTAAAGGAGCAGACACATTAATTGTGTTAAAACTGACACATCATGTGTTGTCCCTAATCTGATGCAGCACATGTGTTAAAATTTAACACATGATGTGTCAATTTTAACACATCCCTTCTAAGAGTGTACTGGGTCTACAGAAATAAATCCCTTATGTATTGTAATTTTACATTAAAAAGTAACTCCTGCAGATACTGAATGTGTGAAAACCAGGTACACATAAACCTGTTAGAGAGAGAAGGAAGAGGACCAATCCACTCGCTGCTGCACTTAAACTCATCGCTTCTTCTCTCGCTTCTTAAATCACATCAACATGACACATACTGTTTTCCAGTTAGTCTCCATCAGTTGTTGAGGATGTAGTCTTTGATAACAGGGTCTTCTGTGGTTAGAAAATATAAAAGAAATATTAGACTGTCTTCCTTCAACTGGACATGGTCAACATGCATAAACAGATGAGAGCCTCTAAACTCCCACACTGAAATGAAGAAGTGGTTGTTATACAGTGGTTTACATGCAGAATAGCTTCTTAAAATACAAATATGGAATATTTTTAATCAGTTTTAAAATCGTACGGTTCCGGGCCAGTTTATTACCAGGATCATAAATAGATTTTCTCTCATGTACATTAAGTTTTAATGTAGGTTTTCTTTGCAAAGTGAGTGTGAAGCTCTCTTTTGAGAGGGCTGAGAGCAAATCTTTAACACACAATGTCTCCTGGATAAAAAGAACAGGTGACTCGGGTAGTGATGACAAAACCGTTTTTGACCAGGTTAAGTTTCAATGCACGTATTAAACCTATTGTATGACTGCTATCTTCTATTGCCCAATATTTCTAAAATTAGAAACATCCCGTCTCAGAGTGACACTGAAAAACTAGTAAATGCATTTATTACTTCTAGGCTGGACTACTGTAATTCATCCAAAAATGTCAAGAATCAAGCAAGTAAATAAGTGCATCAGCAGTCATGTGCTCAGCACTAAAGGAGCTGCTGCAGAGAACCACAGTTGTGCGTCAATGAACCTGTAAGCGTTATTTCTTTTGGCAGTTAACTGGCAGGATACTGCTTCTAATTGTTTGTGCATGTTAAAATTATGCCTCAGTACTTTTATACCATGTTGATAGAAATAATAATGGATAGGATTTATATAGCGCTTTTCAAGGCACCCAAAGCGCTTTACAATGCCACTATTCATTCATTCTCGCATTCACACACTGGTGGAGGCAGCTACGGTTGTAGCCACAGCTGCACTGGGGCAGATTGACAGAGGCGAGGCTGCCATATCGCGCCATCGGCCCCTCTGGCCAACACCAGTAGGCGGTAGGGTAAAGTGTCTTGCCCAAGGACACAACGACCAGGACAGAGAGCCCAGGGATCGAACCTGCGACCTTCCGGTTACAGATATGCTTCCCAACCCCCTGAGCCACAGTCGCCAAACATTTAGCACCAAGTTAATAGCAGTGGCCATAATCTCCCGCCATGATTACATCTAGCGTTATTAGGAATAAAGGACTTTTCTATTGTTTAGTTTAGTGGTTCCCAAACTTTTTTTGCTAAGCCCCCCTTTGTTTTACAAGAAAAATATTCGCCCCCCCCCCCCCCCCCCCCCTTCTTGCGCGTGCACGCACACACGCACAAACGCATCCTCCAACCACACACACCCATATTTTGCTCCATTGCGGTTTATTTCACACCTCAAACATTTAGTAAGCAATTAAGCAAATACAAGTAAACTGCAATAAATTACAGGTAGTAAGGAAATACACTACTAACTCTTTTACGCTACGTCCGCACCTACACGGGTATTTTTGAAAACGCAGCTGTTTCGTCCATAAACGGCGTTGCCAATCACCGAAAACGGAGATTTTATAAAACTCCTTTTTTGCGTTTACATGTGGACGAGGAATACAGAGTTTCACAGTGTATGTGCCTTTTTTCTCGTCACGCTGTGCGCCACGTTATTGTTTACATGAGATGAATTGCAGAATGGCAGATAGAGACAAAATACTGTTACTGTTAATCTGACTATCTTCAGGTTTTAAAGTGTGGGCGGGCCCCACACTTTGGGAAGGTCTAGTTTAGTTTAACTGTTGCTAGCTTGATTAGCAACTTGTAAGACATGTGCTATTTATCCAATCTGTGGTCTACAGTGACCCCTTGTGGACATGTGTTGAGTAGATGATGTGTTGTGATTGTTTTCCTAGTTATCTATGACTCTACTAACTATAGAATTGAATGTTTTCCAGAAAACCATGCTCATAGTCACACACACTGTATACTAACAGGAATAAGTTCAAGTATGGCTGCACTGAATTTGTATTAAGCCTAGCAAGCACTCTGATGGAAACAATTATTCTGTGGAACTTAATCAAAGACAGTCAACCCAACTCCTGGACTGCTGCAGACTTGTATACCCAGCTTTCCAATATATATATTTTATAGTACCACTATCACTCCACTAGAACACTTCACTCTCAGTTCTTTCCTATAATATTAAGTGCATTGAGACAACTGCTGGTAGCCAGATGCCCATCTCAGCCAAATTAATCGAGAAACCAGCGCCTCCTCCTAACCATTAAATCAACAAACAATGCAAGAGGTAGAAAGTGAGAGAGATAGAGAGAGAAACACTCTTCTACTGCCTCTTGTCCCACAAACAGTTGTACATTACTGCCAACTTCTGTACAAACAGTCAGTATTTTTCACATAAGAGGAACCTAAATATCAGTCACTGAGCATCTGTACACTATTTTACATATACCCAAAGAGGATACAGTGTGCCCAGACATGTGCACAGGGTGGTTTTGACATGTTTTTGAAAATGTATATCTGGCTCTGAAAAGAAATTTGACAATAGAATACTAGGTGAACAAATTCACCCCTAATTACCTTCATATTAGCACGTGTATCAGTATCAGAGTGCACACATCTGGCCTAAGCACATATAGCCATATAAATGTCACCATACTATGTACATTACATTATTTTCTGGGCTTCATGTATAATAACATATTATACCTAACGATTTAAACTATTTTATTGAATGATTATACAATAGTCTTTTATCATGCCACTTTTAGATCAACACCATTTTTTGATTTGCCTCTTTAATAAAGCTGATGTCAAGGTTATGGTGAATAAGGACCCAAATCCAGAATCACTCAGACTCACGCACATCTAGGAATCAAATAAGAATAAACTTTTATCAAAAGGCAGATGAAAACTAAATCCAAGACAACAGAAGACATCCCAGGGATAACAACAGGAAACATCTGTGGGCAACAATATGATGTGGCAATAAATAGAACTGAAGTTATAAATTCACACAACTCAGAGGAAGTGAACACAGCTAGGGGAAGTAAAACTGAATGTCAAATGCAAACACTTAATGAGAACACAACACAGATACAAAGGCTACACAAGACACATGCGAAAAACAGGACTTTTAACTTTAAAACCTAAAGACAAAACTGAGAGTATCATCAGTTACCACTAATCCATGAAAATAATGAAAAACTTGAAACACTGGGGTCAAAATATTCAAGACACACAAGATCAAAGAAAGACAATGATAAAACAATCAGCACCTACAACTAGGCAAATACAATGGAAACACACATGAAAATCTAAACAATAAGCAACGTCCAAAAACACTTTTGCCCACTTTTTCTTAAACTAAAGGCAAAGAAGTTAGAAATAGGAGATAAGATGGGAAGTACTTTTGGAAAGCAGCCCCAGTCTGTCTCCTTGTCCTCTGATCAGTGTCTCTGTTGGAAGTCAGTTGTTTCTGTCTGAGCTCTATACTGCAAAGGAGGTCCAGTGTACCCAGGATATGTTTCTGTCATCTAGATTCACTTACCCTAACATTGGCGAATGGGATAAACTGTCACATGAAGCTGGTTCTCAACTGGCTAAGTTATATGAGGGTTTCCCCTGTGTGTTCACATGACCAATGCCAAAGGGGCGTTTCACAGATCATATGACTCTTCTTCCACAGAAAATGATCCCTGTGAGTGCCACCTACTCCAGAGATGCTAGCAAATAAAAATCTCTAAAAATCATACAAAATATATCAGTAAAATCCAACACTATTGTGAAAAAAAACAAGATATATCTGGTGATTTAGTGCAAACAATAAGCATTTTCATTCCAGTTAATTATTTGCAACATTGAAGTTTACTCTCCTTACAGGAATCCTTGGTGTGTTTCGTGTTTCCAGCAGTGTAAAACAGATTAATTAACAGATTAGAGTGAAGTATGACAACATTTAGACATTTTCTAAATCACCAAATTAAAATGCGGATATTCTTGTAGAGATGTGACTCTCAGTTTACGGTGTGTTTAGTAAGGTAGTTAGTTTAAAAAGCTGCCCATATAAAATGTACTCCTCCAACAGAGATTTTATATCACACGTAAAACATGTTGAATTACAAAAAAATAAGTGGAAATGTTGCGTTTCCAGATGATTTTACACTGAAACTAAAAACATTACATGCTTCCAGGAATTTTTTCACAGTCCATTCTCTGCTCGCCGTACACGCTTCACATAACACTTTACATCAACCCTATTTTCCCATACTGTCAAACTGAATTCTGTCATTAAACCTTTTCCTACCCATCATCTGTCAGCCAGTCAGCCTTTGTTCCATATGCTTTAAATCAGCGGTCCCCAACCCCCGGGCCACAGACCAGTACCGGGCCGCGAGAGTTGAGGCTTGGGTGTGAAATTTATGGTTTTCAGGGTTATTTTTGTTTTTTATCATTTTTTTTTATTGTTTTTACCATTACCTCGGTTTCCCTGGGTCTTTTCCCGTGTGTTATGAATAAATCTTCTTTTTTTGGTACTGGTACCGGTTTTATTTTGTTGTATTTATCCGCGACACCTTAAAGGCTGGTCCGTGAAAATATTGTTGGACATAAACCGGTCCATGGTGCAAAAAAAGGTTGGGGAGCGTTGCTTTAATTCTTAGTGCTCTTCTATCTTTTTGCCTTTCATGTCACTTCCTGTCTCCTCCCCATCTCCACATCATGCTGAAGAGTAAGTGTCTGATTAGTCATTTAGACCTTTACAACTGCAACAAAAAGCACATCACAAACTGAAATCAGATTCAAACAGAATGGACACACTGTTAAATTCTGGAAAGTGGAAAGTTCTTGAATATTTTAAGTACCCAACTCTAATGCCTCCCCGCTTGATGTCAATAACGGTCTGGGAAGTCACAGTGGAGCAGGGCAAACAAAGGATTTCTGAACTTTTTTTAAATGTTTTTTTAATAAACAGGAAGTGAAACTGCTGAGATTAAAACATTCTTTTGCAAGAGTGTCCTGGGCTGACACAGGCACCATTAACCTTGCATGTTTTTTCATTGTGTAATGTTCAGAAGTCAACCATCAGAGCAGCATGGAACGGATATACTGCAGAAGTACTGATCACCAAAAAGAGCACTTCTCCCCATTTAAAATGAGATTTGATGTGTCTAATGAAGGCACAAATCCAACAACACGTGACACTAAATGTGTCATACACTGATAATGACTGAGGAGCCAACAGTGCCAAGACTTGGCACCAAATGACAACAAATTTGTGACACCTCGCTGAAATTTTCAGGCATTTTAAGGGTAAAACCTGAATATTAATGATTAGAAAGGTGTGGCTGTTTTCCTCACTGTGTTCACTGAAGTGTGAAACAACAGACGAAATGTTGAAGTGAAACTCTTCAGCGTCTTGATAATGTGCCATCATTTTATTTTATGCACACAAAGTAAACTACAGTCTGAACTAACAAGGTTCTCATACACATGTACAGGCTAAAAATTAAATGGCTCACAACTGGACAGAAGATTGGAGAAACATCGTCTGATCTGATGAGTCAAATTCTGGTGTAACATTCAGGTGGAAGGTTCAGAATTTGGTGTAAACAGCATGAAAGCATCATGGATCCATGCTGATGTGTATTGGCAGCTCAGGCTGGTGGTGTAGTAGTTTGGGGGATATTTTCCGATAACACTATGGGTAACTTAGTGCCATTTGAGCAGTGTTGCATGAAAATTGTTTTTTGTTTTTTTGTTGTTTTTTTTTTTTTTTTCTTTTTCTTTTTAAATGACATCAGAAACAGCAGTATGCGACATTACGTGATGGCAGAGCTTCAGTTCATCCTTTGTCATTTTTTTTTTTTTTTTTTTAATAAATAGGACAGGGGGAATGAATGAGAGAGAGAGGGGGAGAGAAAGAAAGAAAACCAAAGAGGAGAAGAGACGGTGAGAAGGGGGGGGAAGAGAGAGAAAAAAAAAAAGAACTCCTGGGTCACCTGTATGGAGAAAAAAAAAAAAAACAAAAAAAAAAAAAAACAAACAGAGGAGACAGCAAACAACAAAGAGCAACATAATAATAGAGAAAACAAAGCACCATCACAATAAACTAGCTAGTCATAGATATCAATATTTACTAAATAATAAACGATATTGTGCAGCACACAAGATAGACAGCGCACAGTGTGCTTTGAGGCAGCAGCCAAGAAAGCTTTAGTCCGTGTCTGTGAATACCCATGTGTGCATACCTGTGTGGATCAGCATGCTTGCATTCCAAAGGTTTCTCCATGTAATGATCTGCTAGGGAGTGTGGGGGGGCCACAGCCCCGTCCTCCAGGGTGTGAAGCGGGTATGGAGGAGATCAAAACTCCAGACATCCAGAGGCCCCCAGAACACAAGAGACCATGGAAGACCAACAGAGGGGCAGCCGCGCCACTGTCCCAGTAAGAGCTGAGGAGAGTCCCAGATGAGGGCTCGCCCAGCAGCCGCGGAGCAGAAGTCAGGGGGAGTTGCAGTGACGCGCCCGTGAGCTCCGCCGGCCCCCAGCTGCGCCTGAGTGACCGAGCCCTAGGCCGAGAGGCCGGGGGCACCCCACCTCCAAAGGGGCCCGAGCGAGTCCCAGGCCCCAGGCCCCGACAAGCGGCCGCCAAGGAGTGAGCCGGTGTGTACCCGGACGCCCACCCCCAGACACAAAGAACCACCAACACACCGACACCTGAGGGAGTCCGCCACCGGCAGGGGAAGTGGTGGTGGGTGGAGATAGGCCTCCAAACCTTGGAGGGCCTGAGGTGTCCCCAGAGAGGTGGCGTCTGATACCCAACCTGACATATAGACACAGACATACAGGCACACACAGACACAAACATCCATTCCCACCCTCATGCTCTCATATGCACTCACTCCACACTCAACCAACGTGGAGACAGACATAAAGAGACGCTGTACACACAATCACACTCCCCAAGCGTACTCTACAAACCGGGTCTAGGTACTAGTACCATCCATCCATCCATCCATCTTCATCCGCTTTATCCGAGGCCGGGTCGCGGGGGCAGCAGCCTAAGCAAAGAGGCCCAGACCTCCCTCTCCCCAGCCACCTCATCCAGCTTATCCGGGGGAACACCAAGGCGTTCCCAGGCCAGCCGAGAGATATAATCTCTCCAGTCTGTCCTGGGTCTGCCCCGGGGCCTCCTCCCGGTGGGACATGCCTGGAACACCTCACCCAGGAGGCGCCCAGGGGGCATCCTTGTCAGATGCCCGAACCACCTCAGCTGGCTCCTTTCGAACTAGTACCAGTACCGAAAAAAAGAAAATTTATTCATAACACACGTGAAAAGACCCAGGAAAACCAAGTTAATGATAAAAATGATAACAAAATAAGGCTGAAAACCAATAAAAACCCTGAAAACTATACATTTCACACCTGAGCCTCAACTCTCGCGGCCCTGTACCAAACGACTCACGGACCGGTACCGGTCCGAGGCCCGGGGGTTGGGGACCGCTGTTCTAGATCTATGACATAAACGACAAACTATGACTAGAACTAAGCACAAACATGTTAAACATGAGGAACGTTAATTCATTTAGTAGACTTAGGTTCAAGGCTAGTGGGAAGGGCATCGGGAAATGCAACTGGGAGTCTCCGAACACTGCAAAGAAAAGAGGAGATTTAATGACAAAGCCCTGAAGTCCAGAAGAGGAGAATCAAAGTTGAGTCATCTCAGTCTTACAGCTGACGAAAGGGGAGAGGTCAAAAGGTCCGAATGAGCAGCCAGATTCCAGAGCGGGTAATCCGTAGGGCGCTGTGACGACGACTGGAGAGCAGCCAGGTGAGTAGAATAAACTGCAGATGCGAGAAACTGAACAGCCACGATTAAACCAGCAACAGGATGAGGGTGAGTATTGTTCGGGATTGAGCGCAGCAGTCGGCTGGAAGTCTACAGAGATAAACATAGCATCAGTGGCTTTCTGTGAAAAACACCTCTTTAGACTAAGACTGTGGTGACCATCAGTAACTATGGTTAGCTGAACACTTGGCGGCGAGTAGGGGTGAGCGGTGGTCTTAAATGCTGGCAGCAAAATTGCTCACAGGTGAGGAGGCGTGCCAGAGCACGGCGACTCCACCCAGAGGTGGAGGCAGCAAAACAGATAATTACGCCAGCACTCACCCAGACCATGACACCAGCAGAATAACACACCATGTCAGAAAGCTCAAATCATCTTGAACGGGTTTCTTGAACATGACAGTGTGCACTGTATTCATATGGCCTCTACACAGAGCACCTTTGGGATGTGGTAGAACGGGAGATTTACGCGAGGGCTGTGCAGCCAACAAATCTTCACTAACTGTGTGATGCCGTCATGTTGATATGGAGCAAAATCTCTGAGGAATGTTTCCACATGTTGTTGAATGTGTGCCACAAAGAATTACGTTTCAAAGGGAACGACTTGCAGAAGGTATCGATAGTGGTGATCCAGTAAATGAGGGTCGTTACCTGACATAAATGTACAGTACCAGACACAGACAGGTACTGTTAGCCACTGTTAGACTAAAGGGTTCATCAGATCTGTGCATCAACAATCACTTATCTAAAGTAATAAATAGCACAGCTCACGCAATCTTAAACAAAACTTGTGACTTTTTTGAAAGTATGGAAACCACAAATCAGTTGTCTGTGCTGGTTTCCTTCCTCTTTATGGTATGAAATAAGCTTAATATTTGAATATCTGTATATTCCCAACATGAAATGGAAACTGTGCATGAAATCTTCAATACACTATAGGCTGGGTGGGGCAGTCTGAAACATGTACTCCCCCCATCCATGACACCATTTGTTAGAAGAGAATTAATTGCAATAAAATTATTATTTACAGTAGTGTTTGATGATCATTCAATCATTTAACAAATATATATATATATATATATATATATATATATATATATATATATATATATATATATATATATATGATAAACATCAGCAGATGTTTTGGAGGTCCAGCATCATGTTGCTCTTTATCGTCTGCTTTCACTTTATTGTGGTATATGTGGGGTCGGTTTAGTACAGGCATTAAAATTTGATTGGTCTCGGATTTTTATTTATTCTTTAAAGACATGCACTGTCACTTCTTGTTTGTCTTGCAGTCTGTTGTGTAAAGTTCTACTGCACTAACTGCACATAACACGGTCAAAATGCTGAGAAGGCAATAAAAATAAATGCATTTCACTGGTCTGGTGATCAGGCAGCTGCATTTTACCACTGCAACACTTATTTTCAGTTTCATTAATTATATAACTTCTTATTTCTTAATTTTCTTGTGCTGTTCAGCATATCAGAAACCAAGAATGGTCATGAAGCACAGAGAAAGCATAAAATCTGAAACATGGAACAGTTTAACCAACCAGGCTGGCGGCTAACACTGTGGTTTACTGAGGCTAGCTCTGTGGACACTTGCGGTTATTTTTACTCTTTCAATTTACAGACTTCCCCTAAACTGACTGACTGAGTTTTAGATTATAATTGGGCTTTGATGGGTTAAAGCAATGAAAGGGGCGTAACTAAAGATACTGAAACAAACCTGCCTGTGTATTATGTATACAGAAGATGGGCTGAAAAACAAGACACAGCTGGGAACGGGGCGCAAGTAAAAACAGTTACAGGCAAACAGTCACTTCTAATTCTAGAATAAGACACATTAGAAACCAAACCTTCAACCAAAAATAGAAACTACTGAAAGACAATTAACACAGACAATCTAACAGTAACCACAGTGACAGAGATAAAGAAGACAGAAGACATGGGACAAAGAGAAACCAGGAACCCATGACATGACACAACGACAGATCCACTCACCCAAACTACCTCAAACTGTGGATCTGGTCAGCAGTTGTCAAGATGCTGAAGGACAGATGGACACATGGATGGACAGGCTGTCTAAATCTTGTGGACAGAGCTAAGCAACCAAACAGCTGGAGCAACACTGATATGAGATATAAAGGATGCACAAATTATTATTTGCCATCTACTGAGAAACTTGACCCTGCTCCTTCACATCTGCCCAACTGTAAAATACCCACCTACAGTGCAGTCAGAGGTGTGTGGGTATGTGTGTTTATTAAATCTATTTAATGAATGAATACCACTGCATATTAAAATATGAAATATAAAAACATGTCCCCTCACTTACAAACAATTAAACCCATGAAAAAAATCCTTAAGCCCTTAAGAAATATTTATTAAAGTTTTTTTTTTCATTAAATAATATATATCAGTGCATTCCAGTCAGGTTATTATGAGAGTGAAAGCATTGGTAAATAAGTCACGTTCTTAAAAAATAAACGAAGCCACGGTAAATAAAAAATCTCTTTGAGTTGATAGATACATAAAACAGTCATCAGTGCATGGAGACGGAGCTATAATGCATTTGAATGATCGCATTAGAAAATGAAGGAAGCAAGAGTGTACATGTGGACATACACTGATCAGGAGAGTGAGTCATTCACAAACAGTGCATACAAACAAATCTGTGTTGAAACCACATTCATGCACAAATGTGAATACATTTAAAATGCTCTACACTATACATATCAAACAAATTAAAGCCTAGCTGTCATGGAAAATTTCTTCTTCATTCCCAGTTTTCCAAAAGACCATTAACCAAAAACGCTCAACACTCTTTAATAAATACAAACACATCCTTACAGACTCAATGGTAGATTTTCCTGACTGTGCTGTACAGTGCAGATGAATCTTCCACAGCCTGTTCACCTCTTAATCTGTAATGATAAAAATACTGAATTATGAAGATTTTATAATAAGAATCTCACAATATTATGAGCGTTAATTAAGGAAAAAAAGTCATAGGAACAACAATCAAAGCAATAAACATTTTTCAACATTGTGGACAAATAAAGAGGCTCACCCTTGGGCTCCATTAATAAACTTGACAAGAGAGTATTCCACATCTCCCCCTCCCTCTTCCTCATCTTCTTCATTTTGTCCTTTGGGTTTAGTGGGCATAATGTTGGAGTAGAGAGGATCTTCTTGGCTCTTTGAGAAACTGACACTGGCGTAGCAAAGGTCGTCCTGCTGCTCTGCTGGTGGAGCTGAAGGGCCATCATGTTCTGGAGATGCACTTTTCTGAAGAAAAAATTTTCAGCAATAAGAATACTTAATACTCAAATGAATCCCACAGAAACAGGGTTGGACATCATAGGGTCCACCATGAGTGGACTGTATCTGTTTTTGGAGAGGTAAGTATCCCCAGCAAAAGATGGTGACGGCAAAAACTAAGTGAGTGAGAATGACCACCTGAAGGAAAATAACAGAAGGACACAGTGTTTTGGAAATGACAGTCTTCACTAGTGGGGATAGTTACAAAGCTTTCTTCGTTATGAATTAGCATACATGTTTTTATTGAAACTCTTGTAGACAACACAAAGTCCGAGATAGAAACGACAAGGAGCAGGTGCATCTAGTACAGGTAGAGCTGCTGTAAAAACCCACAGAATTCAGCAGCCAGCGCAACAAATTCTGGATCCTTGGCTTTTAGTTAGCAGTTAGCATTAGCAGCACATCCTGCGTCTGATGTGAAAGGACCTTTATGCTGCGCACTGTGGCTCACAGCAATGGTCCCGGGTCAGCCCTGACTTTGTGTTAAACTAATCCTAAAGTAATAATGGTATTTCTAACCACTGATATACCACAACTTTATCCTTTCAACAGCTGCTGAAAGTTAGGGGACCTAGCTTCTATCAATATTTACATAGAGATCCTCCAGCTTCAAACTGTATTACCCTTCAAGGACCTGCTGAACTGCAGATAGGTTTGGCTGTCGGAGGGGGCTTTTTTGAACTAAAAAGCCCCCTCCAACAGCCAAACCTATCTGTTCTCTGATTTGATAGTTAAATTTGTGATTGACATGACATTGACCAATCAGATGAAAGGAATAAAAATAGGGTCAAAATTCGTACTTGTAACTTGCAGAGTTTCACATGTATTTTTTTGGCTAAGTCCACATAAAAATCTTTTTTACGCACACACAAATTTTTTTTACACATACAAATCCTGATTTACAAGTACAAAATATTTATGACCACACTTTGAGCCCATATCCATCCGTCCGCCCGTCCGTCCGTCCATCCATCCATCCATCCATCCATCTTCTTCTGCTTATCCAGGGTCAGATCGAGAAGCCCAGACCTCCCTCTCCCCAGTCACCTTCTCCAGCTTATCCTGAGAAACACCAAGGCATTCCCAGGCCAGCAGAAAGATATAATTTCTCCAGTACATCCTGGGTCTGCCCCAGGGCCTCTTCCCGGTGGGACATGCCTAAAACACCTCACCCAAGAGGCACCAAGATTCATCCTTGTCAGATGCTCGAACCAACTCAACCGGTTCCTTTCTATATCGAGGAGCAGCACAGCTCCACTCTGAGCCCCTCCTGGATGGCCAAAGTTCTCACCCTATCATTGAGGGAAAGGTCAGCCACCCTTCGGAGGAAGCTCATTTCCAATTGCTTGTATCCACAATTGTGATCACTTGTGATCATATGTCAGGGAAGGATGTAGATCAATAGTAAACTTAGAACCAATCCTCAGTTGGGACAACTGTGTGCAGCCATAACCAGAGATACTCCTACAGTACAGCTCTTTCACATTAGTTTTGTATTTATCTTATGTGTGATGACCATTTAATCACCCTTTCTTCCTTACCTGTGCGATGCTGTTTGTCCTGTCTTTGGAGAAAATGACTTTTAAGGGCCTCGTTTTTCTATACAGAACAGAGAACGAACATTGAACAATGAGCATTGGAATTTCAGGAATCTTTGGATGACAAGAGTGAAGAACTAATTGTAGTTCATTTTAAAAACTGATCTGCTCACCTTATGAATATGACTGCAGAGAGGATTACGATAGCCAAAAAGAAAATAGTCATCGATGCAATTGCAGCTGATTTCACTAAACCTGGGAAACAAACTCTGGATTAGTAACTGGATTACAGGATTTTGGGTCTATTAACCCTAGAACACTATCGCTGGGTGAAAATACATTTACATGATTTCTCACTCCTGCAGCTGTTTGCGTGTCGAGGAGCCTGTGCCATCACCAGGGAAGTCTCAAATGTCCCAGGAATGGGTGGACCAAAGACCAGCTTTCCAGAGTCATTATTTTGTTTTAGGAGTTTTATTTTTCATTTTGTTAGACATGGCACAGTTGAAAGTAAAAGAAGACCACTCTAATTTGTCATGTGTTGTCATATTTTGATATATTTGATTACTGTTCATTGGTTATATTATACCGGGTATAAATCACCCGGCATTAGTGATCGTGTTACTATTTATAGCGATAGTGTTCTAGGGTTAAGAATGAACATAAAGCATATCAGACCAAAACCTTCTAGTTTATGACTCATGGACTGTGGTTTTGCATCTAATTCCTGCTAAAGTGGCTTTTATTCTGACAGCTGGTACGTTGTCGAGTAGGAGGAAGGATAGCTCCACAGTGGGTGGCATCAACTGTCAACCATGGAGGAGGACGTGTGATGGTCTGGGGCTGTTTTGCTGGATCCAGGATCGGTGACTTGTACAGAGTCGCCCTGAACCAAAACGCCTACGACAGCATTCTGCTTATCCATGTAATACCCTCTAGTATGTGCCTAGTTGGTCAGGGGTTCATCCTACAGAAAGATAATGACCCAAAATGTAGTCCAAGCTATTCCAGAACTACCTCAAGAAAAAAGAACAAGGTCGTAAGCTTGAAACCATGAAGTGGCCAGCACAGTCCTCAGACCTAAACCCCATCGAGCTAGTTTGGGATGAACTGGACAGAAGAGTGAAAGCAAAGCAACCTACAGGTGCTGCATGTTTATGTGAATTTCTGCAACAGATATGGTAAGAACTCTCTGAACAATGTTTGATTTCTATTGTAGAAAGAATGCCACAGGCGTGTTCAGCTGTTATATTTGCTAAACATGGCTTAGGTTTAAAATACATTTTGGAAAGACTGGGATGATCTAAAAACTTTTGACTGGTAGTCTACATTTTTCTATTTTTTGCAAAGTATTATATTTGGGTAATGCTGTATCTATTTATTCCTGATCTGATCTTATTTTCTCAATGTCAAAGTACTATAGGCACTGTCATCTATTTTGCGTGATTACAACTTCAACAAAAAAGAGAGAAATGGGGAGTTAGCCATCTGTAACATCTTTGAACTGGTAAATGCTGTTTTACATTAATAAAGTAAGAACAATATAACTAGTATTTTTGGAACTGCCTAGCAAAGACAATGATGTTTAACTGTCTAGTTGATGAATCACGCACACACTTAGATCCTAGTGTAATATTTCTACATGTATCAATGTTCAGGTCAATTTTTATTTATTTATTTCTGAAATGATGAAATGATGCAGAGATAAATGGGCAAATTTATAAATTTAGTCACTTACTTGCTGTAACAATCAGCTGTAAGGTGGAGTTATGATGTCCTCTTGTGTTCTGTGCAACACAGTAATAACTCCCAATGTGTTCGGGTCTGAAGTCAGTGATGGTGAAGTTCTGGCCTGATGCTTTTGCTGAGTCTTCATTCTCCTTGTACCAGGTGTAACTAGCTGCTGGGTTAGCATCACTGCTACAGGTCAGAGTCACTGAACTGCCCTCCACTATCTCAGCAGAGGGACTCACTGACACAGAGGGAAGCCTCGGAGGATCTGCAGCATATTGGAGACCAGTCGTCAATATTTGAAAGCCTTGTTTTGTTTAGGTTAATCAGTATTTATTTATTTTTTGACATTTTTAGAAACCCAATAATGCAGAGTCAGAATATATAGATTACATAAAACACATGGTTGTAAACTCTTTGCATGTACAGTACATTCAGAAAAGTGTTCACCACGCTTAACTTCCAGTTCCACATTTTTGTAATGTTACAGCCTTAAAGTTCTACACACAATACACCATAATGACAAAGTGAAAACATTTGCTAACCATTTAGAATAAGGCTGTAATATGACAAAATATGGAACAAGTAAAGCACGGGAAATACTTTCTGGATGTACTGTAATGTCTTAATCCAGTTTATCCTGTTCACACAGGGGCACAGTGACAGACTATAAATGGTGAGCATTAAAGCACACTAACAGAGAAAGAGACAAACATTCATATTGACCGCTACTGCCAGATTAGAATTACTGATTAACCTCATATGCATGTCCTTGGACTGTGGGAGGAAGCCAGAGCACCAGGAGAGAACCCACACAGGGAGAACATGTAAACTCCACACAGCTGGCAAGAAGATTCAATCCCAGAACCTTATCATACCTATAATTATAGTTTAGCATGTTTGCATCATAGATAGTATAAAAGACGGGCATGACGTGAAAAAGGAGGGAGGAGAGTCCGACTATAAAACCATTTACTTACTGCAAAGACTCAATCACAAGTCATTTGTCAGTTAGCAAATAATTTTGAAAAAAGTATGACCAAAAATTCTGGTCTTTTTTTTAGCCTCATCTAGTGCTAGTGAGTACTTAATAGCGCAATTATTTGCAACCAGACATGTTTTCTGAGCTGTTCACTGAAATACTTACACTCAACATCTATGTATAGAGTTACGGACTGTGCTGGTCCATACAGATTCTCAGCTTTGCACGAGTAGTTCCCGCTGTGCTCAGAGCTGATGGAGGAGAAATGGTACCTTCCCACTGGTCCATGAAGCAATAATTTGTTCTCCTTGTACCAGGTGTAATTAGCTGCTGGGTTAGCATCACTGCTGCAGGTCAGAGTGACTGAACTGCCCTCCACTATCTCAGCAGAGGGACTCACTGACACAGAGGCAAGCTTTGGAGCATCTGGAGGAGAAATAGAAAATATACTAAAAAACATGCATTCCTGTTCCTGTTTGACCTAAAATTTGTGACATATTAAACCTTTTCTATAACTGAATACTGATAAAGGTTTTAGACCTGCAGCATTTACTCTGACTCTATGACTGTATCGGGGTTTGTAAAGTGTGGCCTTGTTTGGTTGTAAAAAAAAATTGCTGTTAAAACTATTAATTATGCAAAGATAACTGTCTTCACTCACATTTCACATTGATAGAGATGACTTCAGATGGTCTTTGACCCAGCTCATTCTTAGCGGTACAATTATACTCTCCAGAGTCAGAAGACTGGATGGATCTGAAGATGAGCTCTTGTTTTGTACTGATTGTTTTTTTGTCCTTGTACCAGGTGTAATTAGCTGCTGGGTTAGCATCACTGCTGCAGGTCAGATTCACAGAGCTACCCTCCACTATCTCATGAGAGTTATTCAGCACCAGTACTGAAGCAAATTTTGGAGCATCTAGGAGAGAGAATATAAAGATTGATTAGATTTGATTAGATTTTAACAAACACAATAAATAAAGCAATTTAATTATCAGTCATTTTCTGAATCTGTTATCTTCAGCATATAAACGTGTTTTGTATAGATCAATTGAGTTTCTCAGTCTTACCACTCTCACAATTCACAGGACAGACTTTACATCTGCAACTAACCCTCTGTGTAGTCAGAGCACTGCTGCTTATCTCTTGTTCAAAATTGCCACACAGGTACGAGTACCGCAATGCTCATTACATTGGTAACGGTATCTTCTGAATTAATTAAGCATGCCTTCCAAAAACAAATTTAATGATGATATGATAAGGCTATAATTCAGGTTGGCTGGATTAGGCACAAAAATGATTTTCTCAGCTTTTAGAATTGATTGTTTCTGTCATGGCTGTGTGCAGGCAGGCAGAGAGGAAGGACCCAAAATGCAGGACTCACTGACGCAAAGGTAAACTCAAACAGCTTTATTGCAGCTTGCAGACTGAACAGAAGACTAACTATACTGAGGAAAAAATAAACTAACAGGCAGGCAAAACAGGTAACGGAACACACAGCGTAAACTGAGGGTAAGCAGACATTAACAACGCAACAAAGAGTGTGTGTTCCGTTACCGGCAAACACAGGGCTTATATACACTGGGGAGTAATCAGGGAATGGGAAACAGGAGGGAGACACAGCTGGGAGAAATTAGACTAACGAGACAGGGGAGAAGTAAAACTGAACATTATGACATCAGACTGGGACTATCAATATATAACAGGAAACACAGAACAATTTACAAAGACACAGACCTGACACTGAGGCAGACTGAAAGAATATAACACAGGGAACCCAAAGACGACAGAGACTAAAAGAAGAATTAACATCAAACTAAACTTATAACCAGAACCAAACTGAAACCTAGAATAATAATAAGCAAAAAAGCATATCTTGAGAATCATAACATTACGGAGCCCCGCAAGGGACATGGGAGAAAAAAAAATTAAGACGGACTTTTGCGAGATCTCGCAAAACAAACTCGGGATCTCGCAAAAGTGAAAACATTTCGGAGACCGCCTGCTCGAAGCCGACCGGGAGTTCGAAGCACGATGTGCCGGGAGAGCGGTGTTCCCCCCGGCTGTAGTAGGTCTCAACCTCCCGTTAGCTTCGAGATGGTGGGTGTCAGACATCTCCAAAAACGTCAGAGCACTTTTGCAAATATGTGATGTCTTGTAAACCGAGCAGTTATTTGACGTTTAAACAGCTACATTCACACCTCAAAATATCTTAAAAGTTTATTTTGTGACCCAGAAAGAGTAATAGTACAACTAAGTAGCTGCCGCCATTGTTGGAATTCAACTTTTGCAAAACTTTTGCGAGATCCCGAGTTAGTTTTGCGAGATCTCGCAAAAGTTCATCGTAATTTTTTTTTCTCCCATGTCCCTTGCAGGGCTAGATTATGATTTAGAACATAAATATAATCTAGAACAGGGGTCTGCAACCCTAGGCACGCGTGCCACAGTTGGCACGCGAAGGGTTAACTGATGGCACGACCATAGCTGGACTGGCTATCGGGCATTTGCTGGGTGGCCAGATTATTTTTTTAAATTTTTTATTGTAACGGTATAAACAATGAAAGGTGGTGGATTGGCCAGATGCTGGCCGGTGTGTAAAAAATAACTCAGTTGTTTGGTGGTGGCTGTGGTGGAGCTTCCACAGATTCAGTAACATTAGCAAGTGGTGGAAGCCAACAGGTGGATGAGGGAAAGGGGAGGCAGGAGGAGGAGAGACCCAAGGTGGCCGCTGGTCCGAGTTTGAACTGAACTTCAGGTAAGAAGTTATGACCTGCAGTCTGTCTGGGTCAGATATAAACCAAGTTTAGGTGGAGTTTATTTTCGTTGTGCTGACTTTCTACAGTCAGTTACAATAACTCGTACTGCATACTAGCTAGCATGATGGATTTTCTATACAGCTGGGTGGGTGCTATGATGTTACTGATAGTGAACTTTATTTTATTTATAAGGTTAGTTAGTAGAGTTGCCAACTGTCCCGTAAAAAGACGGAATCCTCCCGCATTCAGAGACAATATTTGTGTTTCGTGTTGAGCTGAGAAGGGATGCAGTTTGTGTGGTTTTTTTTACATTCTAGCTGAAGTATGGGACAAAGCTGGAGTTATTCTGTGTCGTTACGCTGCACAGCTGCCTCATTCTTTCCCCCTCCCTCACCTGTTGCTACTTTAATCATGAAACTGATCAATGATCAGCTGATCGGCTTTTCTCTCTTGTTTGTTTATCGCCACTTTGCGCCAGAAAGAAGAAACCGCCGGATGTCGCACTAAACAACAGCAGCACATTTAAGCTTGATCAGCTGTTGTTAGAATTTATTTAATATTACTTTCTAGTGGGCAGCACGGTGGCAAGGTGGTTAGCACTGTTGCCGCACAGCAAGAAGGTCCTGAGTTCAATTCCACCATCAGGCCGGGGTCTTTCTGTGTGGAGTTTGCATGTTCTCCCCGTGTTTGCGTGGGTTCTCTCCGGTACTCCGGCTTCCTCCCACTGTCCAAAGACATGCAGCTTGTGGGGATAGGTTAACTGGATAATCCAAATTGCCACTAGGTGTGAATGTGCGAATGGTTGTCTGTCCCTTTGTGTTAGCCCTGCGACAGACTGGCGACCTGTCCAGGGTGTACCCCGCCTCTTGCCCTATGACAGCTGGGATAGGCTCCAGCGCCCCCCGCGACCCTGAAAAGGATAAGCGGAAGCGAATGGATGGATGGATGGATTACTTTCTAGTATCAGCTGATGTTTGCTGGAGCCACAGCTGTAAAAGCTGCTGGTCATGATATCGGTTTGGATATGTGGCGAGAGGGAAACATGAAATCAGGAGATGTCCTTACTGAATCATCAGAGATGAACAGGTGATGGAGAAACAGGTTTACCTTTTAGGTGACATGAATGAGTTGAAGGGAAGTTATGAACTGTTTCTGAGAAATAACACCAGGATCTGTTTCTAAGTAGCTGACAGCTGGTAACTGTGCAGGGGCGGGTCTAGCAAAGTTTTGCCAGGGGGGGCAGGTAGGGCATTAACAGGGAAAGGGGGGCACAAAGATGTACTTTCTTATTCTCATTTAAAATGTCTGGCTGTTATTAAATAATTATCTGAATCTTACAACCAAAGGTGTTATCTGATGTAAAATGTATAGAAATCATACATATACCAACAAGACAGTGTACATCACTGTCACAACAGCGTTTGTTTTCATTCAAAGGCTTTATGGCTTTAATACCTGGTGGGCAAGTCTTTAGTCAAAATGCCCGCGCTGATTTTTTGTCCCAGTCCAGCCCTGGGCACGACACCCAGGGAATTAATCTGAGAAGGTGCATCAAAAAATAAATGGCCGCACCTCGGTGCACACTGCAAATTGGGACTTTCAGGTGTATGGACCAATGTTTTATTTTCTGATCAAACCAGAGATCTTTAATGAGCAGCTGGATTTGTCTCGCATTAACTGGCTGAGTTAATACCAGTTAATGCGACATCGAAGCAGCTGGAATCCACAGCTGTGTGTGTTCATGGAGCTGCATTTTCACCTGCTGGACATCACTACCTGACAAGTTTAACTGTCTTCAGAACATTGCAGAGGCCTTATTGACAGTACTTGGCTCTAAATATCTGTGTGAGCAGATTTTCTCTCACATGAGGAGTGTCCTCAGGTAGCCATCTGAATGGGCACTCAGAGACCTGTGTCTCTGAGTGGGAGACCAGAGATCACATTAACATGTGTGTCTTTGTATTAACAGACATGCTATATTGGCTTAGTTTATTTTTCTTATCATCGTTGTGAGGAGACCATAAATAACATTTGTATTTTCTGTTGTACAGTTCATTTGCTGTTATGGAGTTCTTGTTATGGATAAAAAGTGTCTTTTTTTTGTTTCAAAATAGCTGATAACTATTCGCTGACAGCTGCCAACATCTGCAAACAAATATAATTCTAGAAAGTGGTTCTATATAGTGCGTAACTGTTCATATAGAGCGTTATTCAATTTATTGCTAATGCAATCATATGGCACACTGACTTCTGAGGAAATTTTAAATGGCACTCGTCATCAGAAAGGTTGCCGACCCCTGGTCTAGAAAAACATCAAAATATAAGAAACAGAAAATGCTGGGTCAAAATGACCCAGAACTGTGACAGTTTGGTTTGAAATGGGTAATTAGTTCAAGTTTAGTTAACTCTTATTTATCACACGTTTAACATTGATATCCATATTGTGACTGCAGAATCATCATGTTCCTGAATTATGAAGAAAAAAAAAGTCACATGAAATAGGCCTGGCAGTGAGAGAACAATGAACGATCTTTCCAAACTTCCAAAGGAAGAGCTCCTTGTTTCCTTACATGAAGCAGATTTCCTGCTCAAAAATCGTTCGGCGTACGGCCGTCTTTCATTAGAGTATATGATATCTTCACTATGCAGTAGCCTACAGCTGGGCAGTGAAAGGAGCTGATATATCCTGTCCTCTGATCACGAACACACACAAAACTGAATGAAGGTTTCAATTTTGTGAACCTGACTCGAACTATCGTCACTTTGAAGTTATTTATAATCTGTCAGAATGATAAAAGTCTGTGACTGAATCATGAAGTGAACTCACACACTGGTGGAGAGTGGTAATCCTCATATCCTGTGAAAGCACAGGAGATGTTGTCTCCAGGATAAAAGCAGTCTGTATAAGTAGAAGTTTGCTGTTTTGTGTTTTTCTGTCCGTTCTTGAACCAGATGAAAGAAAGACGACCAGCTGGACTGCAGCTGCTTTCACACTTCAGCTCTGCCTCAGTCTGACACTCATGGACTGGTATTATTCTGCTCACCTTCACCTGCAGAGCTGTGTGAAATTAAAGTATTCACATTGTTAAATAGTCAAACCACAAAGACACCAACAAGTAAATAATTAACAACACAAGATTCAGTTTGTAAAATTCAACTGAATGAAATTATGAGTCACTGTGTGTTGATCAGTACCTGTGACAGTCAGAGTTGTTCCAGGTAAACTACTCTTCCATTCAAAGTCTTGTGTTTTGAATTTGAAGTGATACTCGGCTGAATCACTCTCTGTCAGGTCTCTGATTCTCAGAGTGGAGCGTCCTCGCTCTGTTTCAGTCACCTCAACACGACCTGCATACTGGGAGTCTTCTGTGAGGTCCTCAGATCCACGACCAGAACGGAACCAGGACTTTGATTGGATTGAACTTTCATAACTGTTGTAAGTACATGAAATGTCCACTGATGAGCCTTTGAATGCACAGATTTTTCTTTTACTGTAATTCACTTTGTTGCACCGTTGACCCTGTGTACCTGAAAAATTACAATTAAAACATTTTAAAACAAATTTAATGACAGAACATGACATTAATTATTACCCAGATAAGAAGTTTTAATTCACGTAAAACCTCAAAGTGAACTCACAAACTAACGAAGAGTGAAAATCCTCAAATCCTTTTAAAGCACATGAGTAGCTGTTTTTATTGTCATATGACCTTTGATATGGGTAGCTGTTTGAAGTGTCACGTGACACGTCATAAGAAGAAGAGCTGGCTCCAATCACTTGTTGTCCATTTTTGTACCAGACATAAGAAACATAAGGATCACATCTGGTGACACAATCCAACTGTCGTCCATTGAACCCTCTGACCTGAACATCTTGACCAGTGGACAAGAAACAATAAATAAGATGTCAGTCACTCTCACACTGAAGGAGTCATAATAGGGAATTCAGTTCTGAGTAGATGAATTCATGAAAATGATCATTCTCTCAAAGTGTAAACATGAAATCCCTCAAAAGTTAAAAGTGAAAGTGCAGTATATGTATATACATATATGTGTGTATATATATATATATATATACATATATGTGTATATATATATATATATATATATATATATATATATATATATATATATATATATATATATATATGCAGATAAAGTATAAAGTTGTTCCTGATTAAATATCCATCAGTGTGTGTTGATCAGTACCTGTGACAGTCAGAGTTGTTCCAGGTAAACTACTCTTCCATTCAAATCTTTGTGTTTTGAATTTGAAGTGATACTCGGCTGAATCACTCTCTGTCAGGTCTCTGATTCTCAGAGTGGAGCGTCCTCTCTCTCTTTCAGTCACCTGAACACGATCTGCATACTGGGAGTCTTCTGTGAGGTCCTCAGATCCACGACCAGAACGGAACCAGGACTTTGATTGGATTGGACTTTCATAACTGTTGTAAGTACAAGAAATGTCCACTGATGATCCTTTGAATGCACAGATTCTTCTGTTGCTGTAATTCACTCTGTTGCATGAATCATCTCGGACACCTGAAACATTAAATGATTTTGAAGTCAGATTTAGAAAGTAGTTACTGTGAGTTTGACTATTTTTATTCAGATGTATGTAATGACTCTATGAGATGGTTTTATGTAACTGAAATAAACTCACACACTGAAGGAGAGGAGAAATCTCTTACAGCACAGGAGTAGCTATCTGAAGGATTCAGATTGGCTGAATACCGATACTGGTTTCTACTAGAAATCTTGTGTCCATTTTTGTACCAGATGTAGGAGGGATGATAATTTAGTCGACAACTACTCTGACAAGTCAGTGTTGCCCAGTTGGAATATGATGATGTTTCCACGTGTACCTGAAGAGCTGATTATGTCAAGAAATAATATCAGAGGAGAAATTTTAACATCCATTATCCATACGCAAACACACACAGTTATGTTCATAACAAGGTTTGACTGATGTGTAAATAAAAATGTTACCTGTGACAGTCAGAGTGACTCCAGGTAAACCAGTAAAATTTTTCTGGTTTGTTTCAAACCTGAACTTGTACACAGCTGAGTCGCTCTCTCTCAGGTCTCTGATTGTCAGAGTGTAGCCCTTCCAGTCAGAACTGTACGACACTCGACCTGCATACGCTGGGTCTGTTTTCAGATCTTCAGGATTATAATTGTTCCCTTTAGTGAACCAAACTCTTTTTAACACAATTACTCTTGAAGGGTGTTTGAAGGAGCAGCCTATGACCACTGTTGATCCTTTAAAGGCACAGATCTGAGTAGAAGTGTAAGTCACTGCATAATCATTCTGACTCGGTACCACTGTAACACAGAACACATCAGAAACTAGATTAATGGCAACAACAAACATATTGTTTCAGTAAAAGTTCTGAGAACCTTTTCTCAGAATAAGCAGCACAGATTTATTGTTCCTGAGATTTTTTATCATGCATATGGTATTAAGTATTTAGGAAGGTATTTTTGTTTTTGTTGTTCTTGTTGTTTACATATGCGAGACCATGTCCATTCAGAAGTCTTCATCCAGTCAATTTCTGAGTGAGTTAATGATGTGATTTTTCTTTGAAAACAAGTCTTTGCAGGCTGTGAGAATGAGTCAAAACAGTAAGTACATCCATCCATTCGCTGGCAGCGGGCTGCAGCCTATACCAGCTGTCTTAGGGCAAGAGGCAGGGTACACCCTGGACAGGTCGCAGGTCTGTTGCAGGACTAACACATAGACAGAGATAACCATTCACTCACATTCTCCCGCATTCACCCTATGGGCAATTTAGTGTTTCCAATTAACCTATCCCCACTAACTGCATGTCTTTGGACTGTGGGAGGAAGCCAGAGTACCCGGAGAGAACCCACGCAAACACGGGGAGAACATGCAAACTCCACACAGAAAGACCCCGGCCTGACGGTGGAATTAAACTCAAAACAGTAAATCAGTAAATCAAAAACAAGATAATAATAATGGTATCTGTGGGTTTGTTATTACAAATATAACAATTTGCATAATACATCCATTACAGAAATATGACAAAATGTTGTCAAATGTTGTCTATGTAAAATAAATTGCAGTGGCATGAAAGGGCCATTATATAGTGTAGTAAATTATTCAGGTGACATACAAATTTCGCTGTGTGCCTAGAATTTATCTCACAATATAATTTACAAAACATGTTTAGGAACCAGGAACTATGTGTTTGTGCAAAAAACAAAGAAAAGAAAAGAAAAGAAAAGAAAAGAAAAGAAAAGAAAAGAAAAGAAAATGGCTGGGAATTCACTTTCTGTTTATCTGTTAGTTTCTGTTAAGAAACTTCAACCCAAGTTAAAGCAGCCTGAAAATTGTATTTGTCCATTAAATGCAGTGGAGACAATAAATAAAAAAAACTTTTCTACAATCTGTATTCAGTTGCAGTATTGGAAATGCAAACCTTTAACAGCTATGTGCTGCAGATGGTGTGGTGTAAAAACCAATCAAAAACAGTTCAGTTGTGATCTACCTCAAGACTGACTTACTATTACAGAATTACCTGGCAGCGAGAGAAGGAAGAGAACCAATCCAGTTGCTGCTGCAGTTGAACTCATGGCTGCTCCTCTCGTCTCATGAATCCCATCAGCAGGTAGATCACACAACATGTAACATGTTGTAAACCAGCCACAATTTCTGCCAGTGTTGAAGATGCTGTCTCTGAAGACCGTGCTCTCTGTGGTTGGAAAATGTAACAGAGTTATCTGGCTGTCTTCCTTCCTCTGTACATGCTTAACATGCATGAACAGACTTTAAACCTGTAAACCCCCGCGCTTAAATAAAGAAGTGATTCTCTCACAACACTTTGCATGCAGCTTTATGTTCTTAAAATATCACCTTAAGAAAAAAAGGACTGCCTCTGATACAACTGCTGAGGACAATAGAAAACATTTTAACATGAGTCTTTTTTGAAAACTTCAGGCCTGACTTTATTAATGATCATTTTGAAAACTGGGCCATGAATAGATGTTTCATGTTTCATGGGTTCAAGTTCAGTTTAAATCTCTCTAGAGCTGTTTTTTGTCCAGAAGGAAGATAATAACTGCTGAGTGGAATCCTAACAGTTCAGTAGTAGGACGGCTAAAAAGTATGCTAGGTATAGCTAATATACTGATAGAGTTTTAAATGACTAAAAAATGTTCTTTGGCAAGCTAGGCTAACCCTTAAAACAAGTTTAAGTAGGGATGTTTTGTTACCCCCACTTCTGTGTGTAGTGTGGCTGGTAAAAGTGAGGGTAAACAATACCCTGATGCAAAAAGGAAACAAAACAGAAAGAATCACTAAGTGCCCAGCAAAGTTAAAATTGATGCAGCAAAGCTGATGGGAAATTGGGGATTGCATAAACTAGAGACTAGACTCAGACAATATTTAAGGATCTTCTGCCAGCTC
This sequence comes from Aulonocara sp. 'chitande type north' Nkhata Bay, assembly GCF_057382095.1. NCBI lineage: Eukaryota > Metazoa > Chordata > Actinopteri > Cichliformes > Cichlidae > Aulonocara > Aulonocara sp. 'chitande type north' Nkhata Bay. The sequence continues at coordinate 6,174,140 of NC_141349.1, forward strand.
TGTCACAGCCCCACAGCCATGTGCCTTGCTTTCTGCCTTGAATTCTTAGTTATTATAATCAAGAGTGAGTTATGTGTTGTTATCTTGTTATTTCTCTGTAGGAAGTTTAGATTAAGATGCCACGTCAATACTTGCCATCTCACATATTGATGTGCAGTTTAAATATTGATGTGGTGGGAAAGAAGGTTTGCTGTGTCTCACAAGCATGCACAAGGTTACAGGAGACAGGCAGCAGCACCCTGACTGCCAAGTTTCAGGATGAAATCCCTGGACCCAGTGTCATTACCCTACACTGCTGCAGTGTGTTACTTTAGTGCAAAGTCTTTATAAAATCAAGGAGACTGTGGTAGAAGATGATTGTTTTCTAAAGCTCTAGCAATGTTTTGAATCCAACAAGTCCAACAAATGCAGTGCCTCCAAAAAGCTGTTAAATGACTCTTCTAAAAGATTCAGTATCCAGCAAAGGAGTAAATAATGCAGTGGGGTTTTGAGTTCTTAATCACACAAAAGTTATGTTCAAAACCTTTGTTATGAATCCTGATTCTGTTTAAACTGCTACCTCGGTTAGAGGACTGCACGGTTAAGATGCAACCACAACATCTAAAATCGCTCAACAGTTCTCTTTTGCCACAAAGATTACATAAACCTTTTCACCAGGGGCAAACCAGAGCACAGGATCAGAAAATGAAACCAGCAGATACAGAACATTGCAGCTCAAACCAGCCCCTGAATACTGTGGTTAATAAAAAAGTGGTAACTGGTGTGGCAGCTGGAGCCTGTTAACACGAGGGCTTCACTTGCAGGTGGAGCAACCACAAAGCCAGCCAGACTCGCCACCTGAGAGAGAAAGAGGAAAACAAAATACATGCCTGACAGTCAACAGGACCAAAAGGATCAGTGGGTGTGTGTGGGTGTTCCTGTGCTCCGTGCAGGTCTGAGAGCCACATCAGTGTTCTTCTTCAAAACTGTGTTCGTACCTCTCATCAGTTAAGAACCTGCTCGATGACGGACTTATGATCTGCAAAGGGCACTGGGACCTCCTGATGAAATCCACAGCGTGTGTAGATTAGTTTATTAACAGGTGACACATAACAGAAAAGACTAAGTCAGGTATGTGCTGACTCAGCAAGGACTCTATAAAGAAAAGTGAAACACAATACCGGAGAGTTTTCCTTTAAATTTTCACCTGGTGCCTGTGAACTGTTCATTCTTTTAAATGCTTTGGATTCAGTTTAACTCAGTTCAAGTTTATTTAGAAAGCACCAAATCAAAGGTCCCCTCAATGACCTTTGTACTGTAAGGTAAAGACTCTTAAGTAATAAGGATCACAGTGGGCATTACAGCTGTCACTGCTTATTTTCTAACATTACACAGAGCAACATGTGTATCAAGACAGATACACATCAGTACAGCCTCTGCACTCATTAGATGTAACTAATACTTGCCTGAAATCTAAGATTAATCTTCACACCAAGGATTTCTTCTGATCTTGAAAATGTTATTTTTACAGTTCAGTTCAGTGACTGTGAGCTAAACACACACACACACACACAAATGCGCTCACTCTCCTTTGCTGAAGTGTGTGAGTGTCCTCTTGTGTTCATAACGATGTCCTGCAGTGTTGCAGATATATTTCAGCCAGAAATGATCACCTACACAGCTCTGGTTTCTTCCTCTGCCACCGATGAAAGACAGCATGGATGTGCTGTAGGTGTCATTATGTGTATTTAATATGAAGCCATCATTTAGCAGTCTCAAAGGATTAATTACTAATGAAGCTGCTCGTGACCATTATCATTTACACGTATCATTGTCCACCCGAGATTTACTTATTCTTTTAATGACTCTGATTCTGACTGAAATGAAAATGAATACATTATACAGATATGAATACAGCTGGTTTTATTTGGACCTTTCACAAAACACTGTTATGGTAAAAATGGCCTGTATTTGTATAGCGAAAAGCTGCTCAGATGACAGTGTCATCAAATGAAAGTAGCTCAGGATGCAGAGCGGGTCATCTACATCAGAAGGTTGGTGGTTTGGTGCCTGGCTGCTCTCAGTCTGCATGCCAAATATCCTTACACTTCCTTCAGAGTATAAATGTGTATGAATAGAAGGCACTTACGCTTTGAAAAAAAAGTGCTTGTCTGAACAAATGTGAACGAAGCAAATTGTATGAAGCATTTTGAGTGCTCTGATAGAGTAGAAAAGTGCGCTATAATAACCAGTCTATTTACTATTTAGCAAGGACAGCAACCACAAAAAACAGGAAGATGTAGCATGTTCATAAACAGGGATTATACTGGCAAAGGACGAGTTGATTCCTAAACTAAAAGCTGGAAGAGAAAGTGGAGACGTGTCTTTTTGAAACTGAAAAAGAAGCAGAGTTGATAAGAACATGCTTGTATAGCCGGCAGCCAAGAAAATACAATAAAATGAGGAAAAATGTCACCAAACTAAATCAAAAGTAAAAGACGGCTGTAGAGCCAAGCAGAACAAAGCCATAAAACAGAATGTCAACAACCTACATTAGTGGAAGGGAAGCTTTAACACAAAGTCCAATGAAATTGCAGGTTCGGTTTGCAGGGTGAGGTGCATTAATTAAGAAAGCAATAAAATAGCTTATACATTTTGTACACGGAAGTCAAAACAATTTAGTAACAAGTCTGACAGAATACCAAGAACCTGACAGAGAGGAGGAAAACTGAACGATCCACTCATGGTGCTGATAAACCCATAGCTGCTCCTTTCATCTCTATTCAAACCCATCTGCAGGCACACTCTGCCCCGGGCAAACTCAATTAGCTAACATATAGAGCACTTGTTCAGGAGGATGTGGTCTCGGACAACACAAACAAACGAAAACCCACTTCTGTTTAGATTGTGGTTGGTAGACTCCTCAACAATAAATCAAATAGCTCACAATGGGATTGCTTTCTTCTGCCTCACATTACTGAAAAATAAGAGTTTAATACGCATGAACACACATAATGAGAGCGTCTGTATCTCTGTCTTCTGTTTTAATAACACAGAGCGAAGATCAAACCATCACTCCCAAACCCGAGAATTTCTCTGAAGAACAAATGCAAGCAGCTGGAAACTAAAACAACAAACAGTAAGGGAAAATAAAAGGTCTCATATATCAGTTTTTATTGTTTTATGCAAATATTTATACATTTTATATGCAAAATCTAATTTTACTGATATGAAAATAACTTCTTTTTAAAATCTGTCCCAGTGTCGGACTAAAGTGTTTCCAACATGGTTCAACCAAACATTTGGACCATAAATCTCTGCGACATGCGTCTGTGCACAAACCAGGAGCTCCTGTTTCTGAAATCCAAGTGAAGCCTTGAAAAATACATTTCCACTGAGGACTGTCTCTGCTACAAGATTTTCTTTAAAATGGATTTATTCTTCCCCGGATCAGGGTCTGCATAACGTCCTTCATTATTTCAGAGTCACATCTTCTGACTTTGGTTATCACATGTGATCCATGTCTCAGGTTTCTTCACAAACATTCAGTTGTCAGTGTTCCCAAGTGGACTTTGATGTGCCTTGCGGGCAGGAGCTGAAAAGATAAGGGACATCATGGTTGCCAAGACTTCTTGTCTCGACCTTGCTGGTCTGGTATGTGTTTGAAGCGGCACTTGTCGCCATAGAAACAGCCTGTGGTCCGCCAGTAAAAGCACTCATCTCCATTTAAAGGTGCCCGCCATCGGGACCTGTGTGGACAGAAGCAGAGGAGATCCGATAAGAGATCAATAAGAAAAGTAACATCTCTCAGCTACTACTGAAAACTATTCTACGGTGATTTTGTTTGTGTCACACTGTAAGGGACCCTCCCTCTGGAAAGCCCACAGATACACATTAATGAGTCGCTCTGTACCCAGAGGCAGCTGAACTTGGCTGAGTTCCTGCAGTGTTGGAGGCCAAGCTGCTGCTGCTTCTTTGCATGGAGGACACAGTCCTGTGGATCCAGCGATCTGGGTACCTCATCACCAGCTTGTTGCCCCCGAGCTCCACCCCCTGGACAGAAGGACACAGTGCAGTTAAACTTCTTTAAGACAAATTTTCATGACAATATTCAGTTTTTTGACACTCAGAAGTATCAATCAGCGTAACGAGACACAGACAGTCCCAATGATGAAGACAGTTTCTAGGCCCGTCACACACCTGCAGCTTGTCCAGGGCTTTGGCAGCCATGTTGGCGTTCTTGAAGTTGACAAAGGCACAGAAGCGTTCATGAAGAACTCTGATGCTTTCAATCTCACCGAAGCTGAACACACACAGAAAAGGTTAATACTATTAATAAACTATCACTGCTGGAAACTCTTTAAAGCTTTAATGTCTTCATAGACACACACAGACACACACACACACACACAGTCTTTACATTTTGAAGAGATCACAGAGGTCCTTCTCTGTAACTTCCTGTGTAACGTTTCCAACCCACAGAGAGCGACAGTTTCTGAAAGACAGGAGGAAAAAACAGAGAAGCGAAGGAAACGAGTGTGGCGACCACACAGAAGGGAAAGTGTGGTTATTGTTCAGTGTTAACAGATGACAAAGATGCAGAACTATTTTCTCACTTGTATCTACATGTCTCTTTCTATGAAGGAAATAAAAGAAACTTGTTGTGTTTCATTCCATTCAAATCACAACAAAGATTTCCCTGAAAGGTGCTCTGGGTTTCTGAATGTGTGATAGATGGGTGAGGTAATAACCTACCCACTCTGGTCCTGCTGAGAAAAGAGCTTCAGAGCTACGAGAGAGAAAAACGAAATACTTTGTCACAAAACGATTTAAACAAACAAACTCCTTAAACTTGCTTAAATTTTGGTTTTATTACAAAATACTGTCATTATGCAACAGTGCTGCCTCATGGTGGACAAAGGTGACATTGCAGGCAGTTCTTACTTCTGGCTTCAAATTGGTTGACGACTGCCTGAACAGTGGTGAACTTTTGTAGAAGCTCTTTGCTCTGTCTGTATAACATAATAATGATAGCTTATTTCTATCAAACCATGTTTTCAGTTTAATCATTTCTTGTGTGACAATTTCCAAAAGCTGCTGTAAGTTCTCTCCAGTACAAAAAATATTTGTATCATCTGCAAATAGAATAAACTGTAGTATATCTGATGTTCTGCATATATCATTGATATAGAGGATAAACAGCTTTGGTCCCAATACTGACCCCTGCGGAACTCCACAAACAATGTCCATACACTCTGATTGATATTCCCCAATTTTCACAAATTGCTGCCTGTCTCTCAAATAACTCTTTACCCATTCTAACACCACTCCTCTAATGCCGTAGTACTCCAGTTTATCAAGTAATATGTCATGATTAATTGTGTCAAAAGCTTTTTTTAGGTCAATGAATACACTAACTATACATTGTCTTTTATCTATATTGTTGGTGATATTTTCGATCAGTTCCATTAATGCCAATGATGTTGATCTATTTGATCTGAAACCATACTGACTATCCATTATTATTTTGTGTTTATCTATAAATTTGTCAAGTCTATTACTAAAGACTTTTTCCAGTATTTTTGAAAACTGAGAAAGTAGAGAGACAGGCCTATAATTTGTGAATTGGTGTCTGTCACCATTTTTAAACAGTGGTGTTACTTTAGCTGTTTTCATTTGTTTTGGGAATGTACCAGTTTGTAAGGACAAATTGCAAATGTGTGTTAAGGGTTTGGAAATGCCCTCTATCACTCTCTTAACGATTTCCATATCAATGTCGTCAGAGTCTGTAGAGTTTTTTGTTTGTGATTTCCCAACAATATCAATGATTTCCATTTCTTCCACCACCGTTAAGAACATTGAATGAGGATTGTGGTCAATGAGTCTAGTTTCTTTCTCTACAGAATCTGTTATATCAGGAATTGTTTCAGCCAAGTCTGGCCCAACACTTACAAAGAATTTATTGAACTCATTTACCACATCTCTCATATTAGTAATATTTCTATCATTATTTGCGAAATACAAATACGAAGGATAGTCTGCCTGCCCCGAGCCCTTTTTGATGATGGTATTTAATGTTTTCCAGATCCCTGTAATATTATTTTTATTCATAATCAGTAATTTTTCATAGTATTCCTTTTTACATGACCTTAAAATACTCGTTAATTTATTTTTATATTTCTTGTATTTATTTTCAGCTTCTGTACTTCTGTTCAATATAAATTCTCCGTATAAGGTATTTTTCTTCTTACATGCATTTTGCAATCCTTTTGTAATCCATGGGCACTCTGCATATTTTTGTTTTTTACTATATTTCTTTACTGGGCAATGACTATTATATAACAGTTTAAATTTTCCTAAAAAAATCTCATAAGCTTTATCAATATTTTTTTCCTTATACAGCATCTCCCATTCTTGCTTGAGTAAATCACTTTTGAATGCGTTTATTGACTCTTCTGTTCTCACTCGTTTGTATTTTATTGTGTTTTGCTGTTTAACCTTCCTGTAATTGCTGTTATACACTATAAAAACAGGTAGATGATCACTGATGTCATTAATTAGGAGACCACTTATGGTTCTATTTTCTATTTCATTAGTAAATATATTGTCTATTAGGGTTGCCGACTGTGCTGTAATCCTGCTGGGCTTAGAGATCACTGGAAAAAGTCCCAAGCTATACATTGTATTAATAAATTCCTCTGTCGCTCTCTGCTTGTTTGGATTTAGTAGATCTATGTTAAAATCCCCACAAATGAACATGACTTTTTGATTTGTCCTAATGACAGTTTGATTTAATAAACACAGAATTGACTTTTTATTGCTCATTTTCAGCAAAAAAGAATTCTTACAGAATATTGGCTTATAACAATAATAAGCTTTTATCTATTTTCTAAGTCATCTAAGTTCAATGTCTAATCTCACATTCGATGAAATTCAAACGTAAACTACAACAGATACACATCTAAAACTGTGTGAATAAATGAAGGAATCTGGTGGAGTTTAAGGAAATGTACAGCTGAGTTGAGCTTTTTCTCTCAGTCGTGTCCCATCGTCCTGTTGGACACCAGCAGTAAACAGCTCACTTTGGTTTGTCTGCATTTCTAAGCACCAACAGTAACTGGTGTTCCCAAGAATTTAGGATGTTTTATACTTTTTTAAAGAATGTGAAATGTTTTTGTAAATTTAAGTTTTTAAAATATCTTCCAGGCAGCTGTTATACCCCAGAACCCTGAAGTCACTCGTGACGTTCCTCACCATGAGCTGAAGGACCCGACAGTTAAAGAGTTTTTTGGATGCTTCCTTACAATTCTGATCCAACTCCAGCACCTTCTCCAGGGCCTTCTCTGCTTCACTGTACCGCTGTCATTTACACAGACACGCAACAGCAGTTAGTGAAAGAAGGAGTGGAGGAAATAAAATGATAGAGTGTTGTAGCATCTTTTATGCAGAAACATATAAAAATAAAGACACAGTTGCTTGGCATTGAAATGTATTATTTGTTATATAGAACTCACTGACCTTTAACCCCACCAGAGCACAGCCCTTACGAAAGTATCCCTTCGGCCAGTCGGGAGCCAGCTGGATGGACCTTCGAGCATCACTCAGAGCTGAGGAGTACCGCTCCAGAAACCAGTGACAGTACGACCGATTTCCATATAACCTGAGGCACAAGAAGAGACACGAACACACAGGCAGCAGGAGACTTTACTCAACCAAAGTGGATGTGAAAAAGGCTGAAGTCTGAGCTGGAGTCTGGGTTCACAGGTCAGCTCACCTGTGATCTTTGGGGTCGCAGAAGATGGCTTCTGTGAACATGTCCACCGCCTCTGTGTACTGGGCTTGCTCGAACATCTTAATGCCCTGCACTGGAGAAGGTCACACACACTTTTATGCGTAGAGTAGGGGTGACACATTCATTTTTTTGTCTTAATTCTTACTTATTACGCACTATCTGGTCACTTTATTAGGTATGTTTTTGGCTAGGCCAAACCATCCAATGTAGCAATGTCTGTTTTCAGTTGTCTGTGCTGCTGCAACCGTCTGACTTTCATAAACAGCAACTCGCTTTCCTACAGGCAAACAATCCAGCAGCAACAATTTATGATTAGCATTTTCCTTTTTGTTTATCATTATTAATATTATTATCATTACAACTGTTGCCATTATTACAGACTCAGTAATAAACAAAGTAGACTGATCACTTTTGTTGACAATATTTTAAAAAACTGAAAACGTAGCTGCTTCCTAAACATAAAATTTACAAGACGTGCATAATTAAAAGGCCAATGAGTATATATAAGCACATATTATTCATGAGTTACATAATCGAATACCGATCAACGCTCCTGAAATAGACACCATCTTTTAGAGAGAAGAAATATTTCTTCCTTTTTTGGGGAATGACTAAATATTTTGCAAATTTGGTCCAAAATTTGGAATTTGACTGGGCTTAAATCTAAAAATGGACCGATGGCATCTTGTGCACTGAAATTATTGCAAGGCTGCAGCAATGTTCCCTCTAAGGGGCGCGCGTGCGCAATTGCGCACTGCTGGCACGGTCTCTGCGCACAAAAAATCTGTTTTGTGCACAAAAAAAATCTAACCTGAATTGAAATTAAAGTAAATACATTAACAATCTGTTTTGCAGTGTTAGTCAGTGACTGGCTGCTCCCGTATGGGATCAGAACGCTGCCACCTTATCCCATAGTCCAGCCAATCACGCGATTCACATTCGTATATACGCAGCTAATCAACGTCGTTGACAGGCTATGACAGCGTCCTTATGTGCCGACACCGGTGTTTTAGCGAGCAAAACGGCGTGGCTGATGTGGAGTGAAGCCACGTTAATGACAACGTGTACAACCATTGGAGATGTGAGCAGGACAGATGGAACCCAGCCTTTCCTATTGGTCAAAAAATGTACCATGTGTCGACCAATCAAAAATAATATGGCAACATGGCATTTAGTGGTTTAAGAAGGGGGAAGTTTTAGGAGTGACGGCGGTGTTTGAGATGTGAGAGATTTGCGACGTTTAGCCCATATCTTGTGTAGTTAGTGTGTAGTGTAGTCAGTAGTTTTATTGTGTGTGTCAGAACAATGAGGCCACTGCTGAATGTTACAGGTGTTACAGCAGTGATACATCTCCTGCTATCAGGCTGTTGTTCTCCTTCATCTCATAGTGGACAGAAATTACTTTTTGGAGTGGCACAAATAATTTGTGTGGCATCAAATTTGATGCAGAACAGCTGATTGTTCTGTAAATAATTTGAAATGTTTATTTAAAAAAACGCCTTGGCTGCATTTTTAGGTAAACAGCTGCAAAAAACTTTGTTTGCAAAACTCAGTAACTTTTTTGAAGAAGTAACTATATAATTAATTGCCCAACATTGGTCATTATATGCTGTATTTTGCAGACAGAGTTACAGGACTCTCTCCCAGACCACAGACTCATAATACAAGTCAGAGCTTTATAAAAAATTAAAAAAAAAGAAGAAGAAGAAGAAAAAAAAGAAAAAAGAAAGTTGTGTTTTCAAAATTGGAGTTCAAGTTATTTTTACTTCCAGTTGTGTTAACATGCTACACAGGTCATGAACAAGATTTTTTTTTTTAAATTTTCATTGTAAGTGGGCTAAAGCAGTTAAGTAAAAGTAGTGTAACATAAATGTAAATGCTGTAATGTGATTATTTTAATAAACCATGTAACTTGGATGGATTCGATGCTGGTGTGACCACAGTGCACACGTCTGCTGTGGCTCACAGTGGTCCAAGGGACCGCTCAGGGAGTTTGTGTGTTCGCTCAGACACATGAAAAATTAGAGGGAACATTGGCTGCAGGATAGAGCTGAAGAAGAACACATGAGCAGACTCACATGTCAGGGACTCCCCCATCCTCCTCATTTCTTCTGTGTTCTCCTCCTGAAATCACCACAGAAAGTTCTGTCACTGCAGTCACGTCACTGGTTTCTAACTCAAAATACATTTAGCCAGCCGTACATGAAAGAGGATGGATCATATAAGCTCATCTCTGGGCTAGATCACTGGACCTTGCGTGTGTGTGTGTGTGTGTGTGTGTGTCTGTGTGTCTGTGGTGTGTGTGTGTGTGTGTGTGTGTGTGTGTGTGTGTGTGTGTGTGTGTGTGTGTGTGTGTGTGTGTGTGTGTGTGTGTGTGAGTGAGAGAGAGAGAGACAGAGAGAGTACCTGGCTGCTCCTGGCCTCATTTTCCTTGTTCTCTCTGGAGATTTGCTTTGCTCTGTTCATCAGGCCTTTCAGTTTAATGTTGTTGGCAGCGTTGGCCACAAATGCACTGCTGATATCCCACTCAGGCTCCTGAACCACAGGAAGTAACACAAAACCTTCAGTATTATAGAGTGACAAAAACTGAAGATGTCAATCTGCTCTGACCTGCTCCGAGCTAAAAATACATAAATCAGACTGGCTGATCTTTATGATCCTTTATGATCCAGAACTGGAGGCGCTGAATCCAAAACACGGCGCAGTAGCTTTAGTATTTTTTAGAGGTTTTACTGTGTTTGTGCACAGATCTCTTAGTTCTCACATCAGTTGCCTAAGTCACAGTTTATCCATAAATCAGAGCTTACCTATTCATAGAAATGCAAATACTTTCTAAGACTCTGAGTCGTGTCTTTGTGTGTGTTCAAATAGTTCTGAAACACATAAAAGTCAGTGCAGGTTTAATTTTATGATAATAGGAATACAGGTGTTGTGTACAAGTGTTTCACAGTCTAAGACCCGTATTGCTTAAAATTATTAAGGGAAAGATTTTTAATCAGAGTACAACATCAAGTCAGCTGCTTTGATGTTCATGAAAATAACAACAGCTGCACTAAAGGGACAACAATGAGACAACCCGTGAAACAGGAATGGTGTGGGACACCATGGACACTGAGGTTTTCTCCCTCCTCATCTTTTCTGACCTTTTTCATTAATTGTGCATTTGGTTAGAGTCAGTGTCATGAGGTGATACTTGGATCCTACAGAGGTTGCACAGATAATGAAGGTCTGCTGTCTCCCAGCACAGTCTCAAGAACACGGAGGAGATTCCAGGAGACAAGCAGTTACTCTAGGAAAGCAGGACAGGACCATAGAAGGTCCTTAACCCATCAGCAGGACCGCTATCTGCTCCTTTGTGCGAGGAGGGACAGAATGATCACTGCCAGAGCTACAAAATGACCTCCAGCAGGTTACTGCGTGAATGTCTCTGACCAAATATTTAGAAACAAACTTCATTTAGCGCCCAACATCCCCCCGCCCTGGCCCTGTGCTCAGTCCCCTGCACCATGGGGCCAATTAGCATTTACCATAGAATACCACAATTGACATCTCCACCACTGGCGCCCTGTGCTTTTCACAGATAGGAACAGGTCGCTGCCTGTAGCATTGTTCAGCAGTGGTTGTCTAAAATGGCACATCTATGGACCGACACCCAGACCTCTACAGGCTAGGCAACAGCAACCTGACTTCCATTATGGATTGGGATAAAATTCTTGGATCCAGTGTCAACACCCTACACTGGTGCTGTAGGTCCTGGGTCCTCCTGGTATGGCAAGAGCATGCAGGCAGTTCCTGGAGGATGAAGGAAATGTGATACCACTGACTCACCCTCAAACTCGCCTGACTGAAATCTAATAGAATAGCTCTGAGAGATCATGTTTCGTTCCATCTGACGGCTCCAGGTTGCACCTCAGACTATCCACGAGGTCAGTGATACCCTGGACCTCATAGAGTTCCCCCAGGACACCATCCATTGATTCACTTGGAGCATATTGTTAGGCATGCATACAAGCATGCCCAATCAAACTATTAAATGAGTTGCAGCAATGCAATTTCAGCAAAATCTTTGACTTTTGGGTGTCTTTGAATTCAGCCCTCTGTAGGTTGATCATTTTTATTTCCATCAGGTTATGTGGCCTCCTTTGGGTCCTAACACAACACCCAGTCCATGTCAGGATAGATGTTTAAAATGCATTGAGATCTGCCACTGCCACTGCTTTAAGCTTTTTGAACAGTGTATGTGCATGACGGTGCACCGTCATACCAAGTGCAAGTCATACCAAGCATGTTTGGAGCAGGTTATTACAGAGTAGAAATCAGTGTTTTCTATGATAAGCCTCATGTGTCGTACTTCCAGAACACCTTGCAGGTCTGTTAAACCGTTGAGTTTCTCTTTTGCTTCGCTGGATGAAATATGTTCACAGACACTCTGTTTTATTATTTATTTCCCACCAAATGGACGGGATAAAACACTAAGTACGGCTACCTTGCTTCAACCCACCTCATCTGACATCCAGTGGGACAGCTGGCGGTTCGTCTTGCTCTCCGTTGTGACGGCAGCCACTGATTCAGGATTGCATCTGGCTCTGGAATGAACGGCAGTCCATCGCTCTTCTTCTTTCATCTCCTCATCACTGTCAGTATCTGACACTTCTCCAGCTGCTTCCTCTTCCTGTTACAAAATAAAAGCATCACTGTGGAATAACTATAAAATCATTATATAAAGTGACTGGATAAGCTAGGCCTTCTTCAGTGTGGGAGTAGAACAACTCGAAACCTTGAGCTTTTGATGAACTGGATTTGCAAGAAGAATTTGTCTTCACTCAGTATTAGGCAGTCTCTCTCTTTTGTGTTGTATTTCACAGAAAGTGAGCATTTTATGTGTTAGATTAAAGCAGCCAGTAAACCCAATAAAGAAGAAAACAAGTGGTGATGTGATTGTTTTCTCTTATGCATTTTATAAGAGCCTACATTATAACAGAAGAGCAAAATGTTGTTATAATAAAGCCTTTAAAAATAAATGTTGAGCAATTACAATCTAAATCACAGACTGTACATAAAAATACAGACTTATGACTTTTGTACTTATTATAAAAAATAAGTAAGATGCAGATACCTGTGAGAACTGATACCTGTCTTTAAATTTACAATAAAACACAGCCTAGCTGACCTCAGAGCAAAGGACACTGAATGGGGCTGTAGCAGAGTAAATGGTTTTGTGTGCAACCTACAGACAAAGGTAAGAGCTGTGATTTCTACACAACAGATTTCTATTGTCTGTAATTTTGTATATAGTTTAAGAACATATATAATACTGTATAATAGTAAGTGTTGTCATTAAACCACCATTGTAAAAAGATGACAGTTCCACCTGTGGTAACATATATTTGCTGCCTGCAGTAGAACAACACAAAGACACCAAGCAGAAAAAAGACTTATTACATGAATCAGATACTGCATAACGTGGAGTGAAGGTGGACTGCAAAGTGGCTTGCAGAAGCACAGCAAGTGTGGGCAGGATAAGGCAACTCAGATAGTTTCCCAGCTAAGTGTGTGAAAGGGTATGAGGCATCAGGTGATGTGGTCTGATGATTGCAGTGAAAAGAAAGAAAAGAGAAAGAAAGAAAGACAAATGTGAATATTAGCACCGCACCTGCTCTGAAGCATCCTCCATCCTCTCCTTTCGCTCTAGTTTCCTCCGTTCTTTCTGCCTCTGAAATTAAGAGCAAGGACATGATGGCTATTGGATGATAGATGATGACATGAAACATGAGTAAACAGAGGTGGAGAAGCACACGTGTATTAGAATGTATCATAAAATGAGGAAAGAGGTTGGTTAATGCATTTTAACAATGTGTGTGAACAGGTGGAGCAGCAGGGAATGTGAGTAGTGCTAAGCTGTATGATAATGTAGCAGATGCAGTCATTTCAGTTAGAAAACAGCTTTTAACACTGACAACATACTATATATGACATTGGTTTGCACTCAATGTCATTTACCCTTATATTGTATATTGTATAGCTTTCTTGTTATATGTAAAATTGTATTATATTATTTAATTTATTTTTTTTTACTTTAAAATATTTTACTTGCATTTTTAATCACTCTTATATTTAAATGTTCATTTTCTATTTTATCTAGGGATTGAGAGTAACGAAGTTTCTATTCTCTGTATGTCCTGTACATGTGGCAGAATTGACAATAAAGTTGACTTTGACTTTGACTTTGACTATAAGCTGTAGGTATCGTAATAGTACTGTGTAGACCTGAGCCACCACTCTGTTCTTTACACTTCGCTTCCAAGCAGCCAGACACTCGTGTCGTTTTTAAAGTGGGGTTTTTTTGGCACTAGTTCTCCAGGCTTTTTGAAGGTTGGCTGCTTTTCCACTTATCCACTCCTTGAATCTGATCATTTTAACTTAACTTTCACATCATCAATAAGCAGAGGCGGACAGGAAAGAAGTACAACAATGAGTGTCTACAGCCAACCTGTAACACAAAGCAGAGGCTCCGTCCTTGTTTGGAAGTCAAAATTACTGGAATTATGAATACAGAAAAGTACACGAAGATTTTGATCCACCGTGCAGTGCTATCTGGAAGGCATCTGATTACCAACAGCTTCACATTTCAGCATGAAAATTATCCTAAAAACAATCCCATTGCAGTAAAAGCATACACGAACACACAATGAAACACTATCAGCCATGGATTTCCCCAGATCCCAGACCTCAACTTTATTGAAGCAGTGTGGGATAATTTTAATGGAGAATGGCAGCTTTAAATGCCCTTCAAGAAGCCTATGCAGGAAGACTACTTTTACGAGAAAGTGTACAAACTCTGCTTTTGGCTTTGGCTTGTACATTAATACCATTCATGTTTACACGTTTAAATAAATTGCTAGACCTACTTCACATTTTCCTAGTGGTGGTTCAAGACTTTGTACAGTGCTGTTGTGACTTTTTCTTACTTACTTTCCTTTTGGCCCTCCTTCTTTCAGCTCTCCTTCTTGTTCTTTCCTCATCATCCAAATCTTCTTCATTGTGCATCATGGCCTGCTCCACAAACAGGAGCAAACACACACACATTCATTCCATGACTGGCTTTAAACACAAGCTGACCAAATGATGACGCATAGTTTATAATCGCTCAGTGTACCTGTGATGACTTCTGATCCTTCCTCCTGTGTGATGGGTCATGGGGTCCATTCTGAGCCTCCATCTCCTCCTGTCCAGAACCGTCTAGACACAAACAAACAGGAATATTCTCATTGCACTGAGCCGTTTTCCTGCAAAGTGACAGGACACAAAAGGCATGACGCGAAAACACAAACAGCCACTTTGCTATCAGTTTAACTGGGCCTCTAATGACGGGCATTTGACTATATTTTCTGTTTGTCTGTAGAGTACGAGAGCACGTGCTCAATTCAGATCTCTGACTGGCCAATTTCCCTTGCAAAACCATGCAGGTGATCGTGTGGCAGCTTCTTACAGAAGGAAAGGAAAGGAGGAAACACATAAATGTGTCACCTTATCTGATCTCATGTTTCCCCTTCTTTTTCAGCCTTCTGGGCAGCTACAATAAACACAACTGCTATTAACTTATTTAAATACAGGCCACTGTACATCTCTATTCTTAAAGCGTGAAAGAAAAAGCACAACACAGGATCACGGAAAGGTCAAAACTAAGATGTCAGTTTGCTGTTTGGGTCAAACAGACGCTATGTAAAACTCAAAGTACAACAAATATATCAGTGCCAAGTTAGATATTTGTTTAAACTGAAAAACATGCAAATAAATCTGCCTGTTTCTCCTGATAACGTCAGTGGGTGCATCTACATCATTCAAGACCACAAGACAATTTTCCTTCATGTAGTGCTTCCAGCTTACGTGCAACTGAAGCTACTTTGTTGTTTGTGTAAAAGGCACAGATGCAGGTGATTCTACACTCTATTTGTGGCATCAGTCTTTTCATTGATTCTTTTCTTTTCCCCCCTCGAGATGTTTGTCTCATGATTAAAGCCAAAATATAATCACAACTAACTCTGCGCTCTACACGATTCAATTGAAATTTTAATATGGTTAAAAAATATTGAAATCAGAAATGCAACTTGTTACAAAATGCAACATGCAAAATGTAAACAAAGCAGTTTTATGTAAGGAGTTGGGGAACTCCAGGCCTCAAGGGTCGTGCATGTTTTAGATATCACCCTGGGTCAACACACCTGAATCAAATGATTAGTTAATTACCAGGTCTTTGGAGAACTTCAAGACATGCCAAAGAGGAAATTTAGCCGTTTACATGAGCTGTGTTGGAACAAGGACACATCTAAAACCTGCAGGACACTGGCCCACCCCTGAGTTAGATGGTAATAAAGCCATCTCCATTGACAGGATCAGATAATTTAACAACTTAGGCTCTGGTTACGCAGGTCTAGAGACTGATTGGTGACCACCTTACAACCAACACTCACTACGGAGAAATGTGTATTTTCCAACCAACCATTGATTTGTTGGCAGTTTAAACCCTTTAGATGGTAAGTGACCACCTGGTGACCACTAGGGAAAACGTGTATTACCAACCACTAGTGAATGGTTGCTGTAAGATGAAGTGGTATACAGATCTGCAACAAAAATCTCCTTCAGATTGCTTTGTGACAGTTTGCCATAGTCTTCTGTAGTTTGCATTGAAGATGCCAACTTGTCAACCAGAAACTATTGCAAAGTACAGTGGAACTCCGACTTACGAATACCCCATTTAAAGAAAAATTCAAGTTACGAAGGCACTGAACGGCAATATTTCTGCCCATGTTACGGCAAAATGCCCGTGTAACGAAATCCGCTGGCTCTGATTGGCTGAGCCTACAATGCCCACAATGCCTTCCGAATCATGTGACAACCCCTTGAACAACGTATTGTTGTTCTAGTTAGCAATTAGCCTATAGCCTATCGTTCAGCATCGCCTCACTCAAAAGGTGCCATGGGTGATTCGACTTACGAGAATTTTTGACTTACGAAAGACACTCGGGAACGAATTAATTTCGTAAGTCGGGATTCCACTGCACTTTACAGCCTTACTTACTTACAATCCAAGTCTCCAAGAATAGAATTACAACTAACAGTGGTAAATAACTAACAGTGGTAAAAACAATGAGAAAACACAGAACTCATGGAAAACAGCCACCATGACAAGAATAACGACTAAATTCCAACAATGCTAAAAACAATGGTAAAAAAAAAAAAACAGCCAAACAGCAAGCTTGACCAGAACACGAGGGACCTCAGACTGGACCAGAAGCAGTTAATAATGTCTGATTTAAAACCGTCAGTTGTTGAACAGGTTCTTATGTTGGATGGGAAGATTATTCCAGAGCTTAAGGCCAATAATAGCAGAGGCCTGATGGCTTTGAGTCTTTAGGTGAGAAGAGGGAACTGCGAGAACTTGTTAGGATGATGAGTGCCTCAGTGACCTGGAGGCAAAATAGGGAGTTAAAAGATAATAATAATATTAATAATAATGGATTGGATTTATATAGCGCTTTTCAAGGCACCCAAAGCGCTTTACAATGCCACTATTCATTCACTCTCACATTCACAGATGTGTATTAAGGAGTTAATACAGGGCGGTGTTTAAAAGCACATAACAAAAATGTAAAATCTTTAGAACCCCACAGGTAGCCAGTTCAGCTGAGCTAAAACAGGAGTGAAATTACAATCAAGCAGCTGCAAACAACAGAGATTGGAATTAGTCGAACTAAAATACAAGGAGCTGCAGTAGTCCTGCCAAAAAAGTGTGGATAACTGTTTCAGATCCTTCAGTGCAGCAGCGCTTTATCCCATCATTGTGCTTCTGTTTTTCTTTTTAATGTTATTGTGTTAAAGTGCACAGAACAAAAGAACATTTTGAGTGTGACTACTTCTCTACCTTTCTGTGTTCCTTTTTGTTTTTTCATGACTGTGACAGACCTAGTAGGTCCTAGCATGGTTTTTCCTATGTTGGCATGTATTACTTTCCCTCCCCTGACTAATGTTTATTACATGGCACCACAGTTGTGTCTGTTTGCATAAACATTTGCCTACACAGAGGGGTTTTCAACCAACACACCTTCTCCCATGCAGTCCTCAGCACGTAGCTCAACTTTGTGTATGCTGAAGGCTGACTAGTTGACAATGCTGACAGATGTGAAAGAAACTCAATGATTAAAAATAAAATACACTATGAAAAGCACAGACAGTGGCTGCAGTGGGCATTTTTCACTGTTTTTAACACCTCGTTTCACTTCAACTCTTTATAGGTTACTAACGTTTCCACGCCTGGAAAGGACCAGCAGCTGCACATGTAAGAGTATCCCACAGGCTGGAGGGCTACTGTCTTTATTTGACAACAGCCACTTTTTGTAGGTAGACGGGCTGTCCATAACTCCTTATGGATTACCAATGGAGGAGCACATAGAGTCCATTGGGTATTGCCAGCTGCAGCTGACTCTACTTAGCAATTATACCAGGAGCACTTAAGTCCAGGAAGAGAGCTCCAATACCAGAGAGCTTTTCTCCAGTGTGTCCTGTGCATTTGTAGACTCTTAGTTTCTTAGAGCGTCCCTCCTTTTTTAACTTTCAACAGGTGAGTGGAGGCTGTGGTGAGGGAAACGCTTGTGGGCCACACGAGGAGATCATCATGCCTGAAAAATGCCTGACACATCTGAGACCCTCTGGACAGAAATAGTGCTCAAACAGCTAGAAGCATTCTAGAAATATTTCACTCTTGCTCTTGTTTAATTTTCAGCTGAACATTACCCAGTAAGTTAAACTTTTCAAATTCAAACAAGACACATTTACCAATCAATCAATTATTAAAAACTCAGACGGGATGCCAGAACTGGGATGGTCGAAAAAATGTCACACCCAACCGTTTCACAGATCAGTGACCTCGCGCTTAAACTAGAAGCAGGGAGGGCCAGAGCAGCCTGTGCATTTCAAGTGACTATATTTACTTTTTATAGAATATTTGACATGCCACTGAGATTTAAAGGTTTCAAGGGTTACAAGGGAACCTCCACCTTTATCACACTTGTTAATGACTATATTTGCAAGACAGTGAATCATGTAGTAGTTAGAGGTTAATAAAACTGCCTGCAATTTTTTTACTTCCTGAAAAATCAATATGTTGAGTAGTCATAGATAGTTAGTAACTTGTTGAATTTTTTCTCTCTAAAGTATTTCCTTAATAGGTTGCCAGTTTGAATAAACCATGTAATATGCAAACTTTGTCTGGTAAACATATTTAAACATTCATCAGACTTTTCTATTTAGACCAGAAGTTGGGTGAGATGCCAATTAAAGGAGCCACTGGTCATTTTAATTCTTGTGTGAGTTTATTTTTCAGCCATTCAAGATTTGGTCTGCTGTGTTATGAACAACAGAAGAGATCAAATGAAACAGATTTGAAACAGATTCTCCTCCTGCTGGCCACATACAGAATGTAAAAGGGAAATTTTTCCAGTGTGTTTTGTGTTGGTCATCATTTTGTAAGTGCAAACTGATAGACTTGCAGAGAAAGAGCAGGCATAAAATCATTAAAATGTTTAAATCACTTTTAAAAACACACTTTTTTTCAAAGGCCTTCTAGGAGTGTTATCAGAGCCAGTTTGTAGTCAGTTTTTGGTCATTCTTAATCTTTTTACTTTGTTAATCTTATTCATTGTATATCTTATTGTTTATTCTACTCATGTTGATTTATTTTTATCTTCTTTTTCAATTATATATTTGTTTTGTTTATTGATTTCATTGTATGCTTAAAGTATGGTTTTAACTGCTATCTCTGTTTTATTATTGGAAAGCACTTTGGTCAACTTTGTTGTTTTTAAAAGTGCTATATAAATAAAGTTGGATTGGATTGGATTGGATTAAGAATCCTTTTGTGAGTCAGTAATGAGAGCAGTTTTCTGTTGCTGAGCTTCCATGCAAGCTGCGCTCTGAACAATTTGTTCTGCTGCCCTCGGAGCAAAAAGAAGTCAGAAGTTCAGTCGGAGAGCACCCTGGAGAATAAGTCCATTTCATAAAATGTCTTGTGTTATCAGCCTGCTGCGCAAAAACAACATCAAGCTATCTGAGCTCTCAAGGTGGTAAATTTTTAAGTCTTGAGGCTAAGGCTGATGATACATTTGCACACTCCTGGCATGTAGCCACATCTTTACCTCAGCTATGTCTTCCTGATATGAAGCAAACCTTTTCAGTTATCGTTGTGAAAAACCAAGACCACGTAGCAGAAGGAAACCAGAATTATCTCATACTACCTGTCCATTTGCATTGCTTGATAAGAAATTGAGTCGGAAATGTGGGAATGAGTGGGAAATCTCTGGCGCTAAACGTACATTGGTACAGATTGCCACACACACACAACAAAGTCTCCTATACTCCCAAATATGAAGGCAAAGAGGGGGAAGGAAAGAATATACTTTATGGTGTCATGCGAACATTTTTACCCCTCAAAAACAACATTGCTGCAACTGGTGCTAAGCAGAGCAGACTTTTTCATCAGAAACAGTAAGACACTGAATCGTTTTACCTTTCCGAAATGGCACCACCTGACTCAGTGGCACCAAAGACATGCAAAGGTATGAAAAGAACAGGAAAGAGGGAAGATGTTTACACGGGTGCAACAGGCTTGTTTTGAATTATCATCCACATTTAGCCAATGTCAAATTACAGTTTGAAACAACATCACCACAACATAAATACCACTTACATGAAGACAGCCTATAGAGAGCTATTTTACAGTATGCATTGTGGGGTTTTTTGGGTAGGGCTGCCCTCCATGCTTTAAATTCATGTGTTAGTAGTGGAAGATCAGCTGGCATGAACAGATTTCAATACATATGCAAGGTTGCATTTTATATGTCATCAAATCAGGTGATATCTGTGGTGTTTCATTTCATACTGTCTTTATCAGATTTACTAAGAATACAGTAATCCAAAGATATGCGGACAACAACTGATTAATATGATCATGTTTCAGGGGAGCTTATTGTCTGATGATTTTAGTGTCAGAACCGTCTTTTTCTTTGATGACACACAGCCTTCTAATGCCACCGGTTTAATGTAGCCAGCATAGTTTCCATTTATATTCATTCTTAAAATATTTGACTACACAAATGAAATGTGAATGACCATTTTATGATGAAACTGAATGAAGCTGGATGTTTTGATGAGGCATTTATACGCAGTTGTCTGAAGTGCTTAAACTGTGTACATGCAAAAGCAGACACTTTTTTCAGATTCTTGCTTTGATTTTGCTCATGTATTCGATTCTTCTTCTAGAGAGTTGTACTCAAAGTAAATAACTTGCATGTAAAGCACAATTAATGCAAAACAGTGGCGTCTTCATCCCTTTTTTGTGCTGAACTTGAGTTAAAAATCACATGCAGACACTAGCATACTGCTCTGATAGAGATTCTCGTCTTGCAAGTGAATGAAATGCCCCAGTAATAAGACGTAATATGAATAATGCCGAGTGCTGCAGAACAAAGCGCAATATGCAAGTCCCGATTTTTATTTCTGTCAATATGATGAGAAAACAAGTTCTCCTGGAGGATTTGCTAGTTACGCTACTAAGTAAGCTAGATAGTTACATGTTACAACATGTGCATCCTAATCATTTACTAGCTTCTTTTTGCACTGACTGTGATTAAGAGACTTCATGAAGTCATTCATTTAACTGGCACATTTAACTCCATCCAACTTCATGACAAAAGAAACATGGGATTGAAATACAGCCAGGGCTATGACAATGTGGACTATTAGACTTTTTTTGTATGCATAATCAACATAGACTCAAAGGTTCAAAAGTAAAAGGACAATTCAATAAGAGGAGGTTTCGTGGCTAGGTGAGGTCTATTCTTTTATCATTTTATATCAAACTAAATTGACTTACTAAAAGATTTAGATTTTCTTTTCAAGGGTTCCAGAGATATAAAAAAAAAATTTTTTGAAATGGCCAAAGCACTGTGGATATATGGATGATGGCAGAATTATTTCCTTGGTTTAAAAAAGGTCCTTCAAAATATCTAGTCAAGTCAACACTCTCACACTCTTGATGAAGGAGGCATATTGTTGTCAGGGTCTACAATCAATAGATTCCTTTATGAATCCAAACAGAGTGGGTTACACTCAAAACCATAAAGACCAGATTAGACTGGAAGAGCCTGCAGAGTTCTGGAAGAAAAACTTCTTTGGACAGATGAAACAAACATGAACTTGAACCAGAATGATGAGAAGAGAAAAGTATGGCAAGAAACAGAATCACGATCACAATCGCATTACATTATCTGTCAAACATGGGCAAAATATTCATGAAATGGCTGCCAGTGGAACGACGCTAGTGTTTATTGATGATGTGGCTGCCAGCAGAAGTGGCAGTGCCTTTATTTTCATACGCACATGGCGGAAAACAAATGCTGCAACTTCAGTGGTGTGGAACTGGTTTAGCTTTTGTCCGTCAGATACACAACTAAGCACTATTTTTGGTAGAGCGTGCTAGCGGGCCGTCGTTATTACAGTTTTTTTGGAAAATACGGCACACTTAAAATCAATCCTTTGATTTTTCTGAAAGTCGACAGAGCCCCTTATCATCCCGTGTGCCTTATGTTTGAATTCTGGTTGTGTTTACTGACCTCAAATCGATTTTATGTACACGGTGACAGCACTCGAAAATCTGTCAAATGTTTTAGTACGACTGCTAAGCTATGAAGCCGCACCGCTTGATGGATTGTCGGAGCATTACTGCTATTGTAGGCAGGAGCCTTGCAAAGTGATACGTACTGCGCTTCAACATAGTATTACCGTATTGTGTGTATAACCTCTTTTTACGTTTTGTGGATATTATACATGCTTATGCTGAGGATATGTCGGCCAATTTCCACTGGAAATGCCTTTTGGTTAAACTGTCAGCAAGGATTTGCACTGTTACATTTTTATATAACTTTAATGCACATAAAATAGCTGCTTATTTAAGTGAAAATACATTGATGACTTTTTTTTTCTTTTTGCACCAATAAAGTTGTGGAGTTGTAAAGTGTCGATTATATTGTCAGTTATATCCTTATTGCAAATGTAATGTGTTTCAAATGTATAAATGTATAATGATAAACATTTTTGGTCATATTGCCCTGCTCTAACTCCAAACCAAATAATAATGACCCAAAGCATGCTCAGAGCAAAGAAATTGAATAGTCCTCAAGGGACAAGTCAATCACCTGATCTCATCCTGAAAGAGCAGGATTTTAAGTTACTGAAGACAAAGGTGAAGCCAAAGAGACTCACAAACTACTGAACGTGGCTGCAGTACCTTGGAGAGAATCTTAATGGATTAAACACCATGATGGTGATTTCTAAGGTTATTTTGCCATGAGTCTTTGTCTCAAGTTTGTTTTTAAATTTGCTCGAGAAAACACGTTCATTTGTTGAACGAGATTATACAGGTGTGTGATACATTCGGATTATTTGTCACAATCTGCACCAGATATTTGGAAATGCATCTAGAATTGTCTTTAAATTAATCTGGGAGCATGGGAAAAGACCACTGGAAGCATCAGGTCAGAAGATGCAAATTCAATTAACGCAACAGGAAACGAATATCCTAAAAATCCACCATTTTCTCCTGCTTATCCTTACCAGAGTTGCAAGGGGGCTGGCGCCCATCCCAGCTTACCATCAGGCGAGAGGCAGGGTACCCCTTGGACAGGTCACACATAGAGACAGACAACCATCCGCACTCACATTCCCACCTATGGGCATTTATATTAGTAAACCTAAGCCACCAACATAATTCAGAATACAAATCAGACATGTTAGTTTGCATTTAAATTAAATGTTAATATTACTGCTGCATGTGATGAAATTTCTTAAGGGTGACTACAAGATTCCACTGTGATGAACAAGCATGTCAATCAATCAAGGCTTTATTCGCCACATGCAGATTGCCCTGCAGTGAAATGGGACCCCCCCCGACCTTACACACACAACACAGACATCACATGGGGATACAGGTCGGAGATCGGTAGCGTTACGAAAGAAACACTGAAATGTACACTACAATGGGAAAGTCCAAGAGGAAAAAAAGAGACCTCTACTCATGCTGGGCTCCTATGGGAGGTGTCAGGTTTTAGTTAACGGACTCAGGCGCAGACCGGGACTCTTTACAGAGTTTACAAATTTATTTACACAACGACACCAGGTGATGCTATTTACAACGTGCTGGAGGGAGGGGAGGGGGGTCCAGGGTTCCGGGGTATGTGAGGGGAAAGACGGGAATCCGACGCCCTCCAAAGGCTCTCTCTCTTCACTCCCCACACTGGGGAAACACAAATCCACTCACTCGTCCACGGGATGATAGGCAGGCAGGGAAAGGTCCGGGAAAGGTCTGTACACAGAAACTTTAGTTAGAGGCGAACAGACGGAAAGAACTCACAGATTCTGATTCACAAACTACTGAGCGACTGACGCTGATAGCTCAACGATCCAGCGACGAGTGACACAGTGCTGCTGTCTTAAATCGGCCTTGTGATCATCCCGATAGGCAGCAGGTGCGTGGGCCAGGGGCGGGAGCCCATAATGAGCTGGATCAGCTGGTGAGGCACAGGGACCATGACAGGAGGACAGGATATCAGGATGATTCAGCGAGTTATGACTGCTCTCTATTCAGCCTAGGTTTGTAATATTTACTCAGCAGATTAAGCACCATGGGAGCTTTCAGATCAGGTATGAAAGGCAACATTAAGTTATGTGCTACATGCATGAGCTTGTGTGCAATCTCCAAAATGTTAACAAGAGTGTGTACTGCTTTAGTAAGTCCTCCAGAACTGAAACAGGGTAGCAGGTTGAGTCTACACTGCAGTTGTTATTTGCAGTAAAGAACGACAAGAATATGATTGGTGTAAAGATTCTTCTGCAGTTTATTAACAAGTGAAAAACGTAAACTTTTTACTGCAATTCAAAGAAATCTATGTAAATCCACTAATTCCTTCGAGTGATGTCATAAAATAATTGTTTTAATGATGTTTAAATTAGGACGTTGTGTTACATTCACATGAAAACAGAAAAATGTTATCTTTGTTCTTTCAAAGATAAATATATTCTCAAATCGGTTATTATTCAAATGGTGGCCCCAAAGTGACGTTACACAACAACACAGTCATGCACCACTAGCAATCTGAGGTTATCTTTCAAACATACATGCTGTTCTCCCAAACCTATTTACTATTTTATGCTGACTGCAACAGAAACCTCAATATCTTCTCTAACTGTTTCATGGTTAAAAAAAAAGTTTCCAGGAAAGTGAAGCAATTCTATCCCCTGGACTGCTGGAAGAGTTTAAGGGTGATAAATAAACCCTGACCTTGCTCTAAAGACAAGCAGTACAGCAGAACAGAGAGGCTTCTGACTCAGACATACAGATAAACGAAACAGAGAAAGTAGTCTTTGCGCACATTTCACTGAAGTGGTAAGCTACCAAGGTCCTCGCATTTAATCCAATTATATCTTTGTGCGTTTTTTTCCATAAATGACAGTGTTCAAATTCATCTGCAGGTCTTCCAAGGCTGTTTACCAGTAAAGTATGCTAACAAAGCATAAGAACTGAGCTCAATGTTTTTTAATAATCAACTGCAAACTATTTTGGTGAAAAATAAAAAATATTAGACACATTTCAAGAGAGAGAGGCATAACTAACCTAATTGCACCGGTGAAATAAGGTCATTTGCTCGGATTATGTTTTTACTCACAGACACGTGGTATGACATAAATATGATTCCAATGACACTTTAAATCTACGGAGGAACCCCACAATAGCAAAGATGATGGTAAAAGTCTAAAGAGTTGTCCACACAGCGAGTGATTCTCTTCTTGCTTTTTGCTTGGTAGTTACTGGACACTAGTAGACCAATCCCTCCAGTTGCCTAACCAACCTTATAATGCATTAAACCCAGAGCATTGAATAGGAGAGTCGTGCCATCACCACGTGTGATGCTGAACTATTGCGAGACTCCATCATCCTCGCAATAGTTCAGAATGTTAGTAACATATGCTAGCCGCGCCATAGCATTATACCAGTATAAAGGTTTGAGATGTATTTTAAAAGGCAAGAACTTAAAAAAACAACTAAAAAGCTACTCAAGGGCTCTGGTTTAAACCTATTCCCTCAAATCTCAAACAGTAGCATTCTTTGCTCTCATTGTTAGTTTCAATCACTCACCTCAAAGTTGGGAGAAGTTTAATTCCGGTTAACCCGCCCGCTTCACAATGCCCACAGTTATGTCACTTGCTGTGACTCAAAGTCACTGAATGTCACTGACTTTCTATGGCTTCTGATTGCCAACCTGCTGTGTGGACACTCCCTAGCTTCCAGAGGAATTTTTTTTTTTACTTTATTCTTTTCTTGTTTTAGGAAGAAAATCAGAAATCATCTTATGCAATTTCTAAAAGATAGTGATTTTATATCCCAGCAACCACTAAAATTAAACTTTACTTAGATTATGTTTGTGAATACCTGCCTACCTTCATCAATACATCATCTTGAATTTTGACACAAATTCTTTCATGCTTGGAAGCTCTGATACACATAGGTCCATAACCTTTGGACAATGGCACTTCTTTTTTTTAATTTTATTTTTGCCTCTATAAACTACTAAAGCTAATTTTACAGAAGCAGTAGTAAGACTGTAGACTTCCAGCTTCCAGTTACAGCCACTTTTATGAGCAGTCCTTCAATTTCAGAGGCTCAAAAGAAAGTCAACAATTAACTGATTGTTTCATAACCAAGTGAGGTCTGTGTGATAAAATATGTGGCGCTGATTCCTCACACCATTTACAGAGCAGAGGAACTTGCTTCCATTTTCCAAATTTGAACCGTAATCAACTTAAAAAGAAAATAATTTTACATGTTTACATTTAGGTAACAAGTTTCTTATCCAGCCTCTGTATTATAGCTGTGACATTAAATTCAAAACGGGTAGTTCCCCCTATTTTAGCAGCTAAATCTTTTGGCTAATTAGTGCCGAGGCTAATCACACACAGACGCACCCAGTTTTGTAAACAAATACAAGACTGAAAGACGCATGCAGGACATGCTATCGCTCTGACTCATGTGTGTCTTTATGTGTTGCTTCATTGCAGTAAGTAGATCACTATAATTCCTGATAGGACAAAAAATGAATTCATGGTCTTCTTAATCATATTTGTATTGGGGGGGGGGTGTATATATTCCTGTCTTATTTCTATGCCATGTTTAGTTTTCACCAAACATGGTGCTGTGCATTATGTCCACAGCCAAGTCTTAGTCTTCTAGAGGTTTTGTGTTTGTTCCCCTCCAAACAAGCCTTTCTTTATCCGTCGTGTTCGAATTGTACTTTCATGCTGACTGAGGTCTGTAGCGTCTGAGATGTAGCGCTAGGATTTCTCTGAGGATTGCATGGTCTGATCTTGGGGTGAATTTGCTGGGACGTCCACTCCAGTCACAACCAGTCACTGTCTGTGACTAGGGTTTTTATGTGTTACTTAATTCCAGTAAGTAGTTCATTATGATTACTGATAGGGCGGTAATCATAATGAACCCGTCACTGTCTGTGACTGGTTGTTTTTCAATTCCATTCCTGTCCTATTTAAAAATGTGTTTGTAAAATGATTATCATGATTGAAACCACAGGGCCAAATGTGCTTGACAAGGAATAAAGCTGCCCTTTATGATACAAAAGCTGCTGTAACTTTAACTTCTTCTGTTCTCTGTGTATTTTGGAACCGGGGGAGGTTGTGCTTGAAAGCTTTACTCTGATTTAATGCCAAAATCTGTGACTCTTAACTTGAAGTGTAACATCTTTTAGTTCCTGAAAATTTACCAAGCGATTAAAAGAAAACCCATTGGGACCTTTAAGAGATTTAAGAGAATGAGCTGCTCAGTCACCTCAATAACATTTCTTTTTTTTAAATGTTTAAATGCTTGTTTCTTATGCAGCTATTTAGGAAAAGCAGCTCTTTAACTGGAACTAGAAAGTGAAACGCAATTCATACTTGGAACTGTTTTTCGTAAGAGTAGTAAGAAGATGCTGATTTCAAATTGTGTTTAAAGTACCGAGACGTACAATTCTTCTTTAAGATGTGAAATAACATAAGCACTGAAAAGTCAGGGGAATGACGTTCCCAAGCAACACAGTCCAAGGACACGAGGAATGATGAACATGGTAGTACTGATACGAAATACGAAATAAACCTAATTTATGTCTAGAGGTTATAGATGGCAGGAAGAGGACCGTGTTAATGGTGTAGGCGTTTGTTTAACCAGAAAATTAAATATCTTCAGCTGCCAAAGTCATGATACAGACAGCAAAGGTCAGAACTTGAAAGAAGACACAGTGTGATGAAGGATGTTGGGTCTAGTAATGCTTCAGATTCCTGTCGACTTTTTATTACTTTGTTGAAGGAACATGATGAATTTAAAGTGTATCATCAGTTTTAAATGTACATGAGCTGAGTGCATATTATCCCATATGGAAAAGATCTAAATCTTATAAAGTTTGTATCTGTCTTGTGTGAAACTTGTATGAAAAGCATACAAGAATTAAAACAGATATAAGATCCCTTGAAAAATTATATAAATGAAACTTGTATGTTTTGGATACTTACTAAAACAATATATGAAAGTAATGAGAAAGTGGCCACTTTCATGAGTAAATCATGTAAGCCTTATATGATTCACTATATGAAGTAGGCCACATCTTATGCAAAGTTTTTTCTATTTCTTTTCTATATGGGATATTACACACAGATATTTAATCATGGATCTGGCAGGTTACCTGTAGATGATCCCACTCAAACTGATCACCATGACTACTGATGTTCTAAGAAGTGGGTCTCTCAAGTCTTTCTATCATTATCATTCGATACTGGTGTATCCACCATAAAGGGCATCCATGTGGGTGCTCGTCACACGTGGTGTGTCGCTAACATATACGCCACGCCATCGTATATCAACAGGATCCCAGGATACGCTCAGTGAAACTAAAAACAAGCTGAGTTCAATACCTGCCTATTTTTCTTTGCATTTTCATCACTTGAAAGTCATTAATGTTCCACAGGGTGTGGTTTCCACATCACAGCAGTCTGCATCCTATGTGGACGATTAGGAAGGGCTGCACGATTACAGCCAACACAGTTCAACATTGAGATCATAATAATTTGTCACAACTTTTCATTGACTGCAGTGACAACATGTTTTTATTTCAATATAAACACAACAGTGCTTTTACATCTGTACTTTATATAGAAACACTATATTTCCAAAATTATTCACCCACACATTATATTCCAAGTGCAAAACTAACCCGGAGACTATCCACCACATAGTAGCAAGAACTAAGATGGAGGCTGAAGCAGCATACACTCAGAAGCACATCCAAGCGACTGTCAAACTCCTGATTTATGGTAAGGTTGGGGTCATCACTGATGAAGTCGTCTCCTCATGGGATTAAAAGAGAAATTTGTTTTAAAAAAACAAAGGGCATCCATATGGATAGACACTTTCAGCGATTGCCCAACACTGAATAGCACGGAAACTGAGCAAAATTAGAAAACTGTGGCACTAAGTGGGCAGGCTCACAGCTAAATTTAGCAAGTAAACTATGCAAACAGAGCCTGGAATGTCAACTAGCAACCAACTACATTGACATAGTTAAAGGCCATGTCATACATAAGGAATTTCCGTTTGGATTTAGTTTCAGGTTTCATTTTCATTCATAAAATTCTGTCTCAACATGTACCTTTGGTGGTTAGGGAAAAATTTAACTGAAAAAATTGAAAAATAAAAGTACAAAGGAAGGAGGTATTTCTTGTAGTGCTCTTTGGTACATTGCAGTGGAATGAGTGGTTTGCTGAACCTGCTTCTGCGTGAGATGAGGCATGTGTGACGGAGATTCAAGCTCCAAACCAATACATAACCTCACTGACTTATAAATCACTTTCTTTAGTCTTTTAGTATTTGATGCCCCTGTGCACCCCACCATAGAGCACAGCACTGAACCCCAGGCACATAAAAGTCCTGTTTATTGTCATACATCTGTACGTCTGTATTGTATGAGTGATTTTGTTCTCCTGATGTTCACAAACAAGTTTTCCTGTTATTTCTAGTAATTAGATTTTTAAAAATGTATATGGTGCTGAATTAATTGAATCCCTAATTTTAAAAATTGTTTAAAAGTCTTCTCATTAAAAGTCCTTTCATGGTGATTTTCCCACTGAGGAAAGGCCAAAACTTCTTTGCGGAGGGCACCAAATTTGTTTGTATGCAAACAAAATTAAAGTACATTTTACTGCTTTCAGTAAAATTCAACTTTTATTTTCTGTCTCCTGCTGCTGGCTTGAATGCCCCATATTTGGAGTGTAGACACTTTTATTAAGTCTTCATTACATGGATGACGTTATTACCAGTCATGGCTGACCATAAACTTAAAGGTTACAGTGGTGGTCAGACCAGTTCCTGTACATTCTTGTGGGGCTGGCGTGCAGCTCATTTGTCAGTCAAATATTTTTGGTTGTGCTTATAATCCTTTTCCAGCTGAGTCTAAACATAGTAAACGCCCAAACAGGGCACCTAAGATCTAATTCATTTGCAAACAGAAATGGAAATCATCATAACAGAAGACCAAAAGTACAATTTTGAAGCCATAAAGGTCTTAAATATGAACTGTGTGGCACCCATCAGTATGAATGCAGACTTTATAAATGACTTTTAAAATAATGTTCAGCTTTAAAAACAGCAAGCTGCTGTAGTGAACTATTTACCTTGTAGTGTTCACTCTTTAACTTTAGTTAAACAGTTGATTAAAAGTGTGAATAGCCTTTGGAACTAAAGGGTCTTCGGTCAATGTCATTTGTATGCTCTGTTTACACACTACATAGCAGATCTATATGAGTGAGACAGACTACAAAAAACTCAGATTATTATTACTCAGTAGTAATAATAACTTGGATGCTCATATATGTGCTTTGTTCACAACAGACACTGTTATAAATTAGTGATGCACCAACCCTGTTAGTCATTTGATACCTCAACTCAGGATATGTGCCAATAAAACCATGTTCCAGAGCAATCTTTCTTTATCCTTTATTTATAGTGTTTTTAAAAAAGGCAAAATGCCACAAAACCAATCTCCAAAACCTCACAGCACTTTAGTAATCTGAATGATTCCTATAAAAGCCATGGATTACTGTTGGCTGCTACTGGCCTATTAGTCACACATAGCTAACAATAATCAACTGGCAATAACAATGATGTGTGTGTGTGTGTGTGTGTGTGTGTGTGTGTGTGTGTGTGTGTGTGTGTGTGTGTGTGTGTGTGTGTGTGTGTGTGTGTGTGTGGGTGGGTGTGTGTGAATGTGTAAAAATATTACTAGTATTATAAATCAGTAATGTCATACCTGATACTCAATGGGACATTAATAGGATTGTGTAAATACCAGAGCGTTCTCACTCCCGAGGCGTAACATGTCGACGTTTTGTCACGTCCCGCGGCGTTCCTGAGGAACGCGAAAGGAGACCTTCGGCGTTCTTATGGTACGCGGCGGGTTATTGCTGGAATCCAGTGCAATGACGCTCCCGCGGTAGTAGACGTTCCAGCCCTGTATTTCAGCCCTAAACCTAACCTTATCCCTAGCCCTGACCATAACCTTATTCCTGACCTTAACCAGGACTTTAATGATGTTAAATAGCGTGTTTCTAAGCGATTTGAAGAAAAAGAGCGAACATGTGTAGGTTCAGTCCAGACGGTTCTCATATTTCCTCTTTTTCCGAGGTCGTCATTTAGGAACGTGGTGGGTAGCCGAAAACGTAATATGGTGACGATTTGTCACCTAGCGTAAAATGTTACGCTTTGGGAGTGAGAACGGGTTGTAAATACATATAGTGCATGAAGCTGAACTCGGATTAAAGTAAAGTGAAACAGGTGGCAGCTCTGGCAATAACCTTCTTCAAATACAATAAAGGTATAGATGGCCAGTTACTATTACTGTGGTTGGTTTGTGATTGTCTCCAAGGTATGTGTATTATACATAAACACTGATAACAATTCCAAAGAGCCCTCATTTCTCCCCAGAAATGTTACTTTGGTGAGCTCTGGGCTCTCACTCAAGTCAGAACTCACTGTAAAATCAGGTCACTTACACAAACACGAAGAACAATTAAAATTACAGGCAGGAGTGACTAAAACGCCCACTCTCCACCTGAGTCCAACTTCTATTAACCTAAAAACACAGTTTGGTCTTATAACACTCAAAAAGGCCACACTTCATTCATATGTAAATGTAACAATGTAGCAACTATAGAAACTCGGAAAATGCCACCAACATCATTATATGTTGGCAGGTGACGGATAACAGTACAGCTACTGAATCTCTGAATAGTCTGTTTGACTCTTTATGTTTTATACATCTTTCTGGCATATTTTTCTAACACATATACAGACTATTTCCGAAAGTTATTAATTGTGAGTGCTACTGAAGCCTGGACAATAGGGGCTCTGAGATACAGTATTCAATAAAAACAGAAAGTCCACAGAGCAACCAACCAGTGTCACCACTTTATTTCACCGAAGAGCCGAAAGTTGGTAACGGCTGGCTGGCAGTATTACTCACCGCCTCTTAAGCCTAGCAGCCGGCAGATATCTCTGGTGAACTTCATCAGCTTTTACCGTCCACACATTAGCGGGCCTCACTCGGCATTAAATCCCAGCTGTCCCTCTGTACACAGTCACACACTTCCACCCTTCATTAAGCGCCGACAGCTCGCCGGTGCCAGTACCGGCTCATATGAAACATTCCCCGCTGATCCGCCTCCGATTGTACGGTCATCAAGTTAACTGGATTACAGCAAAACACTTTTCCGGTTATTGCTTTCAACAATAAAATAGGAAAAACGGCTTCCTTTCCACACCCATCAAAATAAAACCGCGGAAGCGTTAACGTCGGTCTTTTCATAATTTTCCTAAAGGCTTGACATCAAACTGCGAGATTTACACGTTGAAAAGAATAGAAAACAATATAATATTTAAAGATCAATAAATTGTACAACTACAATTATTTTTTTGTGGGTTTTATTTAATGTTTTGTCAATAATTTTGTTTTACTTGCATTTTAGATTCATTTATTTCATTCTGTTAACTGTTCCAGCATTTAACTATAATTCCCTATGAGGGTTTAATTCTGAATAAACTATCCTTTTTTTTTTACATGTATTCACTTCAACTGAAGATTAATTGAAGATTAAAAATATTAAATCCTGTAGCAAAGCCATCAACAGGGGATATGAAAGGAGCATATACAAATGACATAGTGATTCACATCAAATGCCTCTCAACACATTTTCTACTGTATCATAAGCACCAAATTTTGCTTATAAGACAGCAAATTTAAATATGTACTCATTTGGTTTTCTTTCTTCTTTTTAAATGAAGTTTAAGCTGTTTGAAACCCAGTAAAAACAATGTTTTTTTTCCAAACTTTATTTGAAATTATAAAGTGAACAGTCAGTCATTCCAGTTCAGTTTGTAAAAAAAACAATGTATTTGAGGGTTTACTTGAGCAGATGTGAAATGTAACAGTGAGGTCAGAGGTCAAATGTGACATGATATTTGGATGTTTAGAATACCAGTACCATTTACTAAAAGGAAGTATACAATAAGAAGCTGTAGCAGAAAAACAAATATGGAAACTTAACTTATTAGAAATTTTTATATTTGGTTATGGTTTAATTAATTAATTAAATATATAGATTTCTGCTGAAAGCATGGTGTGTGATGTGGTGATGGTGAGGGGGTCTGCACTTGCCTCTAATCTGCTGGCATATACATCCGTCCAATCCCCCCGTTCTGTAATGCTGAAAGACAGCAGGCTGAACCAATAAAACGTCGCTTTAGCAGAGCTTTCAACCAATCATCGACAGCAGCGACTGATTTGGGCGGGTCCCTAACAGAAGCGACAGACTGGCTCAGCGGCCATTGAAGCATCTTTATCTTCAAAAGGACAAGCAGAGATTTTTTTGTACATCTGCGGGGTCCTGCGGACTGAAGCCATGGTCTATCATTCTCTCGCCCTGCCGATGATCTGCTTCACCACGTTATGGGCGTTGGTGGGGGTCGTAGCTCCGTTTTTAGTGCCCAAAGGACCCAATCGGGGGTAGGTGGTGTAACTGCTTTTAATTGGATACAATTAACGACATCATTTTGCGTTCCCTTTCATTTGACAGTGTTATTATTATACTTTGTAACTATAATTGTATTTTCCTTGCTGTTAGTGTTTTCGCTGTGTCGGTCGGAAAGAATCTTTAGACATATGCGACGCGCGCGAGCGTGCTCCTGTTCCTCTTCTGGTGATGGAGGCCCAGCGTCATCCACGAAACAGTCATTCAGCTATCCCTCCATCCAAACACACACACACACACACACACACACACACTACCAGTAATTTCAAAGGTCGAGTCGGCTCGTTTGGACAAAAGTCATTCTGATGGTTTTATTTGTGAAAAGCAGAGTACGGGGAAGATTGTAAGTCGTGGAGTCAGGGCCAGTCTCCTTGAAAAACTGTGTGATTACAATATTTCTATCGTTTGTGCATTAATGTCCAGTATTGCTCAGTATGTGACTCGGGATCTAATTTTAATAATGTTTGCTTATGAATGTTATAATAGTAAAAGTGGGCACGTGTGACTCTGACTCCTCTGCTCTCTCTGACAGTGTGATTGTCACCAGTCTGATCCTTACAGCGATCTGTTGCTACTTGTTGTAAGTACTTACTTGCTTACTCTTCTTTGGTATGTAGCTGTTGTCATTTTGCATGTTGGCCACTTTGTTAAGTACACCTGCTCAAGGGCTCATTAATGCAGGGATCTAATTATCCAATCACATTCGAGCGACTTAAAGAATTTAGGTATGTAGACTCCTTGCTGAAGCTCAAACTGATCATTAGAATAGATAAGAAAGGTGATTGAAATATGACTTTGAATGGGGAATGGCTGTTGGTGCCAAGCAATGGTGATCCAGTGAGCTGCAGTAACCTGGGCTAAAATGCCTTGTTGATGCCAGAGATGAGAGGAGAATGGCCAGACTGCTTTGAGCTGATAGGAAGGCGACAGTAACTCAAATAACCACTTGTTACAACTGAGGTGTGCAGAAGCATCTCTTAGCATACAACACTTTGAAGCTTCAAGCCGATGGATTACAGCAGCAGAAGACCACACCGTTACCACTCCTGCTCTTTTATTTAGCACAAACTCACAAAACATTTTCAAAGGAAGACTGTAAAAACAATGTCTGGTCTAATGAGTCTTAGATTCTGTTGCAGCCTTTGGTTGGGCTGGTCAGAATTTGGCATAAAGAACATGAAAGCATGGATCCACCATGCCTTGTGTCCCCAGTTCAAGTTAGCTGTCGTGTAATGATTTAGGGAAATGGCTTCTGCTACACGCTGGAGCTCAAATCGTCTCAAACTCTTGAATATGGCAGTGAGTTGACTGAACTCCAAAGGCCTCCACAGTCACCAGATATTAATCCAATAGAGCACCTTTGAGATTTGGAGAGCGAAAGATAGAGATTGTTAGTGAGGTGTAACTAATAAAGGGTCTGATGTTCAACTGTTTGCATGAAGCTAAAATTTGGTTATCACATAATTTTCTTACATTGAACGAGAATAAGACCGAAATCATAGTCTTTGGTAGTCACACTCCGCTAGACCAGTTAGCTGATGCCCTAGGCCCTCTCGCTAGCCATCTCTCGCTCACTGTAAGGAACCTTGGAGTGTTCCTGGATGGCTCTTTTAAACTTGAGAAACAGGTGTCCACTGTGGTAAAAAACAGCTTTTGCCAGTTGCGTCACATATCTAAAGCAAAGCCATTCCTTCCTTTAAAGGATCTTGAAAAGCTTATCCACACATTTATCACATCCAGATTGGACTACTGTAACTCCCTCTACTCGGGCCTCCAACACTCTTCTCTTTACCGGCTTCAGTTAATTCAAAATGCAGCTGCGCGTCTTTTAACAGGTACGAGAATCTATGAATGCATAACTCCAATTTTAGCCAAATTACATTGGCTCCCTGTTAAATATCGCATAGATTTTAAAATTCTTTTGTTCACTTTTAAAATTCTGAATAATTTAGCGCCCACCTATCTCTCTGAACTACTCCTCTTATACAATCCCAACAGAGCACTTAGATCATCCAATCACAGGCTCCTAGCACAACCTAGGTTTCGAATGAAGTCGAGAGGTGACCGGGTCTTTGCAACCGTGGCACCCAGACTCTGGAATAACCTCCGTGTTCATATTCGTACTGCCGAGTCTATCCAGTCTTTTAAATCACGTCTTAAAACGTATCTTTTTACTTCGGCCTTTGATTCTAACTAGTTGGCTGTTTTAGCTTATTGTGTTGTTACCTATTGTTTGTTGTCCTGTTTTATTGTTTGTTTTAATTGTCTCATGTTTTTACTGACTGTGAAGCACTATGGTCAACACTGTTGTTTTAATATGTGCTATATAAATGTATTTTGATTTGATTTGTATTTGCCACAGGCTTACTAGCAAATTGAGAATTTTTAGAGGCACAGAGGGGACAGGGTCTTTTTACCTGGCTCTATCTCCAAGGGTAAATTTTTGCCAAATGCATGACATAAGTTACCATTGGTTTCATAAGAATATGAAACCATGTTATTTATTTTTTTATTTTTAAATTTTTTTTTACTGTAAATAAAATGTTTTTTGTGGCTGTAGCATTTTAGTGACCAACATATGAAGTATGAAAATAAACATCAGTGTTTCCTCACACACAGACCAGGTCAGTGACCTGCCCAGGAATGTTGACTGCTGTGGAAATATATTTGGTGACTCACGTTAGGATTTTTTTTTACAATTTATCTGACAGAACAACACTAGCAGGCAGTCCCCTTGCTCTTATTTTGAAAGTTCAGTCACTGCTTACCATTGAGGTCTGGCCCTTCCTGTGTGTTGTTTGTGTGCCCGTTGAACTCTTGCCAGGCTGATATTGAGCCAGTCCTCAGTGTCATTCAGCTGCTTGCCCACTGATGATCTCACTCCCACAGTCACCCACACTCCAACATCTGGGACTGCAGCTGCACACGTAACTCTTGCTCTACTCTTTAAAATCTGCTCTGTGCTGGAGAGTCACTGTAGTCAGAACCTGCAGCAGGTCATGTGGTGGAAACTCGTGCGTGCTGATACACATGAAGCGAGAAGATCTACAGCTACGTTTTAAAAAGCAACAGTGATGAATAGGTTGTTAATTAAGCAATAATGTTCGTCATAGTTTTCTTCTACAAAAACAAGATGATAATGCATGAGGACAAAAACTCTGATGAAATGTATTGACACTTTTTTTCAATAAACAAGGTGAAAATGGAGATGAGACCCAGATAGAACCAGTTAAGTTGTGTAGAAAGGCGAGCCAAGTTTGGAAGTGGTCGCCTTGTGCAGTAAGGATAGACGTGCTGTTTGATGTCAAGGAAAATAAGACGCTTTGTAAACCTTGTGGATCAACTCTCACCAATAAAAACACTTTTACTCAACTGAATCAACTAAAATCCAACTTTTAACTCGTTATTTCTATCAGCTAACAGCTCCATGCTGCTTTCATGTGAGGCGAGGGAAATCAAGGAAAATGGATGCTCTCTGCCTTTCTTTCTCTCAAAAGCATTAATTATGCCCAATGGGACATCTGTTTTACATTTTACAAGGAGGATACTTCTGCATTGGGTTAACAACATCCCGTGTGTGCTGGAGGCCCTAGAAGTCAAGTTACACACTGATAACAAACCCTGTAAAACATCTGCCACCTGACGAGCTGAGTCACAGCAACGCCATCAGCCAGCTGATTCCTGCTGACACGAGTTTTATTTTGTTTTTGTTTTTCCCAAGTGCAATAAGAGAGCGAGAGAGAGCACAAATTGGGGTTTGGTTGAGACAGAAATCCGAAAGATGAGAAAACTAACCAGGCTTGTTCTCGTCTGATAGCACAACGAAGGTCAAACTGAAAAAGATATGAACTCCCAGTGTTGTAGATGCATATATATGTGTATGCACCTAGTGGGGCTGACTCAAATCTTTCATTTGGCCTTATGTGTCTGTAATTTGTCCATATCTACATTTAAAATACCAGCATACTAATAAGACTACTGAAACACAGGAATGAACCCAGACAGGTAACAAAGACTGAAGGATCTCAGTGGCAGGAAGTATCAGTAATGGCTCAGTTGTTATCCTTGATAAATCTCATAAAGGGTTTGCTGTTTAAGCTCATGTAGCCTACAGTTGGTGCACAGCTGCAAACTGCTTTGCAACCCGCAGCCTCCCCAATGAATCAGTGTGGAAAAATCAGCAGATTATGTTGATGGCAGCTCGTAATCAAAACATCTTCATCCACCTCAGCATGAAATAAAAAGAATTCATAGTTTGTGTTTGTTTGCAGTCTGTGTGTTTTAATATTTGCATTCATATTTCATCAATGTGTTTGTTGTCTCTGATATCTGCTCTGTACTGCGGTTAAGTCCTGCTTCTTCTATCACTGCCTCCAGCTTTGTGTGTAATCACATGGAATGGTCAAAAGAGGTCCCAGAGGAGAGCTGCGCAGCTAAAGTAAATTACAGCAGATGAAAACGACCACGACAGTAACAATATTCTTCTCAGCATAGTGGTCCCGACTGAAATGCTTTATAAAACAAACAGCAGTTTGGCATATACACAAAGTGACATGGCAATCAGCATTCATTTTCAGGGAACACCAGTACCGTGCACTCGTTTGGCTATGGCTCTGTGGGGGACCTGCAAATGTGTAGGAGGGCTCTGGTCCTCTGGTCTATCATCAGAAATGTTCAGCTTTCAAAAGCAGTCGCCGTTTTAAGGGGGATTAAAAAATGGGGATGCAAGAAGAGGTGGGATGTGCATAAATAAGATTATCATTCTACCACTAGAGGGAGCTGGGCACCCTCAGGATAAACCTCCACCAACAACAGCATTCGTACTGTAAACATACACTGTTTGCACAGTTTTAGCCTGGAAATGATGTACCTGGATCAGCCGTACAGATCTGTTCCACAAATCTCGCTGTGTGTCGTGAGTGTCTGCTGTTCTTTTCCCAAAAATAATAACAAGCTTATTTACGAAGAGCGTTTAAAAACATGCACAGATTGGCTTACAGGAAGAAAAATAAAAGCAGAAAAGGTTTTAACCAGTTTATTAAAAGTGCTGTGAACAAACGAGGAGACCTTCTTTTCCATTTCATGTTTCTCTGCATTGGATAAACTCTTCCTTCGCTCAGGCTACAGACTGCTTTCTACAAGTGTCTACAGTTGGCTTCGGCTAATTTATGACCCAGTTTTCTGCCTCTGGCAGAACTTCAGCAGTAGATACTGGCTACAAATAGAACACTACAGCCAATCTGTTTTCTTTTTCTTATTTTTGGTATTTTTACTGAAGCCCTGAGATAATAACAGAAAGTGTTTGTGTAAGCTGACACTGATGCAAACTGTGTTGGAGGGTTTCTAACACATTGACATTTAGAGGAGCCAGATTGGAATTTCATCTTTCTTCTGTTTTTCATTATTACTATTATTATGTGGGGCAGTTCTACATCCTTCTTTTAACAGTCAGTCGTTGCCTCGATTCTTTGTCCACATCTTCTGAAGTGTCCTTTTGCTTTCATAAAGATAAAAAGTAATTTTGTCGTCTCAGTCAAGACCACTCAGAGAGACTGATTCTTAGACCCTCACCACTCCTTTTTCTTCACCTTTACAAATAAGCGTCCTGCTTAAGTTGCTGTGCCTGACTCTTAATCTGCTATTAATCACTTTTTCTAAATTGACTCTATAATAAGTTCCCAGAAGAGCGTCTGACTTAAAGTCCAGTAAAGAGGGATGAAGGTCGCACTCCTCTCTCTCATGTCAGTTTTGTATTTTAAAAAGATAGAAATTATGATGGTATTGAATTCCTTGTTTTTCTTGTTAGTAATGATTGGCATAAATAACTGATAACGTTTTATAACAGAATTAGGGCTGTGCGATATGACCAAAATCTCATATCCCAATATAAGAATTCTATCGTCCGATAAAGATATAAATCACAAAAATTTAACATTTTCTGTAAATTCTGTGAATCTCGGGCAGCTCGACTCGCGTGAAGTGTTTCCAGCTGGGCGTCGTGTACCTGGAAACGAGTGTTTTAACAGATGCGTGAAACGATGCATTTTTAGACATAAGTTGTAACGGCCGCCGTTTTCTTTGTGAGTATTTATTACACGGCGTGCTGCGAGGAAAAGCCTGTTCTAACGTTTGAGTCTAAGGTTTATTTTTTAGCACCTGATGACTCTGTCTTGCTTCTCATCCGTAAATACTCGGCATAATCTTTCACGTGATTCAGTTTATTTTGAAGTCTCAACAGGATCTTGAGCTTTATTGTGAAAGGTTTATGTGGAAAATAAACAAGCGGACATGCGAAGGTTTTACTGTCGTTGTTGCTAACGACAACGCATAAAAACAGGTGCTTGTCCGTCTGTAGTGTGGTTATATTAAATATAAGAGAAAGAGAGAACTTTAAGAAATTAATATAGCCACTACAGTGACCATCAAAACGATGAAAAAATATTGCCGTAAACAGTTTATTTTGCGACACCACGAAACAAACGATAGCGTTTTTATATCGTCATCCGATATATATCGTCATATCGAACAGCCCTAAACAGAATCATTTTTTTAAAAGTTGCTTCAATTGGAATCAGATTTTTTTTTCCAGCTCATACGATCGAATGGTACCGTGACCTGGTTACAACCATGATAAATGCACCCATGTTCTTTCACCACACTGATGGTGCTTTGTCATTTATCTGCTCTCTCTCACTTTCTCTTTCTAGTTGGTTGATAGCCATTCTGGCCCAGACCAACCCTCTGTTTGGTCCTCAGCTCAAGAATGAAACTATATGGTACCTGCGCTACTTCTGGGAGTAAACAGGGTAAGTTTGCCTGAGCAGGACCTCAGAGGCAATGCTGAGGTTTAAATTTATCATCTTAAATGTTTATATGCTGATTATATTGCTTTATAAGAAAGGCCCAACTCTGAGTACACTCTGTGCCAAAAGTGCTGACAGGAAATTACATGCTTTTGCAGAGCGTGCTTTTGCAGCTAGAAAGTGAAACCAACTAGGCTGTTGGATCGAAACTTAAAGTGTGGTGTGACGTGGAGAACAAGTATATAAATACTTAGGCTTCCGTTTGTGCTTCAGACCTTGGGTTGTGTGTTTTGTGTTCAGGTCTCCATATCCCGGATATGTAAAATAAAGATCATTTTTAAAGTAAAAGGACCACTTCTGAGCTGTGTCTTTTTGGCCGTAAAGAATACAAAAGAACCGGGATTTAATACTTGTTGCCACTGACCCGGATTCTTGTGCGGCTGAGGTGACTAATTTGGACCTTAAGGTACGATCTGATACGAGGTGGACAACAGACCGGTCTAAAAGAGTATAGGTAAGCGCAAGCCTGTTGAAAATTGTGCACATTGGATGAATTCTAAATTAGTTGTCCACCGAATTGATCATTGTTACCGTTAAATGGCTCAGTAGTGGAAATTAAACTTAATTATAAAATCTGTTAAGTAGATTTCAGGTGACATGTCCATGATATGATGACAGAATCTAAGCAAAGTGGGTAACTGGCTCACTGAATGTCAGTCCAACACAAGAAATTGGCATTAGCACCATTTTCCTGTCTCCACTATAAACAGCTACAAATAACTACTTAAAAAATACATTTATTTAGTTATCTATAATGAGATTACCTGTACATAAAACAGAGCATCTTATTAGAATATCTGACCATTTAACATAATAATAGTAATCTCTGCCAGACAGACGTTCAGTCTAAAGACTACTTAAGGTGGCTTTTTTAAGAGGCTGCCCCCACAGCCTAGTATAAGATATATAAGGATTATTTTGAGCATAATCATGCAAAGCTAGTCTAGATGATTCCATGCGTTATCCAAAGGCAGCACGGTGGTGCACAAACATGCATGCTGGGTGTAGTACAGTCCAGGAATAAGTGTGGAACTGGAAATGAGCTTATTAGGTCACTTTTATTTATGTAAAATCTCAAATTGTTTATATAACTGTTTCTTTTCCTCATAATTTTTTGGGGGGTGTCACCTGGTTGTATGTAATGTCCTGTTGTTACCAGAAGGTGGCAGTTGAGGACTGCTCGGATATGATAAGCGACTGTAATTATGCTTGAAATGCCCATCCCTGGTAAAAATTAAATACAGTCTGTACAGTCGCTGCAGAATCACAGATCTTTTTAAGTACACCCACACACTGAACATCACCCTTCAAAACAAAAGCTCACTGCTGATTTT
Source organism: Aulonocara sp. 'chitande type north' Nkhata Bay (assembly GCF_057382095.1). NCBI lineage: Eukaryota > Metazoa > Chordata > Actinopteri > Cichliformes > Cichlidae > Aulonocara > Aulonocara sp. 'chitande type north' Nkhata Bay. The sequence goes on from NC_141349.1 coordinate 6,216,340, forward strand.
TTTTTTTTTTTTGTCATAAAATGACCATTACTGAGTAAAAACAGTGGCTGTTCATAAATGTTTACTGTGGAAAAAAGACTTTAAGTGTAATCAAATCAATGAATTGGATGAATTACGGGGTAAGAAATACACAGGTTTTTATGTAGAGACCTTTTGCTACATATCACCATGTGCATGTGTCGTATATGTGGACCTTTAAGAGTTTAAATGAATGGTTATTTCATAGCTGTGTGGAATCATTTTATGTTTCAAAGAAAAAAACCAAGCCGTTGCCATAGGCAAACAAATTATTGAGAAGAAACCTGAGAGCTGTTTCGTTTTTCTGTATTTCCTTTTCTGCCACTCAGTACCATCAGTTCCTGCGCCTTCATTTGTTCTTCGCAAATTAAAAAAAGAAAAGAGGGAAAAAAGCTCAGTTTTTCAAATTTAGAGCACAGTGGGGGGAAGAAGAGGAAAAAAGCTCACTACTAAACAGCCCCTGGGGACAGAGGTGGCATTCAGGCGTGAATATTTATCAACTCCATGGAAATGTGAGCCGGGTGAAATAGAAAATAAGGGCACTTTTATGAATTTTCAGAGGACATGTTTGCCACACGAGTCCCCTGATGCTTTTGGTCACGCAGCGCTGACAATATTTGAAAGAGGCTGTTCGGGGTGGGGGTATTGTTGGCTACAACAAACACGCTGGTTCGATTCACGCCTTAAGATGACATATTTGTGATTGTGCTGAAATGTTTGCTTTCCTTTCTGTTGCAGGGCTGTTCGATGTGATGCCTCTCATCTTTCCTGTCCTCTGGTTTGCTCGCCTTTAGTTTCGGCATGTCCTCAAACACCCGAGCAGCCTGCAGAATGGGTGGATTCATTTTGTTTTGCCACCTTGTTTTTTGTAACCTTGAGGAATCTTAAGAATAATAAGAGTTAAAAAAAAAAAAAAAGCTGAATTCATCCTGTGACTACAGAACAAACCAAGATGAGGAAAGTGAAGCGTAACCACCCCCCCAACCCCCCCACTTGAAATGTGCAATCCTTTAGTTTAGTTCCGTGTACATATTTTCTTTTTGCGTTGCTGCCATCGTCAGCGAGGAACATGGATTTCTGTGTGTATTTATTTTGGCTTGCTGACACTGATGTAAGCCCGGTGTAATCACCTCAGTGTCCGCGAGGTCCTGTTATATAAGTGTTGTTACCCGTGATGTAATGGGGTGTGAGTGTGAGCGCGTGTGCGAGCGTGTGAAGAGTTCATTAATGTGGGCGCTTGGACCGCGGCCACGAGAATCTCCTGAAAGCACGTAAAAAAAAAATGAGAAAAAAAAATAAGCAGAGAGCGATTCCTTCCACTTTGGGGGCACTTCAGCGTGAAACTCCCTCCCACATTCCCTCGTGCTCCGCACCACGGAGGTCCTCGTTGCCATGGTGATCTCATCGCCCAATTCAGCCCCTCTTCACTTGACCCCTTTTGATGAAATCCTGCCCAATTCTCGCCTGCCTGTGTACAGATGCACTGTAGGTTGTACTGTAGGGACGTGTTTTTGGAGCAAAGCTGCAGATAGATTGGGTGTTAACATCTGCTATTTTTAAAATGTACCTTCAAACAACGCTTTCACTGCATTCCTCATTTTAACTTTAGCAAATAAACTCAGACTCTCGAGAGCTTTTAGAAAACAAAGCGATGAAAAAGTGCGTTATTAAAATAAGATGTGAAGAAACCTGCAGCATTGTAACCTCTGATAGGCTGAATATGAGTTTTTTTCTAATTCAAAGGCGAACAATCCCCGTGCATGCATCACTAATTCTTGTTTGGGGAAATAATGACAAGTGCTCTGAATTTATTTTAATATAAGAAGTCTTATCATTGCAGTTATTGGTTATTTATCTTATTTCATCTGCAGTCCCTGCCCTTATAATCGCACACAGAAAAAAAGCATGTACACAATAAAACACCCCCCAAAATTAGTTCATTGCACCTTACCAGCCACTGCCACAATTACACCTCCCCTCTCCAAACCTTGAGCGCCCGTCCTTCCCTCCTCCCTGGAACTCGCCCTCCCTGTCCTCTTCTCTGAAACCGCTTTGCTTCAGCCAAAAAGAATCCAAATCAAAATACAGCTACTTTTTAGAAAGACCAAATTGTGTTCTGTCTTTCCCCCCCCCCCCCTCCCTTGCCTTTTTCTGTAGTTGTGGTGGTGGTGGTGTGAGTCTAAAATCGGATGTGTAACAATGTGTGCATTACAGCAGTTTACACATGCAGAGCCCCGTGTCACTGGAGTGCAATTACACTTGATTACACTCTCAAAGTAGCCTTTGCTCACCAGTAAAGTTTGTTGTAGTTGGTATTTAGTTTCTCTGCAAGTAAACCAGAGTGTGTAAACAAACATCACATGGACTCCCAAGTAGCTCACTTATTCGACAAAGTTTTGGTGACTTTTAACTGCACGTAAAAGACGGGCGTGCCCACGGCGGCGGCGCGCATTGGTTCGTGAACACCTGCTTTTGAAGCAGGTCATCGTCTTTGTTTTTTGAAACTGGACGTGATGAGCACGGGCAGAAATGACTGAGAAACCGAGGAAAACTGCGGCCTCATATTTTTCTTTAGTGGCTTTTTTTCTTTACAAAGGACTGTATTTACAAAAAGTGAACACCATGTTGTATTAAATATAGCTTGCCATCGCCAGTGTGTGAATGTGTGTGTGAATGGGTGAATGACTGAATGTAGTGTGAAGCGCTTTGGGGTCCTTAGGGACTATAAAAGCGCTATACAAATGCAGGCCATTTACCATTTACCATTTTAAATAATACTTCAAATTTTCAAACTGAGACTAGAAACTCCTCAAGAAGGTGTTCGTTAGGGTCACAAGTTAAGGGTCAAAGTAGTCTGTTAGTGCTGGTAAACCATAGACTGGAATATATATATAAAACATAGATGAAACCACCATAACGTCACCCACATGGATGTGAAGACCAGTGTACAAGCCTCAAACGGAGCATTTCAACTGTCAGCAGCATGTGTGACATCACCCAGTGGTTTTTCAAGTCCCAATTTGATGCCTCCAGATGTCCTGGTTGCAAAACAAACGGATGGCATAAAATCGTTAGCCAGTGATCTTCTTTCCATTTTAAAACACGATTCGACACATTACTGAATAAACACATTTTTTATTCGTGTGACCCGAGATGAGTGACTGAGCCCATACACTTCTTTTTAAATAATCAAAAAAATAACACCTAGCCAGTGAAAAGGTGTCCATGCTGTGCAGCTTACTCAGCCTTTTCATCTATTTTACTCTAAATTGGACTATAATTTGCAAGGTGAACATGCTGTATTTTTTTTTTAAAAGCTTGAAACTACTAATTGACATCATAAACTTACAAGATGAAAGAATGCAGGTTCAAGGCATTTCTACACTGGCTTTACTTTCAGACCTAAACCGCCTCCATCTTTTATATGCAGTCTTTTGTCAAAACAACCATGTCTTGTAACTTTGGCACTGTTTTGTCTTTGTGGCAGTTGACTGCATGTGAAGAAAAGCTGAAAATGTCTCTGGTTTTGTCCTGACATCTGAATTCTGTTAGATGTTCTGACTGTACAGTTTTGTTTTGGGTTTGTTTCCTTTGGTTAGGATTACCATAGGAAACAAAGCCATTACATTACAGTATCAATCCCACTCATCATAAAACAAACCACAGTTTGCTTGCAGAGTCAGTCCGTCACTGGACACCAAATGTCATTATTCTCCCATATCCAAGCTAATCGACCTAAAGGAGGGAACCGCTGGGACGTCAGATAACCCGTGTAAAATGTGCAGAGTATGAATGCTCAAAAAAAACATTCAAATTTTCAATTTCATTTCTTTTTCTCGTGACTTTTTTTCCTTTTCATTTTTGATAACTGGCTACTGTTCATTTGTTAAATGTTCCTGGCAGCATAGACGAGGATAGATTTTTTTTTTAAGTGTGTTAAGAGTCACCATGGTAACAAACATTCAATAAATCACAAATCGGATTGTTTATGGATTTGGGACCCTGTATGTAACCTTGTATTACTGTGAAGTAAATGCTTGTATGTGAGTGGCACTGTATGTGAAATACTTAATAAAGAACTATGTCTCATAGGATACAATCGCACTCTTCAAGTTATTTATGTTCCATCTGAGCGTTGGCTTTCAGTTGTGGAAGAAACATTTGCAGACACACCGAGAATATACAGGCATGAACTGACTGGTCAAACATACAAACACTGACAGGCAAAGTTAAAGAAATCGTTAAACTGACTACACTTTGTTGCACACTAAGCCACACCCCCATGCAAAACTGTTCACGAATGATTCCTAAATACAAAGAGCCCAAAGTGATGCCCCAGCTTCTAAATTTGCCACGTCATAATCTAACCAAGCATTCAAAGGATACAAAAGTCCCATCCCAAACTAGCACTAACCAAAGAAATTCCATGTCCATGCCCATACAGTCAGGTTTTTTTTGGATTTGCACATTGTTAGGAATGTGATTTTAATCATATTTCAAGTGAGATCATATGCCAAGTAAGTACTGAATGTTTTACTCAATGTTTTGCAAATTAAACTTATCCTTTTCTCTTATAGAGTTTTAGTCTTATTGATGGTACATGATAAGAAACACAGACTGATTCATTTTTAAATGGTGACTTTTTAAAAAAAATGTCTGTGAATACCCAGAACACTGATGGGAAGTTGTAGCAGAATTGTAGATCTACTGTATCGCTGTGTATTTGCGCTAAGAATAAAAATATCATTGAACCTTCCTGGTGTTGACCTTTTTGCAGCATCTCTGTTGATATTTTCCACTATCTCTAAAAGAGACAGAGGTCTATGCTGTGGGGCTGAGCTAGTTTAGGTTACCTTGGTAATCAAGGACAAGGTTGACTCCCTCATGCAAGATTGTCACAACAGAGCAGTAAGATAAGCATGCATGATTTATAGACACTCACCCAAATCTATCAAAAGAAAGTGCATTGCTAAAAAACAAACAAAGAAAACTGAAGAGCTGTTGAACTAGAGAACTCATCAATTAATGTCTTTTTAGGAGAAATGTTAAAAGGAGCCTGAAGAGATGGAGGAGGGCCATATTGGCCTCAACTGGCAGAAGTCACTGACAGGGTAGATGAGAAGAGCTATGACAGGAAGCACCAGGTTCGGATGAGATTTGCCCTGAGATGCTAAAGCCTCTAGACATTATGGGAATGTTTCAGTTGACACACCTCTTTAATGTTAGGTTGTAATCTGGCATTGTGCCTGTGGAGTGGCAGACTGGAGTGGTGATTGCAATTTTCAAAAAGGAGATCCTGAGTGAGTGCTCCAGTTATCGTACTCAGGCTCCCGGCAAAATTTCTTTTAGGGTGCTGGAACGGAGGCCCCAGCTAATGGTGGGACCTCAGATTTAGGACAAGCAATGCAGATTCCAGCCTGGTTCTAAAACAGTTGCCCAGATCTTCACCCTTGCAGACCTTCTGAAGGGAATAGAAGAGAATCTGACCATCCAGTCTACTGGTGCTTTATAGGCACAGAGAAAGCTGACAAGAATGGAGTGAGGGTGAGAGCTGTGTCTGCATCCTTGGTATAAAGTACACCGTGTTTTTAATGGATGTTGAGTTACCGCTTGTCTCTGATCCTGTTTTTGACGTTTATGGACAGAATCTCAAAGTGTAGCCAGGCTGAGGAGGGCATCTGCTTTTTGAAGCTCAGTCAAGCATTTCTTCAGTTTGCAGAAGATGTGGTTCTATTGGCTTCATCAGAGAGTTCCCATCAGCATGCACTGCAGTGATCTGCAGCCAAGCATGAAACAACTGGGGTGAGAGGTCAGGGTTCTTCACTGAAAATCTCCTCCTTCTGCTCCTTCTGAGATACAGAACAGAGGAAAAAGAGTTAAAATATCTTGAACTCATTTAGAAGTGATGAGAAGGTGAAGTATGAGTTGGACCAGCAGATTGGTGTAGTGTCAACAGAAATGCACATACCAGTCTGTGGTAGTGAAGAGAGAGCTCGGCTAAAAGACAAAGTTTTGAATTTACCAGTCCATTAACCTCCCAACCCTCTCCTGTGGTTATGAAATCTGGGTGAATACAGCCACAGCTGCTGCATGTCAAAAGAAGCCAGTGGAGGTGGTTTGTGAATCTGGTTAAGAGGCCTCCTTCACTTTGAAGCCACCTTTATCAAATTTGGCTACCACCATCTCAGATTTTGGATTCACCAATGAAAACAACAGCTAATGCAAGCAACTTTGGTTTCGAGGCACAAACACAAATAGCTCCTAATTAGTAACACAAATTTCCAATGCTGTATAGAAAAATACAAAGGAAAGAAATTCACCAATTCAATAAAAACACTGCCAAACATTTTATTTAGCTAAGTTGAAGCACAGCAACCGGCTAGAAGGCTGGCTCCAAGAAACCACGCCTCTTAAGATAACTTTATTGTCGCCTAGACAGACGTCAAGAACGGGTAAATTAAGACTGCAGAGAACTAAAACCTTTTTGTGCTAGGTTGTAAACATATTTGATTTCTGCTGTAAAGTTTATGGAAGTCTATAGAGATTTACTTGTTTTGAAGCAAACAACCAGTGGCCAGTTAAGAAGCTGCAGGTTTTTTGGCACTAAAGCATTAGCCAGCTGGAGATTGCCATCTTTTCCGGAGGCATGGTTGAAAACCCTGCAGACATAAGTAAAATACATAAATTCATTTATTTAAGTATATAAATATTTAGTGTTAAGATTTGGTTACCAAAACACATTCCAGAAGTCAGGTGTCTCAAGCTTATGCTTTGTCTGAACCCTGTTTTTTGCTAGCTAAAACTCAAATCCAGCTTGGGGTGACACTGAATCATAGCTGTACGTTGCTAATGAAACAAGATAGCCAGTGCTGGCAACAGCAAATAACACACTCAGTTATGGGCTCTGTACTTTAAACATAGCAATCTTTGAGAAGAAATAGTAGTTCATTGTCAAAACAATAATGTGTGTTGAATGCAATCACCAAAAAATTTTTTTTATATTAATTATTAAACCAGTATTGGTGTTGTTGTTGAAATACAGAGCCATGGAGACAGCAGTGAGCTAAAGGCTGATGTCATACATTGTGAATTTTACACCTTATTGTGTTTGTATAATGATATACTTTTTACATTGTTATTATTTTACTGTGTCTATAAATCAAAATTTCTTTATCAGAGTAACAAAAAAGGTAGGTGATAGGTAGACATTTAATAAATGAACTTTGAACTCATAGATGACACATCGAGATGTATCAATTGAAACAGAACCATACTAAGTAGAATGCAGTCATGTATAAATACTAAGAAAAAACAGGATTACAACCTTAATATTTTGAAATGTAGCTTAGAATGTGTAACAGAGTGGCAGCAGAAAAGAAACATTCAGAGTTCAGAAAAAAGAAGAAAATCTCATTTCGCATGTGTATAAATATTAATACTTATTATTGAGGGACTACTAAGTAGCAATGTACCTGGAGGGGCAGTTCAGATTGCTGTGCTCGGCTGTGACTATTACTCATATTTCATTGCAATATAAAATTGAAAATATTAATTTATATTTCTCAGCTGAAATTAAATTAATGGTGGGGCAGAACTGCAATTTCACCATGGACATAAATTAATGAGTAAACAATCCTTTAAATCTACACAATCTTTTGAAAACACAGGCGTGTTTTTGGTAAATGATTGACTAATAAGGTGGGTTTTACTTCCCAGTGGTATTTTGGTTGAAAAGGTTAATATTGTTCTTTAAGTGTGTATGTATCTATCTATCTATCTATCTATCTATCTATCTATCTATCTATCTATCTATCTATCTATCTATCTATCTATCTATCTATCTATCTATCTATCTATAGTTGAGAGGGCAACACATATGGGCTTCAACTGGCAGACACAGATAATCACAAACACCACGCAGCTTATCCTCTGTAATATTCATAAAATGTGGTGTAATGCGCTCATGCACCATGACAACCTACTTTCCTCTGAGAGTACATTAAGAATTAACTATCTTTACACAAGCAGCTATATCTGACCTAAATATCGCTGCCTGAACTGTATGGCTGTCTCTGTAATATAAGGCAGCAGCCAGCTTTTGCTATGTCACTGCTATGTAACTGATATAATATAAACATAATTTATCAATATGACATAAAAAATAAACCATGACTGTAAGTATAATGTTGAATTAAATGCAGTTATTAAATGAATACAATGTGTAATCATGTGCAGACTACAAAAGTAAGAATTTCTACGGTAAACCTGGCTTATCAATAGCTGCTCTATACACCCCAGTTTCCTAGGAGGCTGGAATACCGTGTGTAAAATAAACAAACGCAGACTGCAACGACCTGCAGATGAGTTGAAAGATGTTATCTCAACAGCAGCATATTTTGTTCATGTATATGCATGTATAGATGCATCATACATGCCTATCATGAAGCATTAATGGTCACACGCATTCAAGTTCTCCATACCACATGTGCTGCTTGGAGCTATTATTTTAAACAACCTGCAAACCATTGCTCCATGAATCTGCATGTTACAAACCATTGTTTTTGTTTTTGGAAAGTGGTGGTTGTATATCCATAGTAATCAAACAATCTTTTAGTTTTCAAACATTTCAAAATTTATTAATGCTCTTCTTCTGCTGAATTGACTAAATGTTTGCTAAGTGTATCAAATTAGCACAGGAACACAGTTTCTAGCTTGCACATATTTACAGAGTTAAAAATATCTGTTGCCTCTGTTTGTAGTTCAAAGAAAATATTTTTGATAGAAATCTACTGCATACGTTTCTTACATGTTAAGAAATCGTTCTTTATTATTGTGCAAAATGTTTGATCTGATTACAAAATAAATGAATGTTGTTATGGACCATGATGAATATTAATGTTACAGCTTATCGTCTTATGTTTACTGAACACGTTCTGTCAAGTTCGATTATTCTACCTCAGTTGTATCTATATTCACAAACTGGCCTGTCTCTATTTAACTGGTTGTTAATGCGAATATAAAGAACTGGAATTATATGGTACTTTTATTGCTTTACATGGGTTAGAAAAAGACTTGCATCATGGCTGTTCAGTAACAGTAAAGACGTCTGCTCCTCTGTTTGACATGGGGGTATGTAGGTGAAGTGGTCCCAGCGGGGTTCTGCTCTGAAGTCGCCCCAGAGCCCCGCTGAGGTCAGTGGGTTCGTAGCGTGAATCCTCCCGGTGTCCTTAAAGACGGGTCGTATGACCACACCCCTATGACGACACCGTGTCGTAGATCAAACTGTATCCGTTTTCACTCATGGGTCAAGTTATAAAAAGTGAACGAGCGCAAAACCGGCTGATCTGTCTTTCATAATAAAAGTCTGATCTCACGGGACCCTGGACACAAAATCACTGCTATCATATGATACATTTTCAAACTCGTGATGAAATGTCTTGAGGTTAGAATGAACTCTTTTAGCTTTTACCTGGTATCTGGCTTGTTTGTCATGAGAAAACAACTTAACATATATAACTTATAATAATTCTATTTTCTATCCAAATCAGGAATCATGTTTTTGGCCTTACGGTTTGTATGGATATTCTTTAAAAAAGAATTGTACATTTCTTTTCATATCTTACATTTTGTTACAGTGAACATGTCCCCAGGGGAATCACGGTAGAATGCATGCTTTTAAAATTGTATTTTATGTGTGAAAGAACTTCACTTTGTGTTATTCCGAGGTATGTAATGGGAGAGGATAACAGCTATAGACCTAGCTATAGATAAGCTATAGACCTAACAAATACAATCCTTGAACACAACAGATATGAAGGGATATTAAGGGGAAAAATAGTTATAAAACGTGTATGTACCCCGTTTTTAATTGATTTAATACAAAAAGGTATTATTTAAAATGTTGCATTATAAAAAGTATGTCTTTAATATAACCCTAAATTAATAACGTACGTTTCATATCTTATTCTTCAGCGCGACCTTTATTTTGAAAGGCAATCCCAGAAGTGCAGCCCAATCTTTTAGCTCTGACACTCGCTCTTCGGGATTATTCGTAAACTCAAGTGCCCCCCAACCCGCCGATGAGAACTGCAACTGTTTTTTTTTTTTTTGTTTGTTTGTTTTTTTTACAGCTGACACACTTCCCATTTCGATCAGGTCAGTCTCTTTTTCACTACTTGTATGGCTCGCTGAACCCTGAACCTAGTAGCTAACCACAGCGTAGCCAACAGCAACAACAGCGCTGTTACTCAGTGACAGCAAACAGGACACACACTGCACGCGCGGATCCACGCCCTCTATCTCTCTGCTTGTGTTTATATTTCATTCTGAGCCCGTAAAAGTGGTTCTAACCCGCGGAGCCGGCTCCAAAAGTGTCCCCCAGTGTTATTTTGTGAGTCCCGCGGACGGCACCAAGTCAAACACAGAGGGGGGTCTGCTGTACGAGCTCGTAAAAGTTTATTAACGACGGAATTAGCTTCAGAGGAGAGATGAGTGCTTCTGTTTTCCCACCCTCTCATCTCCAAAACGTTAGGTTTCTGCACCAATGAAGGGGAGGGAGAGACAGGAGGAGGAGGAGGACGGGGTGGTGGTGGTGGAGAAGGGGGTGTTTAACAGTCCTACAACCATCTTCTGTCCCGTTTATCCGCCATATAGGCCAGCTCGATACTGCCGTGAACTAACTTCCTGCATGTGGCTGTAGCTTGAACGGGATTTCTGGGCTGAGCGGTCACTGCTGCTGTCCATGCGTGAGCCTCTTCTCCCCCCTCCGTGGATGGTGCGGAGTAATATCATCTGGAGAGGCCGAGGCCGACATTTTACCCCGGTCCGGAGGAGCATTAACTCGGAGGGGACATCCGAGGACACGCGTTAAGGTAAAGCCCGTCTCGCAGCTTTGTGCCTTTGGACAAATACATAAGCATTTACGTAAAGTTTTACGACCCATAATTAACTGACAAAATATTTAAAGCACATATAGAAAAAAATATGACGGCTTTTAACGGTCTTCTGTGATAAAAATGGCTACTTTCACACGGATTTACACACTGTAGCTGCACGATAAAGAACTATACTTTTGAATTTGGAATAATAAATGCACCGCGTTCACAAAAACATCTGGAAATATATGCTTTCCACGTGCGATATACGTAACAAGTTAGCGTATATATATATATATATATATATATATATATATATATATATATATATATATATATATATATATATATATATATATGTATATATATATATGTACCAAATTACACTTTTACTACCCCATTTCACGCTACATAACGCATTTATACCGTTTTGTTTATGTTTCCTATATGCGCGGCCAGGCAGCTTTTGCTCCCGGTGTTTATTCTTTGTAATGGCTCAAACTTTACAGTTGCTCGCCGACAAAGCCTACATTTAATGACGGGCATAACTTGCCTCGGCCTGTAACAGCCACCATCAATCGGCAGCAGCACCTGCAGGTGGACCTACAGAAGCCAAAGTTGTTCTGAGATTTATTCAACTTTAATGTAACGAAAGTCCGAGTCGGTGTGGACAGAGAGTGGCCACCTGACCGCAGCTGGGGCCGTTAAAGCGCCGGAGCCCGTCCACAGGCTCTCAAATCGGCCGTATTAACAATTAATATTGGACATCCGGTGGCACTGCCAGCTGCGCCCCATTTTTATTGTCTGTGCGCTGAAAGGATCCCTGTTGTCTCGGCTGGATACTCCGCGAAGCGTGGTGGCTGATTTAGGTAGGAATATTTATTTCTGCGTTATATTGCAGTTTTAAAAAAGTAAACTAAAAATGCATAAAATGTGAATGTGAGGTGTGAAAGAGAAAGGCTGGATGTGGGAGCGCGGCTCTCCAGCTCGCTGTGCCATGCGGGACACGCTGCTGGCTGCCACCATGGCACCTTCCCTTCGTGCTCTGGCTCTTTATGTGCTGCTGCTGTTGTTGTATCCAGCTGTGCGGGGACACAGCACCGTTGTGCCCCGTCAGTTCGATTCCACCGACCGGGTCAGTGATTAAAAGATTTATTCGGGAATATTGCGGACGCGCACTGGATGTACGGGGAAGACAGGCGAGGGGCGGCAGAAGGGGGCCACTTTTGCTCTCCATCGTTACGGGAAACGGAGCTCCAAGGACACGGAGAGGCGGGGGCGCATCCAGGTCGTTTTGGGTGTTTGTTCTTGTATTTTTTTTCTTTGCAGTTATTAACATGTTTTAATTTTATTGCTGGAGATGCGAAAGATTTTTCCCAGGCAGACCGACCTTTGTCCGCCGCCTAGATTTTTGGAGCTTTAATTTGGCAAATTGGCTTCCCAGACAGACTGACAGCCAGATCGTCTCTCCTCCCCGCTCTCCCGCCTCCTCCTCGCTGTTTTCGGCCACACTCTCTGCTATCACAGCCTCTCACTGGGCTCCTTCTGAATTTACTTTTTTCTCACTTTCAGTCTCTCTCCCTCGTGCGTAACCTCCATTCATTCGTGCAATTTGCCATCAGCCTGGAGTTTTTTTCCCCTGATTATTTCTGAAGAGGCCTCCAGCTGCAAAAGGTTCAGTGTCTGGTCAGACTGCTTTAATTCTGCCTCGTGGTCCAGTGTCAGAATGACTTGCTTCCACTCCCACATTTGTGCGTTATACCCAGCTAGCACTATACTACGTTAATTCTGAAAGTGCAAAACAAGTTTTTATGGAGAAAGTGTGGTAGTATATGGAAAAAAAAATACCATAAATTATCACATGACTGTTTGAAACTTCAAAAATAATAATAATCATAAGAGAAATAGCTGGCACTCCTTAGGCAGGTGCTATACTTATATCCTTGCTTGCAGACTGTCATGAGGACAGCTGCCACACCATGGACATGTAGTCCTTCCTGTTATACTTTCAGTTAGGTTAGGGGCCAGTTTAAGCAGTTATGTCTAGTTGTTCCATTGCAGTGTTTCATTAATGAACTTCTGAATACTCAAGAACTCTCACTCTCTGGACTTTGAGTTTCATGTGGTGAGATAGTTCACAACTACTGGAGCTCTACAGAAGGCAGAAGGCAAAAAACTGAAATTTTGACTTTTTTTAATTTTTTTTATTTTGGTAATCTTAGTTTAGTTTTTTCCTCTCTCTGTTTTCCAGGTTTCTCTTTTAAAACACCTTTCTGTAAGTATTTGGGACCTCAAAGCTCCAAGAGCCACTTTACAGTAACATCTGCTGTTTTGATTCCAGGCATGAAGCCATTCATTTCAGTTGCATTTTTATTTATATAGTATCAATTCACCACAACTGTCACCTTAAGTCTCTTGACATTGTAAGCTAAAGACCATATAATGCTAGAGAATAAGGACCAACAACCAGATGTGAACAGCGTTTGGTGACATTGGGAAGGAAGAGCTCCCTTTTAACAGGAAGAGACCTCCAGAAGAACAGGCTCAGAGGGGGTCAACCATCTGCAGGAGAGAAATTAGCAGTGGCCACCTGGTAGCATTCACTTTCAACCACCATAAGCTGCTGCTTCTTATAGGCATATGAAAGTATCAGTTGTGGTTGAGCTATGCTCCTGATCTGTTTTAGTTATCTTTTGGAAACAGGCATCGTCAGGGCAGACTCCTCTAACATGCATTTGCGAGATGCTAGCATGCTTTCTGAGAAAAACTAAGACATAAGTGTCATTTTATTTCAGTTTGGACATTATGAAATACATAAAACACTACTGTTCATTGAGCTCCCTCTGCTGCAGTCTCGCTTTCACAGCAGCCAGTTTCGTTCGACAATGGCATTGAAAGGACGATTTCTGAGAGAGTAAATTGGAAAGCCCTCAGATTTCTGTCCAGAGCCTCATTAACCCTCTGATAGTGAAGCTCACCCCCCACACTTACTTTCATTCTTGCAAACAGGGGAGCTGTAACTCTGGTGTCATGGCGATGCTCTTTACCCAAATAAAAACCCCACCACAGGCAAACCGTTTTTAAAACTGCCCGTGTTGGAATACAGTGGGGCTGAAACAATTCATGGATTGGTCACCTAGTTCATCAGCTGAAAATAACCAAGAACTCATTTTGAATTTTAATGTTGTTTTCTTTTTCTTTTTTAGTTTGAAGCAAGAAGTACGTCCTTTTTCCAGCACGTCATTTGAATGACAGTAAATAGACTGGATCTGCATTCTTTATTGTAGCTTGGGTGAAACAATGTGTCAGTTTGGAATGTAGGAAATTGTAAATAAGTTACGTGCCTTTTTTATGATTATTTTCACACACAACAATTGAGAAAACAAATGCCAGATGAATCAATAATAGTGCAACTGTTTGCAGCTTTTGAATGTACTGTAGATTTGTTTTGGAAGGGTACATTATGGCGTGACACAGATTCTTTTGAATACTCTGCCCTGTGTTACATAACAAGCTGTTGCAAGGATATGGGTTCAGTTTTATTTTGCATTTTTCTGTGCCCACACAGTGTTCACCGGATAATTGCTCCAGTGCATTTGTAATAGACTAATAGAAAAGTCAGCTCTAAGTGTACATGGGGTTAGAAATGGCTGCAATTACTGTAAGTTCTGAAGGCATCGAAAGGTCCTCTGTGGCGGGGATGGCTGGTGGGGGGCCTCCATAACAAGGAAAAGTAAATTTCGTCATGCACCACCTGCACTACATGAACCATTTTCTTACCGCATTGTGAGTGTTAGCATATATATTTACTTTGTCAGTGTGCGTCCAGTGTTGTTACATAAGCCACAGTTGTGCAGGCATCCACTTTGCTTGCGGAGTCTTGTTTACAAAGCGCCAAATGCATCGTTGGCTGAATGTAAAGCCTATGGTTATTGGTTACTGTTGACTTTTTTGTTTCCCCGCTGCCTTGCTGTGAACTCTGTGAGTGTGTTTATGAGCAAAGAGCCCTTTGGACTGTGCCCTATATTTAACCAATGTGCACAAAAGGATTTCTCAGCTGTTATTGCATGAAGCCACCTATATCAGCCATGGTATGAACAAATATAAATACAAGTCTGTTTGGTGTATCTGTTTCATTGTGCAAATTTCCCCTGTAGAGGCAGCAAATAGCTAGAGGAGCGCTGTGTTCATATAAACAAGATTAAAAGAAATGGTAAATAGTACACCATGGACACATTTGCATGTGCGCTTCGCTCCTGTTTGCAGGATATATCAGCACCAATGTCGCATCTGGCAACAGAGGGGAAAGTGGCGTGGTAGCCTACTAAATGCCATTTTGATTTATCGTATTCAAAAGCTTTTTTTTGCTCTGGTAAGTACAGAAATATTCAAAGCTGGCACTCAAACAACTTTATTGTTGGTACAAGTGAACTGCTTCCATAATAATCTACATAGCTTTAACCCTTAGTGCAAACTCCCAGAGCTTCGCGTTTCAAACGGTCCCGCTCTTTGTGCTGTAAACTTTATGATAAATAATGTGTATCTTTTCTTCATTTGTATGAAGCCTGGATTATTATATTTATTCCACCCGTTGGTTATCAGCTTCAGAGGCCTGTTTGTGTCTGATAAGTGTTTGTGTACACAGTATGTTGGTAGCTGGCTTGTCTCATGTGCCAAATACCAGTTTTCCATTTGGCGTGCCAAGGCAGTGTCATAACCGCCCAGCCAATCCTCATTTCCTCATTCTTGTGTGCCTGAGGTCAATCCACAGAGAACGTATTATGGCATTGTTCTCAAACACTGAACCAGGGTCTGTGTGAGCTGCTTTCTTCGACTTTTCCACAGGTACTGAACAGTAGGTCTGCATTGTTCCTGCGGCGTGTGTGTGTGTGTGTGTGTGTGGGTGTTATGTTGCTCGGTATTTCATCATGTTGCCATCTGAAAAGAGCCGGGTGTATTCGGCGCCTGCAGTGTGGCCTCCTCCCTTCTCCTTTAAGGGAGAATCAGAGTTTTGGTTACACAAACATTAATGAATGGAGCAGCTGAAAGCAACGTCAATGCTCAAGTTTACCCGTATGAGGCGGAGCTAAAGAAGCAGTTCTTCAGTGGACCAGTAAGATAGTCCGATGAAAAGCGATTTACTGTGTGTGTTCGTCTGCACCACTGTTGCTCATAAACAATTAAAACACATCAGTGAGTCACAGTGTTGCACTGTGACATGTAGCTTCAACATTATTAACACACTGCAGAGGGTTTTTTGTAGCTTTTTTTTAATCTGGCGTGCAATCTGTTCTGCATCTGTTCGTGGCTGAAAATGGTCACCGACAAATGCACCATTTCTTCCTGTTCAATGTGGAATTGGTTGAAATCTGTGAATTTTCCACCCGCCTGTCCTGCACCTCTTGCCTCTCTTCCCTTTCTATTCTAAGCCCCTTCAAACAGACAAGTACACGACACATGCTTCATGGGGCTACAAATAGGTCAATGTTGACTTTTGACTTTATAATTCCTGCGATACTGTATTCAGATATCGGTCCAGTCTTTACTCAAAAAGCTACGCCTTTTATCAGTGACAACGTGCAGATCTGTGAGGTCAGTTGTTTAATTCTGTGTTTAACACACCATCCGTCAGTGTCGGTGGGCCAGTTGTTAGCAGGAGATGTAACATAGTGTGAATGAAATTATCAGCAGAGGGTTAGAACTTTGTAGTATTTCGCATTAGCATCGGTAATAATTTTGCTTGTGCATTACTGTCTAAAAGTCTTGACTCACCCCTCATTTCTTTATATTTTTCTTGCAAGAAGCCACACTTTATTTTTTAAAGAGGTCTTGAGCTACAGGTTTGTTTGTTTTTTCTTATACTAATTTTCAGTTCTTGTACCTGTGTGAATCATTCAAACATAAAAAGGCATCTGACTCAAGGGATAAACCAATGTTCTGTTTACACATAACAGACAGTTTGGTGCCAGACAAAAGATCTGGCAGGTGTAAAAACTATCTGCAGCAGATAAACTGAAAGTCATGTCCTTAAGAAATACGAGAAAATCCAGCAAAGACCTGACACAGGAGAGATGCATCTGGTCTTTCTGATAAACCATCGATGTTTACCAAAACCTCATCAGAAGTCTCAGTGGAAGGGAGGTTGTCTTGACAGAGAGAAAACACTGAAGCATGCCAAATTACCCAAGAACTCGACTGAAAATCAGTGGCAACAGGTCTTATAAAGTGAATTTCAAACTTTAAATTTTTGGTTCAGATCACTATCAATATGTACAGAAGTGGTTAGGAGAGAGGTACAACAGTAAGTCTCTGCAGCCACCTGTAAAACACATTGGAGGCTCTGTCGTGTTTTGGGACTTGCATATCAACCAGTGGTGTTGGGGATCTTGTCATAATTGGTGGAATTATAAATACAAGAAAACACAAACAGATTTTGAGCCACCTTGAAATCTGGAAAGTATCTTATTGGCAATGGAAAATAGGCTGCCCATTCAGTGAAAGAATACCTGGATAGAAAAAAACACATTGGAATACAACAGTTTTGGATTGGCCTCCTCAGAGCCAGGCGTTATTGAAAGAATGTGGGATCATGGTGACAGAGACGTAACAATAGGCAGGAAGCAAAGCCTGCCTACTGGAAGCTGGGAAACTATTCTGCTCCGAGAAATTCTGAAGACTACTTAAAGGAATGACAAGAAACCTTGCCTAAGATTTCAGGCTGTGTTGAAAAATAAACATGGTCATACCAAGTATTAACTTTAAGCTAGTTAGAATTGTACAAACTCCAGTTTTTGCCTTATCTACTGCATTTCCATGTGTTTGCACTGCTAATTTCCCTTTTTTCTAGCTAAATGTAAAAAAATAAAGGGTGGCTCAAGACTTTTGCACAGTACTGTATGTTTGGAGCGGTTGTTCTCAAGTTAGTTGGCATGACTGAAAGTTCTGATTATGATGCTATCCCTGTCAGGCTCTGTGTCTCTTCCTCTTGGGAAGCTTTTATTGCACTCAAAGTTGCAGAGCGTTTTGTCATCAGTGCATTTATTATTGTTTCATGTCGACTTTCTTTTGTGATAGCCAGTCTACATGCAGTGTGTGCAGATAGCTGGCCACGGTATCTGTAAGGTACTGAAACTGGAAGAACTGGATGCATATCAACTTTGTACTTTTCACCTGATCTGACTTGAAAAAATGGCAGTTTGTCAAAGTATGTGACCACTTCAATAATATAATGCTGAAACATTATTTAGGGTTTTAAGTAAGGTTACTTGTGATGTTTTTAAAATGTAAAAATAAAATAAAAACTTATTTTTAAAGATTTATATTAATAAAAGAAGGAGTGAATCAGTTGGGCAGTGAAGAGAGCAGACAGAGATGGACTGACTTCTTTCTTTTTTTGTTTGTTTGCTCATGACCTTGGCAGTCATGATACAAGCTAACACAGCTCAATTCAACTTGTCAGCTAAGCTTAACTAGCTTGCTTTGCACATTTTTCACTTAGCTGGACAAGAGCTAATATTTAGCCTTGAGGATATTGACTTCCTCCTGCCCTGCATACTTTAGCCTTTTGATTCCATAGCATACAAAGCATGGAAGCTGTGTTTTATTGACAGTTCAAACTTAACTAGTGCTAATCTTTAGATGATCTATCCAAACTCTTCTCCTTTCCAGCTCATTGATCCTCATCCCACACTGGTCATGTAATGTTTAACAAATGAACATCAAAGTTCTCCTTTAATGCACATAACAGTATAAATAACAAATGCCAGTGAATCACATGAATGCTTTGTCACACAACAGAATTCAACCTTTATCTGGTGCATGAAAGCTTTTGCATTTGCTGTTTTAAACACTCGTTGTTAGCAGAGGTTTCTCAGGAAGTGATATGTCCTACATTTTTGCAGCACCAGCATGTTTTTTTTTCATGTTGAATGAATGGATGTATTAATAGAAAGCTAACCAACTAATGTAAGTAACAATAGCTGCCGCTGTAGAACAGACAAATAAAGAGCTCTGAACTCATTAATGTTTTGCTTTACAAATACAAAATATATTAAAAAAAACCCCACCACAATAAACAAACGAAAGTGAATTTCACAGATTGCCCTTGTGAAATGTTTTCTGTCAAAGAAGCCCATTCATCTAAGAGCAGCACTGTGGATCTGTTATTAAAAAGACACATTTAAAACCTGCATTGTATCATCTGTACCGCTGTCGTCTCCTCCTTTTGTGCCGATCAAACAAACTGAAATCAGTAGCAGCAAACAGACAACTTGTACTGCACGAAGCCAACAAAACAATATAAGGCTTATGTAACACTGTAACATTTTTGTGTTCATATTATGTATTGCATCCCAAGATTTCATTGTCACATTGATTTGCTCCCTTTTTTATTGTTTTCTCCTTCAGGCTGAGAAATCGAGAGCTGCAGAGCTGCGACATGTGAAAAGAGCTCACCCACTTGGCCTACTCACCTCTCAATCTTAGGTAAGTACTTTCTTCCATTTCTCTTTGTCTCCTTTTATCTACCTTCACTTCTATCTTTGTGATGAACTCTTCTTTCCCTCTTTTGTCTCTGCTGGTGACATCTCAATGCTCAGACCGGAACTCAGTTGAGTTTTTCGCTGCTAAACTCACTCACACTCACGTTGGGACTGCGACCTGACAACCTCCTGCCTTGGGCATGCCTCAGGTAAAGTAGGAAAGCTACAGTGGCTCTCACCCATCACCTCTGAATTATCCTACTCCTTGCTTCGGTGTTGGATTTACTCTGTGTCTGTGTGTTTTACCTCCTTTCCAGCCGGGTATGAATGGGATGGAGCCTGCATTTGGCGAGGCCTATGGGGGGCACAGGGGTCTGATGAGCCCCTACCCTCTGGCCATGTCGCCACAGGGAGGCAGGACAGAGTACGACCAGGTAAGACAGCACAACATGGACAGAGCCAAAGCTCACGCAGCTTATAGTGTGACCTCGGGTAGACACTGTATAGTACACACAGATATATTAATAGCTGCCTAATTTGAGTTGGTGAGTCATTGTAGCAATTTAAATGATGTCATTAGTGATTGATCTATTAGTGGACAATACCGTGCTCTTACTTTGAAAGTATATCTTATTGGCTAGCTTGCTGGCTGTCAGTACAGTCACAGTTCAGCTGCTTCCCCAGAGAGGATTTCACCCTGATGTCAGATCCAGATCCAGCATCTGCACCTGGTGATACTACAGGAGGAGGAAACCTGGTTCATGTGTAGCGATGCTCAGCTCACTGAGGCTGCAGAACAGAATAAGCACTGTGATCACCAGCCTATTTGTCTATAAAGTGAAAGACTTGCAGGAGCAGCAGCTGATTATAATGCTCAGTTATAAATTTGCCAACCTGCCAATAATCAATTCTTAATCTCTGGGAAAAAATGTGTTTGTCTTTAAGGACAACAAAATATGACCTGTTTTTTATTTGTAATGTAGATTTTTTTTTGCTTGCATCTCTACATTTATTGTTCAATCTGTACTATAGTTTTGTGTTTATTTTCTTCAGGAAAATAAACACGGGCCACAGGCTTGATGATGATTGGATCGTGAACCATTTCCAATCCACTTGATCTTTAACCATTACAGCTTTCACTACACCGCACATTAGAGCTATTTCTCAGCTGTATTTAAACACGTGCTTTTATAAGAGCACGGGAAGAAGTCTGGAAAGACTTATCATTAAACAGATGCCCAGGTAAACTGTGCTTTTATGATAAAGCCTATATTATTAGGTTACATACAGCGATGAAGTCATCCTTCCGCTTCAGTGCTGTCACATAATCCTCCTCTGTCTGTGTGTGCATTGATGCATTAAGCTGCTGCATGTCTCTTCTCTTTAATGTCCTATCATGCCTCTATTAGGAATATAATGAGAGCTCAGCAGCAGTAACCGCAGTGGCAGAAGGTCAGGTGGTCAGGCTATGGCAGAGTGGGAAATGTAATTGGGACACGAGACTGTTGTTTGTATTCTGTTTTTGGTTTCTGCTTGAAAAGCCATTAATCCTCTACCACTCTCAATCTTTTTGTATATATATACATCGCAAATACAGTTTATTTATTTATTCAGCAATGTTTAAACATCATGCCTCACATGAAAACAAGACCAAATTCTTCACGTGGCATCTCAGTTATCAACAGTCAGTGTATGTGGGCCAGGTGTGAAATAATCCTGACAGGATTACGGCACTGGGGGAGGGTGTGTAATTTTGATTAAGGTTTTTTTTCCCCCCACACAACTCAGTCTGACCTGTTTTAGTAGCAGAAGTAGATTCACAATTTAAAATGCTAGTAAATGCTGTCATTTTACACCAAAATAATCTTTAAAATACTGAATGATTTAAAAGTTTGTTTATTTTTTTGTCACAAATCATATGTTTAAGTGTCATTTATCTCTGTCCCCCTTTTAGAGTGTGCTCCTTATGCTGGGCTCCCCAGCATTGCCAAGGAAACGGCCCTTTGAGTTGCTAAGCGACCTGGTGGACGACGGAGGCTTTGGTGAAGACCTGCACCCAGAGCGCTGGGATGTGTCCGCGCTGGATGAGATGGCTCGTTACACCAAACTGGGCCTCGGGGTCGGAGGGGAGCTGCTGCCCTGCTCCGAGGAGGCTGTGCTGATGGGCTGCTGGGGGAGGAGTCGGGAAGAGCAGGAGGAAGAGGATGAGGAGGAGGAGAGGAGGAGGAACAGACACGCAGTCCCTCCTGGCACCCCGGAAGTCCAGAAAACTGCTTCAGGGAAGGAGGAAGAGGAGGAGGAAGGGTGTATCTCTGTTGCCCGGACAACAGAGCTGTGCGTTTCAGGAAGAGTGACTGAAGGTGGACAGGATGAGGGGGTGTCAAGGGAGCGGACGGTGGAGGTGTATCAGGTGGCCCAAGAGGAAGAGGAAGCAGCAGCAGCTGCAGTAGGACTGGCTCTGGAGCACTGCAGTGAGGAGCACAACTACTCCCTGAGCCAGGGAGGGGAGCTGGGGGCAGGACCTGCTCACAACTCCCAGACAGAGGAGGTGCAGGTGGTGGAGAATCAGCAGGAAGAGCAGGATAGGGAGGACAGCCAGGCCGAGACCGAACTGAAGTTGGAGGATGAGGATGAGGAGCAGGACGAAGACGAGGAAGAAGAGGAGGAAGAGGGAGAGGAAGGAATGGAGGAGACAGTGGTGGAAGCTGAAATTTCGAGCTCCTCGGAAACTGAATGTGGTGAGTTCTGGCTTCAGTGTGTGTGCGTGTGTGTGTGTGATGGCGAGGACATCTCGGCTCATCACAGCGCGGCCAGCAGCCTGTCTGCCCACACACAATCCATTTTGTTCTGCCTCCAGTCCAGACGAGACCTCAAACCGTCTCGTCTGACTTGGTTGGCTGAGCACAGGCACATGTGATACCAAATTTTGCGGGTGTAATTCCCAGACATCACACTGCTTCAGTGACTACAGTGTTACTGTTATAAAATGGCTTTGAGGGCTGAAGTGTCTTTGGGTATTGAAATACCATCTGTAACAGGCGCGCTGCTTTGTTTCTGGGATGGGGTGGGGGTTTAGCTGAGCACGTTAAATAGGGTATGAAAGTTGGTACAGATTGTTAAACAACCATTACAGAAGAACGGGATTTCTAAGCAGCTTCAAAAGCAACATAAACATGCCAGCTACAGACTGCAGCATTCAGCTGGTGGCTCATTAAAAACCATTTTTCTTGCCTCATTATTTCTTTACAGCCCACTTATCTCTCATTCACAAATATCAAAGGTACATAGTACGACTCAAAAGCAGACTTGATCAGTTAATTCTACAACTATTTTGGTAATTGCTTAACTGTAAAGATGCCAAACTAATACAGATTTTTTGCTTCTGTGTTTTATGTAATACAAATAGTAGAAATAGTCTTTGCTTTTCAGACTCTAAATGACAAAAGAAGAACTTTGAAGCTGTCACACGGGTTCTGTGAAATTTGACATTGTTTCATAGTAATGGATTTGTTGCTGTTGTCTTCAGGATGCACAGTTTGTGTGCTAAAAAGCATTCCTACAACGTGTTTCAATGACCAGGACTTTTTGTAATTACTGCTAAAGAAACATTTGTTTTCTATGGCGGATTGAAGTCTCCTGGTCATAGCACCTTTGGGTGCCAGTACTGAGTACCAGAGTTATCATAGATGTGAGCTTTCTAATTAAATATTTTCAGTATTTTTTTTTTTAATTTTCAATTCTAGTTTCAGTTAAACTCTGGCATGAGTTTACTGTTATTGTTGTTGTGTTTGGTTTAGCTTTCATTAGTTTCAGTGTCAGTTTTTGTCTTATTAATTATTACTATATGAAAGCTATTTGTTTGGGACAGAATGTTGAAGTGTTACATTACAGACAGATAATATTTTGAAACTGATTTGAATTAGTTTGTGAGGACACTGTAATGTTTCTGGGGATGTTCAAGCATATTATTAATTATTAATAATTGTAATTATTAATTATTATTAATTTAATTAATTATTAAAGCAAATTATTTGCTAGTTGTTCATTCTGACAACAACGTTTACACTGAGCTCGCTTTAAGAGGATGGAATTAAATATTGGCCTAACAAATATTTTGTTGTTATTATAGGAGCTGTATGAAATTTGTAATCACATTCCTCCTTAATCAAATGTTGTTGAAATGTGTGGCACTTTGAAATATGTGTTTGCGCTCTGTGTGGTGTTGCAAACACACACTACGTCAGATTAGTTTGGCTAATTTTAGCAGTGTTATCAGCAGTAGCCTGACTTTCTTCCATGCTACTGTCCACATCATGATACAAAATATGGTTATATGTAGCTTTGGTTGCTTGGATATATTCCACTTTATTCTGACAAAGCTGACATACAACTGCTCTGTTTTTTTAAACATCAAAGTAATGCAGAACAGAGCCGGCTAGCAAGCCTGTCATCTGTTTACTTTCACCCTCACTCATTTACAACTTCCTTTTTTTTAACATAGATTTCCTACCTGTGTATAGAAAGTGTGCCACATAAATGCATACAGCTAGATAAAGTAGATGTGTGTACAGTAAGGTAGTAAAATGGGTAGTAAAAAAATCTAATCTTAGCTCAGTGTGACTTTACTGTCTTTTCTGCACTTTCTCTTCTTCAGTGCACATGCACACCCTCTCTCTCACACACTCTCTCACAGACACAAACACACAATAGATAGGTGATGTGAACAAAATATTCAGTTTGAGCACAATCTGTTTAATTTTTGTAAATGCAATGAAAGTTTACCTGCAAGAGTTGAACCCAAAATAAGAGAGAGATAGAGTGAAGCCAGCAGGGAAAGTCATCAGCTTTTCACTCAGCTTTAAATAAGTTAAGAAAAGTTCCATCCATCCATCCATTCGCTTCCGCTTATCCTTTTCAGGGTCGAGGGGGGCGCTGGAGCCTATCCCAGCTGTCATAGGGCGAGAGGCGGGGTACACCCTGGACAGGTCGCCAGTCTGTCGCAGGACCAACACACAGGGACAGACAACCATTCGCACTCACATTCATTCGCACATTCACACCTAGTGACAATTTGGATTATCCAATTAAGTTAAGAAAAGTTATGAAATGAAATTTGCACTTAAACCACAAACTAACAAGCCTGACATTAAAAGCACCTGAACTGCTGCTGGTTGGTGTTAGCTTCTTCCATGCTGTGTTAATATGAAGAGTACACTGGTGCTGTAGAGCACAAAGGTGCCCACCCACTTTTGGAAGGTCTCCCATGAATTCATGAAGTGAATTGCCCTTTCATTTTTTCTATTGACATTTCAGACAATTCCTTTTTTAAAGGTAAAGGTACAAGATAGTGTACATAGATACTTTTAACAACAAAGGAGCTACTGATGCAACAATGCCATACAATTCCCAGAGTCTGCATTGAATGACTTCCAGCCTTCCCAGATTTACTCCTTTTCATTATTCCAGTATTGTACAATATCCATCCACCCCTCCATTTTCTTCAGCTTCATTGATTCAGGATCGTAGTTGGTCTGAACGCTATACCGGCTGTCGGTGAGTACACCCTGGACGGGTCACCAATGTAGCCGACATAGAGAGAGAGAGAGACTATTATTCACACTTACACTCACACCTACTGCCAATTTAGGCTCACCAGTTAACCCATGCATGTGGGAGGAGTCTTACATGCCCCCAGGGCCAATGCAGGAAAGGTCTGTATGGCCTAGTTATGTTACAGTGCTTGGTTCCTGACTGTCTTCACTTTTAAGATTTCTGAAGTTTCATCCTTAATCTTGACACATTTCTATGGCAACCGTAACCTCCACCAGTCAGAGACGTCACTGCTTCAAGGTAGGGTTGTGGGTAGAGTAGTTATTTTCTGCAACATCATGAATGAAATTCTTTTTTTCTTTTCATATTTTTATATTAATATTAATATTTTTATATTTTATTTTTATTCTTTTTATATTCTTTTTAGAAAAAAACTATCACTAGGTCAATATCACTAGGTAAGTCAGCGGTACAAGCTGTTAATCAGCATCCCTATGGAGAATATGAATATGGTTTTTCACTTCTGGAACTTAAGTATTGGGGTCTTTATATCAATACAAGCTATATGTTGTTAAAATACATACTGCCACCAGTTTGCTGCATGACTATGACTGAAATGGATGCAGTGTTGTTGAGTTTAATTTCTGCTGCATAAAACTGAGTAGAATCACTGTGAAAAATTTTAGAACAGCTTCAATATCATCACTGTTTATTGACTTGATGCTGTAAGGCTGTTATTTACTCTCCTGCTGACTGTTTTGATTAGATGAAAGTGAAAGAAAGTCAGCTTTTTAAATGTCACTCTGGTTTGCTCATAAAAAAAGGAGCTTTCATTGTATTTCAGAACTCAACTGAGTATCTCTTATGTAGATGTGGGGATGTTTATTCTGGAGGAAATTTGAAAAAAGCATGGAGGTCTTATTAGGTCAGCACAATATGAATCCTCCCTCCCATATTTGCAACATGTCAGTGTAAGTTTTAGGGCAGCAGTTACCACTGAGACCTCGGTGATATTTTCAATAGGAAATTGCTATATCGCAATTCTGATCACTTTCAGCGATAAACACAGCTGTGATTTTTTTTTTTCATTCTTGCTACTGCACAAAAAGATCTGGTGCCATGACTTTTAAAATCCTGCTTACAATCCAGACACTAAATACCATCAATTGGATTTTCAAAACTAAACAGATGAAAAATTGTTGGGCTCATTCATGGATTGTATGTGCAAAAACAGTGCAAAAAATGAATTCTTGGATTGGCCACAACAAGCAGTCAGTTGTTGCCTGAGTCATGGCTTGCTACATAAAGGCTGATAGAAAGTGTGCTCTGATTCGCATTTCTTTGTCTTTGGCTTCTGAACACTTGTCTATGACGTGTTGCTGCTCTGGAGAAATTTACAGATAGCTTGCTAAAGGTTTTTGTGTTAACAGGTAAAAGATCAGGTTACATTGACATTACAGGGAAGCAAAGGATGCAGAGGTTTAGAGTTGAAAGACTTTGTTTTGTGATAACTAACATTCAAACTAACAGGACTAAACTGGAGGTTTCTAGGCAGTAGTAAAATGTTGTAGTGTAACAATTAGGTACATTGTAGTGGCCTAATCCCTCAGTAATAAACAGATGAAGTCACTGTTTGCTGAGAGCACAGAACATCATCAGAACCCTTTAATGTGAGATGAGTTGTTCTTCCCAAACTACAAGCCATGAAACATAAGCATGTATGTTGATAACACCTATGTAAACTGACTTCCATTCAGATTAGCATCTTTTCCCAGGCCTTTTCTGCCTCTAATCGGCTTTGCGTTAGATAAACAAATCTTAGGCTTCTCGTTGCAAGGTAATAGAGAGGTCGGTGGCTCGCTCTCAAAGAGCGAGGTCCAGCTCGTGTTTCAGCTGTCGCAAGACACAATTGTTGGTCCTTTGTTCCTGTGGTGTGTGTTTGTGTGTGTTTGTCCTGTTGAGCTTTTATTACCATTAGCCCACAGCGATAGCAACGGTATAAATGACGGATTGTAAAAATGTGATGTGTACTCGCTAAAATTGATGATGGTTGAGTGAGTTTAGGAAACCAGACAAAAGGCTGAGAAACAGAAAACCATGGAGCAAAAGATCGAGTTGAAGGGGGAGCGCAGACAATGGCGTTATCTGCAGACAGGACCAGACACCATGATGTTACATAAGCTGTCTGTGTCTGTGTGTGTGTGTGTGTGTGTGTGTGTGTGTGTGTGTGTGTGTGTGTGTGTGTGGACTGTCCACTCATGAATAAAAGCAAGGGCAGGACTTCACAGTTATCAAGTTCAAATCTGATTTAATCACAGCAGAAACGACTGTGTTCACTGTGACAGCGCCATTATTCGTGGGTCTGCATGCCTGAGGCTAATCTTCTATGACGTCTTTGTGTGAAACGGCATACGTGCTGGTGGCTTTGTCATGAGGACATACAGCATGTGTTTTTTGGATTGGGGCTCACAGCATGATCTCATAGCGACCAAACATAAACACGAATAGCTGTCAGTTATGATTGGGTTGCATTCGTCATTTCACTTGCTGGGTATTTCTCTTCTAATAAATATTGCATATGTGGCTGTCAGCGTTGTCCACCTCCAAGATTCACTTTCCTCCGGAGCAGTGTGGCCTGGAGCATCAATGCTGGATTTGGATTATCTCGTCAAGCGATTCTGTTGCAACATTTTAACCAGATTACGTTCAATAAATGTTATTTGTATGCTTAAAAAATAATGAAGATTTAATTTTCTCATTGCTATTTTTATCAGATTCTTCCAGCCATTCTGAAGAGCCATGAAAATATTTTCTAATGTGAACTATGGCTTGTGGAGCCGGTGTTGTAGCTGTAGGTTTCTATGACGCTTTACATTTCTGGCATCCTGAACGATTGAATTGAGTAGAGGGTATTTTATCACTGCAGTTTCATATTCATAAGTTAAACACTGCAGCTGTTCTGTGATCACTCAGAGAGTCAGAAGCAACACAATTGCTCTCACACAAAGCGCACGCTCTGCCTGGGTTGTGCTGAATGGTGTTGAGTAAGTATGCCTCACTCTGAGCTCAAGCTCCAGCAGATTATTTTATCTAACTGCTAACCCCTAAATCTTATGACAAAGTAACAGTGTTTTCAACAGTGAGGTGAACTGAAGCATGATTATTACTGCTGCTGTGGGGAAAAAATACACGCAACCTGTAATTACCTTGAACAAAGAACCGCAATGAAAGGGTTGTCTAATGTCATTATTCGGACATCATCTGACACAACGCACAGGTTAAATGTTGATGCATCGCTGAGAGAGAACGGTAGAAGCAACAGTAGGTCTGGCACTTAGCGCTCGGTGCTCAGGCTCTGTGGGGATACAGCTGCTGCGCAGAGAGAGCTGCAGGAATGAGCGAGAACTGTGCTGTTCTTAAATATTTTCCCTAGTTGTAGCTCACCAGAGCGGTGTGAAAGTGTGCACCTTTTCCCAACAAAGAGCCTGATTATCACGTTTGAGATGAACTAAAGCTCATACACTCACTTGCCAATTTATTAGGTGCACGTAACCCTAACAGGTTTCCCTTTCCCTGCCTTCTGCCTGGCACAGATTCTACATTCCTCAGAGATTTTGCTCCCTATTGACATGACACACTGTCACACAGTTGCTTCAGATTTAAGGGCAGCACGTGATGTGAATCTCCCGTTTCACCATGTCCCAAAGGTGCTCTACTGGATTGACTGGCATCTGGAGGCCATTTGAGTACAGTGAACTCATTGTCACATTCAAGAAACCAGTTTGAGATGATTTGAGCGACATTGCACCTTATCCTACTGAAAGCAGCCATTAAAAGTTGTCAGGAGCAATACTCGGGTGGGCTGTGGTGTTTAAGGATGATCGGTTGGTGCTCAGAGGTCTGAAGTGTGCCAGGAAAATATCCCCCACAGCACCACTGACCTGAACCGCTGACACAAAGCAACATGGGTCCATGCTTTCATGCTGTTTATGCCAAGTTCTGACCCTACGAATCTGAATGGTACAACAGAAATCGGGACTCATCAGACCAGGCAACGATTTTTCAGTTTTCTGTTGTTGACACGTGTGATCTTCTGCTGCCGTAGTCTGTCCGCTTCCAGGTTTGGCCTGTTGTGTTTTCAGAGATGCTCTTCTGGATATCTTGGTTGTAACAAGTGATTATTTAACTTACTCTTGTCTTCCTATCAACTCAAAACAGTCGCATCATTCTCCTCTGACCTCTTGGATCAACAAAGCATTTTGGTCCAGTGAACTGTTGCTAACTGGATCATTTCTGTTTGTCTAACCATTCTCTGTAAACTTTAGAGATGATTGTGAAATACTCAGACCAGTCCACCTGGCACCCACAACCATTACACGCAAAGACACTTTTCTTCATCGGTTTGAACTTCAACATCTCGTCTTGACGATGTCTGGCTAATTAGATATTTACATTAATGAGCAGCTGAACAGTAATCAGTGCTTCCTCCCTTCTATCCTTGTACTGTTAAAATTCTAAGTGATAAAAATTACAAACATTTATGAAAATGCAGGAACCAAAACGATTACTCCGGAGTATTTCTGCTGTGCTTCAAAGTAATGATACCCACTATTCTAGAAAATATAAGCTGTATTATCATGACCCTGTCAGTGTTTAAATAAACTCTTTTTGATGGTTCAGCAGTTGTGCCACTTGTATTTGTACTTACATGTAATTTAGTGCAATGGTATCCAGCCAGAAGATAAGATGTCACAAGATAAAAAGAAACAGAGCAAAAGAGAAACTTGCATTTTATACAGAGCTGACAGGGAAGCCTTGTCAGGACAAAAAGGATTATAGGAAATAATTTCCACCCACTCACATGTCTGTTTGGATGCAGCACCAGGGGGAATTCAAGAAACCGACAAGATGGCTTCCGATCTTTCTGGAGATATAAGTTTTATGAAACACTTTCTTCTTGGCTGCTTTCCTTACTCACTGATTCTTTTCATCAAATATTTTGTTCTTGTGTCTATTCTCTGTCACTTAGTTTGTTTGTTGTTTTAACAGGCAAGCAAGTTGCTTGAAGAACTGCAAGGTTTTTCCCACATGAGTGCCTAAGTCTTTGCATATTTGTCCTTCTAGAGGTGGAAGCAGAGCCAGCCAGGCAGCTGGGCGAGCGACCGTCGAAGCGTCGCTGTTTCTGGGAGTACAGACGTGCTCGGGAGTCAGCCACAAAGAAGAAACTTGGCGGTGACGTCCACTGGTCTCTGTCCTGGAGCTCCAGCACTCTTCCCAGCACGCTGTACCGCCGAGAGGGTGAGAATACAGCATTACTGCGTGATGCTAGTGAATGCTATTTAATGCTGATTGTTTCATACAAAAAATAAATAAATAAAAAAGTCAGAAAAGTTACTAGATTATTAAGTGAAACTGGTTGTTTCTCTGGGGAAGACATTTTTGGAGTGCCGATGACCTAATTATTAAAAAAGATAATTGTCAGATTGATAAGTTAAACCCTAATCAAAGGGCTGGATTGAAGGTTTAGCAGCAGGAGTCATTAACCCAACGTGCACACTGCAGTTGGGATCGTCCCATTTCCCTTTTCTCCCGTGACACAGATCAGACCTGCACCCTCAGGCGTGTGCCCTACATACAACTTGCATGTCAAAATGTGGATTTTTCAACATTCCCATCGTACGCGAATCTCACGTCAGGCTCAACAATAGCTTTGCTGCAGTGCTGCAGCCCGTGTCGTGCTGTACAAACCAGAATGGCAGTCCTTTAAACTTAGTCCAGTCAAACCACTCAAACAAGAGTCAGCACTGATAACAGTTTACGTGTTGTGTAAATACTCCGTAAATCTATCAAACTATTGGGGTGGATGCTTATTTTAAATCATGTCATTCATTGTACAGTAATTTCTATGTGACATCTCTATGATAGTTCTGTATCATGTCATATACCTCTAATGTAGTCATTTCAGGGGGGAAACAATAGCTCTTGTAGCAAGCTCAGATGATCCACCCACACCATTTGCAAATCTTCTATTTTAAGGGGCTAGCAATTAGTAGAAAGTTGGTTTAAATAGCAATTTAGCAAAGTGCCTTGGGTGCCTAATGTTTATTTCAAACTTTAATCATGCAAAGCTGCTCTAGAAGAGTCCAGTACTAAAAATATAGAGCTGCAAACCATAATACCTCCAAATGAAAGCAGATATTAAAACAAATAGATGCCTTGCCTTGTACCACTGGGAGATTTGGCATCCTGACATTTTAAGGCCAGGTTTGGTAGAGCTGCACTGTTTTTACCTGACCGGACACGTATGGAGTTCATTTTGTTGTCGTTAATTCAGGCAAAAAGGGGCGACGCAAAGCCCGGAAAACAGATGCCAGCGACCTGACGCCGAACCCTCAGAAGCTCCACAACATCGGGGAGCAGCTGCAGAAGCTCAACGCAGCGATCGATGGCATGGGTCCGGTCAACGACCTGCCCGCTGTGGCCCGAGCCCGTTCACGCAAGGAGAAGAACAAGCTGGCCTCCAGGTACAGCATGCTCTTTACTGCCCTCCTACATCCTCTGCACTAAGTGAGAACACTGGAAATGCTCTGTATTGATTTATGAGGCCTGAGTGGGAATTTTTAGAGGGTTTCAGCTTTTGTAATTTGTTGGCAGAAAAGAGAAGCCTGCGGGGCTCTGTGGTCTAGTATCTGCAGTCTTTAGCCCTGTCAAGATTGGTTTTCAAATATGTGCAGCATTTAATAGTTGACCTTCTAAATTCGGGTGGTGGAGGACATGGACGGTGAAGAACACATGGAGACGTGATATCTGTGTGGATTTTAGACCATCAGTTGCATTCATGTGATGGAAAATAAAAGGATCTTGGGAAATGGGTCGTGTTTTTGCTGATTTGAATTTTTCCTTTGATGATGCCGTCATGTCGTTGCACTCTGCAGATCAGCAAGCCTTAAAAGAAACTACCATTTGTAAAATTTCAAACGGGCTTTAATTTACTTAAAATATGTCCCTCAGAATAACACACACACACAACACTGAAGGTCGAAAAGCTTGGTCTTCAGTGTATTTTTGCATTGCCTGTTTCTTTGTAACAAACTTACCTTGGATATTATCTTGACAGAATAAGTGAAGGAAGGACGGAGGGAAGCAGAGGAAAAAACAAGAGAGGCGGGGAGATGGAGGGGAGCAGGATGAAAAGCTGAATACAAGGAAATCAGGCAGGATTGAAGAGGCAGACGAGGAGTAGAGGGAAAGATGGGTCATATAAAGTTCATCTTTGCAGGGAGGGAGGGGGAGATTTCAGAATTCAGGACATTATTGCAGGAGCCTGGGAATATCTTGTAATTCAAAACATACATTAAACACGACGCAAACATGTCATCTAATAGAAAGTTTGGCAAGGACTTACAGAACTAAAGCTGAAAAAGAGACTGAAGGGGAGGGGAGTGAGGGAAATTTAACGTCAGAGGAAGTGTGACTGCGAAGTCACCGAGTACATGTTTTTGTTTAGTATGCAGGAATCTCATGTGAAGATTCACTTCTTTTACTCTGTCATAGCTGTGGCTGCGTGAGTCCAGGTTGGGGTTAGTAGTTGGATTAGCCTGACCGCCTTCAGACCTTCCTTCTCATTCTTTTCCCTGCTCATGTCTGAAATAACCTGCCTGGGGCATTCAGGCGGCACAAAGGAAAAACACTGGGCTGGTTCTTAGCCCTCGCCCAGTTTGGCACAACATTCCAGCCAACACGCTTAGCAATGATAACTGTCCCGGATGCTAACTTACTAACTAGACTCAGCAGGAATACACCATCATTTGGGAAAGTATTGTTTAGCTTCTTCAGTGGTTTCATGGTGTAGTGATTTTGACCAGTTAGAAACCAGAGGAGACACAAATCCATACATCCGCTGAAGTGAGCTCTTTCAAGTAATGAACCAACAAAAAGAAGCTTTATAGCTAACTTCTTCATAATAGACCTATATCACTGCTTTTTTTTTCTTTCTTTCTTTTTAAATAATTTTATTTGTATTTTATCAAAGTCCCTCCAGAAGCCTCTCCACTGTTCTGAATAGTAAATCTGGCTGCTTGTTTCAAGCTCTTATCTAAATACATGTAAAAAAAGAAAAAGGTGTAACGTCTATTTTAGTGGTGTTTTGGGCATATGAAGTGCATCTATAGGATCACCGGTTAAATTGGATTAAATAACAGCAAAATAAATGAAAACTTAAACATTGTTGCCATCTTTGCCAAAAAATAAGATATAAATATCATTTTTACAGACTAGAAAAATACACAAATATTCACACCAAAAAAAAGGTGAGTGGTAGGTGTTGTATGAACACGAGCAAAAGAAAAGCTCTGGCTCATTCCACCAGAGCACTGAGCAAACATTAAGCTAAGTCATGTTGTAGATAGAGAAAGCTAAAAATAAAATCATACTAGAACTTACCATCATCTTTTCTGCTACTATCTTATTATTATACTGTAACTGTATTTGCTTGCCACTACACAATTGAATGTGAGTGAATTTAATTGAGTTGAATGCAGTTTTATTTGTATAACACCGAATCACGACAGCCAACTCAAAGACACCCCCCCCCCCCCCCCCCCCATGAGCATGCACGGACTTGGGGAAGGTGGGAAGGAAATACTCCTTTTTAAACTTCAGTATGTAATTGGATCGTTGGAAGCAGGGACAGGACAACCTCCATCATACACTGTTAAGAGGTTTTGGGGGGGTTTTGCTATGCATTTCCTGTTATAATAATTTGTTTCACCTAGCTTGCAAGCTAATGTGAAGTTTGAACCTTTGGCCATCAAGTTTATATGAATTAGCTTAAGTTCGGCTGTGTTCAGGAATATAGGACTTGGTGACACCAGAAATAATAGCAAGGCAAGGCAAGGCAAGTTTATTTGTATAGCACAATTCAACAACAAGGTGATTCAAAGTGCTTTACAGAGACATTAGAAACAAGAACAAATAAAAAGCATGATTTAAAATTGAATAAAACAAGCAAATAAACTAACTAACTAATTAACAAACAAACAAACAAACAAACAACAGTATATAAAATCAAAACAGATAAAATCAGAACAGTAGATAAAATCAGTAGTTAAATGTAAGTTTTGAAATTTAAGCTTAAAGTGTGGATTTGGTGCTTTATTCAAATGCAGCTGAGAATAGGTGAGTCTTCAACCTGGATTTGAATAAACTGAGTGTTTCAGCTGATCTGAGGCTTTCTGGGAGTTTGTTCCAGATATAAGGAGCATAAAAGCTGAATGCAGCTTCTCCGTGTCTGGTTCTGACTCTGGGAACTGATAAAAGACCGGATCCAGATGACCTGAGGGATCTGGATGGTTCATACTGGGTCAGGAGGTCATTGATGTATTTTGGTCCTAAACCATTCAGAGCTTTATAGGCCAGCATCAGAACTTTAAAGGCTATCCTCTGACGGACAGGCAGCCAGTGTAAGGACCTCAGAGCTGGACTGATGTGGTCCACTTTTTTAGCAGCAGAATTTCAGGCTGAAGTCCAAGAACTACTTTGGATTTGACACAGTCTGTAGATTTACCCACAGAAGCAAAGTAAATCTTGCAATCTTTGCAACTTTGGCAATCTTTGACATTACAAATGCTGCTCAGTACTCATGTTAAGAAGGTTAATAATCATGTTTCACAGGATGCATAAATTCAGTGCAGAGAATTGCCAACCGTCATCAGATATCATCAGATTGTAGATTTCCTGCCTGATGCATTGTCCACAACACCCTATTGTGGCTGGCCACAGGTTGGCATACACTTCCAGGTTTCTTAAACACAACCATTTGCAGCCCTTTTCCAAACACATGCATGAACCAGAAGCTTTCAACTTGGTGAACACTTTTCCTACCTTCAGGCAGCGACTGATTTTCATTCAGTACATTACTTAAATCAATTTGCAGCTGTAGGTAATCCATCACAATAAACAGCAAGATCTCTCAAGGACTATTTTTGGATTTGCATTAAGAACAGAAACTCTATATCTCTATAATCACATTTCCAAATGTAAAAACCTGTGGTGCATATTGGAACCTGCTCAGTACTTGGTTAAGTCCCATCCCCGCAGTGATTAGGAACATTTAAATTGTTGTACTGTCGTCCACATCCTCCTCAAACCATCAGGGACTGTGGTACAAAAAAGAAAAACCTGGCAAGGCTCAAGTCAACATGTGGAGAAACACTGAGGAAATATTCTATCCAGCGCTACTGACCTGCAAGTATTTTCTTTCCCTAAGTTTCATTTAGCTCACTCATAGCTGTATGAAAAGAGAAATTCTCTCCACATTGCAGAAAATAGTCCCCATGAGAGGCATTAATATTTGACACGCATTGATTGTTTTATTCTCAGATCCCTTTTTTCCAACACTCTCAAACCAGAACTGGATTTGCCCTTTTGTGGTGTCAAATGGTCCTTCAGAGGGGTTAAAGAGGTTTTCAATCTTCCTCATGGTTTGGAAATACGGTCAGCGTGAGCCAGCTGACTCAGTAACGGGGTCATGTGGAGAATGGGAATGCTCGCACAAAGTCTAAAGAATGACAGTGTTTTATTTTCCTCTGTTTTCAGGGCCTGCCGGCTGAAAAAGAAGGCCCAGCACGAAGCCAACAAGATCAAGCTGTGGGGGCTCAATCAGGAATATGGTCAGTACTCAGGAAATCACTGGGTATTCTTTAGCAGGGGGTTTCAGATGCCTGACACTTCTGACTTTTCCCTGAACATATAGTCAAAATAGTCATTAAACTCTATACATGCTCTTCTTATAAATGATTGCATCTAGATTTTTATTTTATGTTTATTTTTATATTTCTCTCTTTTTCAAATGGGTGACCCTTCTTGCTGTGGGTGGCTAACAATAATGATATCTGCTTTTTCTTGTGATACAGTCACCTATACAGCAGCACCAAATATCAGCATTATAGTCTAAACATTTAGTCAGTTCCCATCAACCTTTTGGCTTCTCCCAGTAGTGACGGTGTTCAAATAAATTAGAGTAAAGTGAAGTTAAATGGAGGAGAGCAAGAAAATGCAAATCAGCTGCTAATTAATTAAACTGCTGCATTCATTAAAAACCAAAACTCTATCCTGGAGGTTTCCACAAAACCAGTGAGTGGTGTCACATGGGTGTGTCCATCTTTTATATACAGTGTGTGGTCCCACACCTAGTCCTAACTGCTTCAACGTGTGTGTTCAGAAATCTTCTTCTACTGTTCAAGTCAAGTCAAGTCAAGTATTTATTTATTTGTTTGAGTTAGTGTTGCTTCCTCATCAGCTTGCACTAGTCTTGCTTCTCTTCCTTAACCTTTTCTATCAAATAGAAGATAATCTTGGCCTCCTCTATCAGTTGTGTGTGAAAATCTAAGTAGATGAGCAGTTTCTGAGACAAGTTTGTCTCGCACCACAGCTATGTTTAGTTCAAAGACACATAAATCAATTTTCCGTCCCTTGCTCGGTTTGCAGTTTAGGAGTTCGTCTTGATCATGTCGACATGCTTAAATGCTCTGAATTCCTGCCAGGTGATTGGTTGATTAGATCTTTGAATTGTTGAGCCGTTAAACGGGTGAAGCAGTTTTGTATGTACAAAACTTCTAAACATTGTGAGTCTTTTTTCACTTCACGTGAGTTGACTTTAGTAGAGGAAAGAAGTGGGAGAACTGGCTCTGTGGGACAGACTGTTGTAACACTATATATGAGATGGAAGAGCCTTACAATTTAAATTGATAGATGATTGAATGAGTTAATTTATTATACCCAGCGTCAGTTAATGAGAGTAAAACCACATCAGAGGCTGCAGCGTGGCAAGGTGGACATTTTCCTTACTAATGAAATTTAAATCAAGCTAAATTAGTGAGAAACCATCTTTTCAAATAACACTGAAGATGCTCTGTTTAAGAAAACAGGTTAATGCAGAGAACTGATAGTAACAAGACCACGAGGAGCAGGGAAACCCTTGGAAGTGCGACTTCACCTCGCTCCTGATAATCAACACCTCGACTCTGCCAAATCTATCAGCCCAGTTCTGCCCACCTACTCCTCCTCCTCCTCGTCCTACTCTTCGTGCTCCTCGTCTGGTTTTCTATCGATCTCTGTGAATTCCAACCTCACTAGTAGAGATGGACCGATCCGATATTACGTATCGGTATCGGTCCGATACTGACCTAAATTACTGGATCGGATATCGGAGAAAAATAAAAAATGTAATCCGATCCATTAAATATCACGAAAGCACCTCACAAAACTTGCAACACGCCGTAACTCACCTCAGAACGTATGCATCACGTGATAGAGCGGCTGTGGCATGCGGGACCTGTCAGTGGTCTGGATAGCATGTGGAGCTTCGCTAGCAACCTGGCATTTCATCTCCGACAAAGTTATCCCCGAGAGAAGTAAAGCAAGTGTGTAAGTCCATCTCTGAATGTTTGTAAAGCATTCCCACGTTAAGCTTAACAAGCGACTGCCTCTCGCTCTCCGGCTGCTACTTCAATCGTGAAACTGCTTAAATCAGCTGATCGGCTTTTCTGTCGCGAGTCTGTCTCTCTTGTTTGTTTTTGGTCCACTTTGCGCCAGAAAGAGCAAACCAGCGGCTGAACAACAGCAGCACGTTTAAGCTTGATAAGCTGTTGTTAGAATTTATTTAATATTAATTTCTACACCAGGATCTTTTTCTACGTAGCTGACGGCTGGTAACTGTGCAGGGGCGGATCTAGCAAAGTTTAGCCAGGGGGGCCGATAGGGCATTAACTGGGAAAAGGGGGCACAAAGACATACTTTTCTTTCTTATTCTCATTTAAAATGTCGAGCTTTTAATAAATAATTATCTGACACCCAAAGTTTTAATTTGATGTAAAATGAATAGAAGTCAATTACTGTATATAGTGACTATTAAGTCTAATATATATACCCTAGTAAGCTATAGTACTTTTTACTTTGGGAAGGTACCATCTGTGCAGTCTGCAATTTTGTTGAAGAAAGATGTTGAATCTATTTAATATTTCTTGAAAAATAATTGATTTCTGTGCATTTTTTTTCACACTGCATCAAATTAAGGTTGATTACGTCGATTAAGCATCATGAGGTGGCGCGTGAGGGGTGGTTCCCTATTTTTTATTTATTTAATTTTGTTGTTGCTGGGAGTTGGAACCCTATTAGTTAGGTTGCTTAATATTTACGCTAAGTACTCTTTAAAATACCAGAATAGGGAGGATGGTGTAGGTTTAAGTTTATTAGATTGATCAGTATTGCTGAACTATGAAATATTTTTTTTGTATACAGGTATAACAGAATAGCTTTAGTGTAGTTGTTGTTTTAAACTTGAGTATGAACTTGCAGACTTGCAAAATGCAGCAAGATATTTTAAAAAACAGTTTTGTTGATTAAAAAACACTATATCGGATTCATATCGGTATCGGCAGATATCCAAATTTATGATATCGGTATCGGTATCGGACATAAAAAAGTGGTATCGTGCCATCTCTACTCACTAGCATCAACTTTCTTTGTCCATTTCTCCTTGATTTTCTCTGAACGTTTCAGTCTTTCCTGATTTTGGCCCAGCATTTGCTCGCAAAGATTTTAGTTGTGGCTTCTGCTTTTGTGATTTTTTGCCTTCTGACTGGCCCAAATACAGAACTTAACCTCACAGATTTCCTTCCTTCCGTTTTTCCTCCTCTGCTCCTGTGTCATTTGTTTTTCTCTTCCATTCACTCGCTTTATATCGCTGCTGTTTGCATCTATACAAAACACACTTTTGCATACTTAGCCGCAGATTCAACAGGAAACTTCAAACAAAGAGCACTTTGGTACCATGCCAGTGCTGTGTGAAGCCTCCGGACTTGCTTTGTGTGAATGTGTGCGTGTGTGTGTGTGTGTGTGTGTGTGTGTGTGTGTGTGTGTGTTACAGAGACTTGGGGAGCAGCTGGTCAGACCCACTGTGGTCCTTCGCCCACACACGCACTCCCTGCTGATATGAGCCCTGGACAAATCACATCAAGGCGAGAATAATGTACACAGACAGAAGGGGTGTCATGGCACCACTGGGTCACATGACCTGACAGGGGAGGAGCCACTAGCATAGGAGGTGCCGATGATTCACAGCACTACTATCTGAGCTAAACTAAACCGTTTCTGTTTTATAAGCAAACAAAAACACAGATGTTTGGGGAAAATTTTCAAACACTGGAAAGAAGCGGGGCTTACATAAATATACCATTATAATGTTAATATAATAATTCACTCTTAAACCACTTTTGCTAATTATAGATGTAAAACAATCCATTTATTTTTAAATTAAAAACTAAGATTACCTCTTCTATTAATCACATGCCCACCCACTGGCTGGGCTTGCTGCTTACCATCCGCAAACCTCTCCAAGTATAATATTAATAATAAGAAAATACTTTTTATTAAACGTACATTTTCCAAGCCAATTTCAACCCTACATTTTCTGCTTTCCCGTGGGCCCAACCAGCTGCTTCTCTGTGCCACATGTTGTAGCAACCCATCTGCTATTATCTCACAGACCCAAGAAGGATTCCTTTAACAAAAAGCGTGTTTCTTGACTCCAGATGCTTCATATTACTAGTCAGTATCTGTTAGCCACTGAGCAGCTCCACTTGGACAGTTAGGAGTTGAAGATCGAGGGTTGAGTCACAAACTCACTCATCTGACCTTTTGGGCACCACTTTCACTCCTTTAGTTTCAGCTTGATGTTTACTTTCCCTTTCTTTTTCTCTCTGCTTTCTCTTCTGCTTTCTGAAAATAAACATCTGCTTCGTACCGCTGAGGGGAGTTCTGCGAGAGCAGCTTTGCATGATTGGCAGTTCAAAATAGTTCTTATTTATCTCACAGCCTTTCTGTAGCCCCTTCAATTCACCCTATCTCTAAAACAAGCTGTTTCAGCTGCTCTCTCTTTGAGCCAATTTAGTCCCGATTAGCCATCCCTTGCAAACAGAAGGTCAGTATGTTTGACAGCCCTGCACTAAACACTGTAATTTGTCTCATGTAGGCGACTAAAAATGCACGCCTTTGGATTCTGTGGAACTCCACAGCCCTGAATGATATCAGTTATTCTCCCTCGACTTTCAGAAACAGAATTCGGCCCCTGGAAACGCTTTCCTGACTCACACTGCTGTTTTTTCCTCTTTTTGCTGCATAGAAAACCTGTTGGGAGCTCTGCTACGGATTAAGGAAGTGATCAGGCGGCGAGTGGAGAGCAGCGAGGAGGAGGACACGGACGAACGAGGGATGACCCAACGGCTCGAAGACATCCTCAGAGAGTCGAGTGGTGAGAAACAGACTAACATTACAGATATGTAATAAGCAGTTTGGATATTTCGTGCTATAAAAACAGGTTTGATTTTGCTTGCGACTTGTCCTTTTCTTTCCATCGCACCTCCTAATTTATCTCCATGGCTACCTCAGGTCCCTTAGTTGCTGGGCGGACCAAAGACTTTGTGCAGAGGATTTTGGCAGCCAGCGCAGGCGGTCAGAACCAACGCAAAGAGCCCCCACAGGACGGGGATGAGGCATCGGGGTAAAACCCCAAAACAGCAGTCCCTTTTCTCTCCGTACCCTCTTCTTCCAACCCCGCCCTCCCAGCACCACCAACTTGTCGAGACCAAGCTCCTCTACACCTCTTCTGCTCTCACGTCGTACACATTTAAGCAAAGAGACGGCAAAGTGGAGAGGCTGGGAACCAAGAGGAGGTGAGGAAGAAGAGGAA
The DNA here is from genome assembly GCF_057382095.1 of Aulonocara sp. 'chitande type north' Nkhata Bay. NCBI lineage: Eukaryota > Metazoa > Chordata > Actinopteri > Cichliformes > Cichlidae > Aulonocara > Aulonocara sp. 'chitande type north' Nkhata Bay. Next base: position 6,257,010 of record NC_141349.1, read on the forward strand.
GGAGTAGCCTAAACAAAGCGATAGTAAATTGCTACCTTGCTCCTGGTCCTCTCCTGTTGGTCCTCCAAACAGCAGCCGTCTTCACCGCTCTGTCTCTGCAGGCTGCACCACAACCACCAACAGGCCAGAGCTGCTGCTGCTGCTGCTGCTGCTGCTGATGTCTCTGTATTCTGTGTTCTCTGTGTGCGTGCATAAGTGTGTGCGTGTAACATACTGTATGAGCGTGTATAGTGTTCCTCTCTCCCTCTCTGTGCTGTATTTGTACCCCATTGTGCCTATGAATAGACATTGCACTGTTTTGTAGATGGTCGTAGTTGTTGTCAGGGGGCCGTTAGTGAGCTGAGGGCGAGGGGGCATTTGAGGATAAGAGGAAGTTCTAAAAATAAGGAAGTGGGAGGAGCCCAGGCACGGGAAACAAAGAAGAGGGTGTGTTTGTTTTGGTTTGGGGGTTTTTTTTGTTGTTGTTTTTTGTTTGGCTGGGCTCCTATAGAAGCTCTACATACCATTTGAATTGCACCAGCATCTGAAATGAGACCCAATGCCAGACCAGTCAATGGTAACTGATTGAAAAGTCCTCGGAGCTTTAATAGTCACCCATCCCTCTCTGACACCCCCGTCACCCCATCAAAATGTAAGCAGAGATCAAAAGAAAAAAAAAGAAAACAAACTGCACCTTAATTTAAACTGACCAAAGATAAGTGATACTGCTGAACTACTCTGACACCTCTCACCACTTCAGATGCTGCCAGCCATTAACACACCATCCTGTCCTGCTGAGAGAGGGGTGAAGTGACTGATACACTTTTAATTCTTGTCCTATTTACCTGCATGCATCATTCAAAGATGGGCATCACCTGATAGACTTAGATCCTTTTCACGTAAATGCACTACCGTCACGGACCCGAGAGGCCGTGGTGTGGCAGACGGGACATGACCAAACGCCTTGTCGATTGGTTGGCCGTCTAGCTCTGCAGCCTGGTGCTCCTTTAGCTGATCTGTGGTGGATTTATTTTTTACCCCAAAAAAGGGAAGTGTCCTCGATGCCTGCCCCAAGCCCTCTCCTCAACCCCCTGACCTGATTATGTAGCGCAATTTCCTGACTTGCAATGACAAATAGAGAAAAAAAAACACACACACACACTTGTAGAGCTAGAAAGCAAATAATTTGTTTTTGTTGATTTGATTTTGTTGTTATTTGATGATGCCACAGCCCACAAAGTGGGCGTCAGTCTTGAGAGTTTTGAGAGAGAAAAATCTGCCTTTTTATTTTCTGTTTTTCTTTATTTTTCTGTGGTCTCTGCTAAAGCTGGAGACCAACCTGTCCACACTCTGTAAATGTTGTTGGACGCTAAAAAAATTAATTAAGACCTTTGAATTGCACTGTGGTAAGAGCAACAAAGCACCTTTGAAGAGGGCTTCAAATCCTCCAAAAGAGAGAGGAAAAAAAAGACTCTTGGCACCTTTTTCTAAAGACAGATATTGATTGAGAGACTTGAGGGCACCAAGCGCTTTGCGACCAACTGCTGGTTTGGGCTTGTTTCAGTATGGTGCTACTATATGATGACAGAAAAGTCATGCAAACACATTTGGAGGCATGAGGCAGTAACTGCTGACTGGGTTTTGGCCTGCAAGGACGTACTGTTGTAATAGGCGGTTTGTTTGCATAATGACGCCTTTCTCAAGTGCCTGGAGCTTAAAGCCACAGGGACCTGTGTTATTAAAACCTATTACAAGGTAAAACTTAACTCGTGACTGCTGCGCCAAGCTTGGCATCACTTGACTTTACTTAGAAGAAGAAGAAGGAAAAAAATGCAGGCTCATCTGGGGTCACCAAAAAAAAAAGGTGAAGCAGAATGTTTTCCTTTTAAATTAAGTCTATACATGGAAACCTACATTGTTTTCACGTATATGTTGAAATCTATTTGTGGAAACAATAGTGGGCACTGGTTTCTGTGAACATCATATCTGGGAAATATACATAGGGGAGCGGCTGTTCTCGGAGCAATTCCCTTTTGTTTTTTAACCTTGACAAGCTCCCATCTGGGCTGCATTCCAAAGCTGCTGTTCTACACACTGCCCCCTTTCTATGGAAAAAAAATTGGAAAAACAAGACATTTCCTGTCTCATTCAGGAACGGAGCGGTTCAACTTAAACTCTTCACGTCGTGGATGTCTTGCTTGTTGTCATTTTTTTTAGAAGAGTGAGGGGCAGCTTAGCGTCGCTCCTGCTTTTAGTTTTCTGCTCTGTTCTGGGAAATGTTGCTCATGGTTGTATAAAGCTGTACTGTAAACAGAGGATTCCTGTCGCTCAGCTGGAATGGCCTTCCTTGCTGGGGAACAGAGCGTCGAGGCTCTGGTGCCAAAGACGGTCTGAGAATGAAAAGATACCCGATTCAGCTCTAATGTCAATGAGGCGTCCTCAACGTTACCACAGAAACCCGCTCAGGCTTTCATGTGATCATCCGTGAAGAGACGCGTGATCTCGGGGAAGGTCACTGAGTGTAGCTAATGGTGTGCACTTCTACACCCATAACCCCCCCCCCCCCCCCCCCCCCCCCCCCAAAACTCACACTTTCTCCCGGGGGGCTGGGAAGCTGCTGATGCTGCCAGCAGAGTCACGGGATCGTGCGCTGGCAGCAGCTTGTGCAACAACAACAGAAAACATGAGGAAAGAGCAGAGAAACAACTGTGCAGATCGCCGAGCTTTAAAACGCTCTCACACCCATCTGTCACGTCAGAGGAGGAGGATGAGGTCTTTGTGTTTAAAGACTACACAAGTTTGTACAGATATTTTCCTTCGTTCAGATCGCTGTTACGTAACACAGCGCACCATCTGCTGTGTACATTCATCTATATGCCAAAAACTGCAAACAGTTGTAACACGGTGAATTCCTGCCTCTGATCCAAACAGAAAAACAGCCGGTTTTACACAAGCGGTGCGCTCATCTAAGGGCCTTAACTGATGCTGTAGCTTGTTGTATTGTGGAATATCCCTTTAACTGTAAAGCTTTAATAGGGAGTGGCCGGTCTTGGCAAGGCCACTTGTTTCTGTTTCTCACATTCCTGATTCAGTTCCTCTGTAGTGTTTCTGTTTGTGTGCACCTGGAAGGAGGAGAGAGAGAAAAGTGAACTGACCCAAAGATGTCAGTCGTGTGGTCACTGTTCACTTTTTCACGGTCAGAACAGGGCGAGCCCGGCCCAGGCTCAGCCGCGGATCTGCTGGGGTTTAACAAACAGCCCAGAACAAACAGTCTCGGCTTACAATTTTGTCCACATCCGACCTAATATAGACAATGACTCTGCAGAAACTGGACGATTCTTATCTGACTGGCTTCCTCGTCGGGTGTCACCATCTGCCAGACGCAGAGAGAAGTAAACAATTGTGAAACTTGCCTGTTGCTCATGTGCACGTGGGCTTTTTCTGAGAAAGTTCTGGAGAAAGGGGGAAGACGTTGAGTGCTCAGCAGTTTAGGGAATGGTGACAGTTGAAAGTAAGGAGCTTCTGCATATGTGGTATACAGAGAGGACACACATCTGAGGCTGTTAATGATTGCTACCAGTGTGGAAATTCCCACTGAAAACGTTACAGGGAGGTTTTAATCTTTTCATCCATTTATCTCAGCAGACTAAGTTTCACGTTTCAAAGCAGTATCGTTGACTGTTGACATTTTAAACGTTAGAGGTGCATTAAATGCTGGCACGGAAGTATGGATACGAAAAGATGCAATATAACTGAGGCAGGTACTTATTAGAACAACAACAAAAACCCCTCTGTGGGCTAATAAAACAGTAAAAGCTCTGTATCTCATACACAGCTGTGCTGTGTGGAGATGCTCTGCTTTTGAAAGACTTCCAGTGGAATTTTGAACTGCAACCAAAACATGAGAAAATGAATTAACAGTAATTCTGGTCATAAAGTGATTTCACAACCGAGATGACCAGACCGTCCCTTTTTCTGGCTGCTGTGAACAGGATTTTATTTCATTGTAAGTTTGTCTGTTATCTTCAGTAACTGTTTAAAATCACGAGATTAACCGATTGTTTTCTTTTTTTACACTCTGACGTTTTTATAGCTGCCTGAGGAAGAAGTTTTAACCTCTGTGTGTGCCATGCTTGTAAAGTGTAGCTTAAATCCTTGAAGCAGCAGTGTTAGGGTGAGAACAATTAGAAGTGGTTGACCTTCCTAAGCTTACACATGGCTGCAGTGGCTTTTTGGACCAGGCATTCAGGCCCTGTGGACCCGCTGGGCTGAATAGACTCATCAGTAAGACTACACCGGTGGGACGCTGCTGACCTCCAAGTGCCCGTCCCCGCTCTGCTCCACTGCTCTCATTGTTGGAAACACTCTGGCTTCTCCAGTTTCAAAGGCAGAGGAGGCCAGGGAAGCGGCACTTAGTCAGGGACCCTGAGTAGTTTATCCGAACCCTTCTAATCCACACCGTCACCTCCACCCTCTGCCACACTCTGATATCTTTCAATCGCCCTGGTGGCCTGCGTCTCGATGCCCCGCTTCCTTTATTGCTGACCTGGAAACTTCCATCTGGAAGGAGCCAGATGGGGTCCAAGTGTCAGTTTCAACCTGCAGGTCCATATTACTTTTCTCCATCAATTAAATTGAAGTGGAAGGAGCTAGATGAGGCTTTGCCAGTCGGTGCCTCATGTGTTATCATTGCATTTAAATCAGAGAGCGGAACATCTGTTTTTAGAACATCTGGCAGTGGTTGTTTAAGGACTCTGACTTTGTATGATTAACAAGGTCCTACTTGTGCACACCATGTTCTGCCAAACCTAGATTGCTTGCAAACTTAATGATAAATTATTGAACATTTTATTCAGACAGCAAGATACCACAACTTCAAGGCTTTAGAGGAACTGCTTGGTGCTTTGGGAAATACTGTTGCTAAAGGTTAAATCGTACCTTATGAGGTTATGTGTGAGGCTTTGGTCTTGTGTTAAAGCAGCGGTTGCAATGTCATCTTAACTAATTTGCTAATCTTTTATATGTCTTTATCAGAGTGGAATTTGAACTCTCGCCATTAACATTTTGGCAGCAGCTCTGTTGTTCTTTTTGGAGCTGTATTTAGGCTAGAGGGTGAAAGCACTGTACTGTCAGCTGAGGCCAGCAGACTATATCAAGAAACCGTTTGGTTACAGTACCCACAAAGAGAATACTGTTAATTAGGTATAAGTGATAAAATATTCAGATTGCAGTCATCAAAACTCAAACACAGACTTGTTGAAAGTCCACACAAGTTAGAAAGTCACATTGTTTGTCAGATAATTCCGTTAAAAAATCCTCAAAGGCACCACCTTTAAAGCCGGGACATGCAGTTCAAGCTGAGGCTTAGCAGGATTCATATGTCCAGCAGAAGCAGTGCGATCGCTGTCCGCTGGCAGTCTGAGAAAGAATCATCTCCCTACACTGAGCTCCATTTCCAGGTGGAGGACGTGTACAGTCTGGTACAACTGGGAGCTTCTCTTGCTTGTGCTGGTGTTGGTTCGTCAGCCAGCTGTGGAAAACAAAAGTTAGGCTTCCAATGAGCTGAAGGGAAACCAAATGTTAAAAGCAAGAGAAAGTGTCACTGTGCTTTTCATGCTGTAGTTTTTGGATCTTAGACACGTACATCATCCACTTCTGCCGATGTGCTGTCAGGATCTTGGAGGACACCAAAGGAGTGTGTTTGGAGTTGGTGAACCCCGTTTATGCAGACAGACACAGTTAAACAGCTTCTGCTTTAGGAAACAGTCATTGCCTAGAGCTGCCTGTGTCTGCACCTGTCAGTCAAACTGGCCATGGCCAGAAATCCAAATGGGTGAATTGTAGTTGCCGTAAAGTGGGAAATTAGCTGTAAAGACCAAAACTATATATTGTACCAGGCTGTAATCATGTTCATGACAGAAGTTGGGCATTTTAACATGGGAGTCTATGGGAAGTGGCAGTTAGACACGTCTGTGGTGCCTTTGTTCTTCAGCCACAGAAGCTGGTGTTTAATAGAAAAGTCCAAAGGACACTTTCATTTCTGTTAAAAAAGTTATTCTTTTGTACTTTTCAGGGGAAATACAGCTGATGTTTTGGCAGGACAGTAACGTATGCAGTGACCAAAAATGCAGACATTCATATTCATTCTCACAGAGCATTTCGTACTACTAGTGGGTTTTGAAAACCTGCATGGTTGTAGCATCCGATACGTTAACAACGTGCTGCACATGTGTTGATGGCACAGCCGGTGGCAGCTGAGACACACCTCATGGCTTTAACCAAAACCGAGTCAGTCGTTTCTGTCCAGATTGATGATGAGTCGAAACCAAAGGCCAGTTGTGGATGTGAGCAGTTTAAAAAAACAAAAACAGAAAAACATGTCTCATTAGAAATGAAATAGTACTTTAGTATTCTAGAGAAAAATCCTGTGGAGAGAATAAAGAGTGAACAATCACATCCCTGCTGGTTCTTTAATCTGTCTGAAAACACACTGAAAGATGGGAGGAAAGGAAAACTAAGAGACTAGCAAACATTCCACAATGCCATGTCATATACTGTACAGCAACCCTGTCTCCTCCTCTTCCCTTTCTCTCCCCCTCCCACACCCCCCTGTCTGTCTCTCAGTAATCCAGTAATCACAATACTACAGTAATACTTTGGACCTGTTAACACATTAACTCATCTTTATGTAAGTCAGTACGTAATCCTTAATAATAATCAAAAAAAGAAAAAAAATACAAGAAGTGCCGTACAAATAGAAGCCTAATATTTTTTGTTTTTGTTTTGTGTGAGTGTACTGTACACCTGTATAATGTATATTTTAATATTTATATGCAGCTGTTGTATTAAAGTATATTTTTAAAATAAAACACGAGTTTGTTCTTTTTATGTTTTGCAATATATCAGGTTAGAAATGAAGCATGTGGTGATATTTCCTGTATTTAATGTAAAACTGTATCTGTGCTAACTTTTGTAAACACTTCAGTTGCTGTTTTTACCCCTTCTTAGTGTGACAGAGACAGTGTTTTCGATTAATGTGCTCTTTATTGTTTCTCTTCATTTCTCTGAGTGGCAGGAGTCAGGATTTGCGTTTCCCTTTAGGGATCCTGAAAGGTTCACAAATACTCAACAGCTCCCCCAGCAGGCCTCACAGGGTTAGAGTGGCAGTTATTAATGTGGGTTTTTACATGATATCATACTGAAAACAAATGTTTAGGAAACATGATATCGTGAAGCAGACAGTTAGAAACAGAAAGACTAACAGTAGTCTGGCTCACATTTCTGTTAGATAAAACCAACGCCTCAGAGATGAGCAGAAATACTGAGGTATATGCCTGCAATCAAAACGTTAGAGATAGAATCAGCAAGGGAGAGCGATACACTGGGAACAGTTTTTATACGTTTTTTTAAAAAGCCATTCAATTTGCAGAAGAAGATGCCCAGAACCAACAGCTTTTGGATGAGTCCAAATCAGCCTACATAGAAAGATTGTGTGGAGGAAAAAAGCAACTGGAATACTTCCAGACAGAAAATTTGGATGCAAACCTAAACAAAATTCACCAAAAAAATTTACTTAAGTAACAGAAAATGATACTGATCCAAAGCATATCAGCTGACAGTGTCTTAAAATGTCCCTTTTATAATCCTAAATCCCCCACCCCCAAATTTAAAGTTACCAGTTTTTACCAGACCCTCTGTTGGCCATAGCATAGAGGCAACTTTCACCACAACTATTTCAGAGATGTCTCGATGCATGCTCAATGATCCAGGTAAGGAAATCCCAAAAATGGGATCTGGATGTAGCAGTTTCAGTAGGAGAAACGTTCGGTCAATCATTGAGTGACTTTGCTCTCTCTTCGAAGAGAAAGGGAATGTCTCAGACGAACAATGGGCTGTGAGGGCAGTTTCTTGATCATTAATATCTGTTTTATATTATTGTGAAGCACTTTGTGGTTTTTATCCTGTGAAGAGTCTTATATAGGTCAATAAAGTAAAAATAAGTTAAGTAGTATGCAAATTGTCATTATCATTGATCAACAACCACGGATCAAAGATCAGTGGTACACTGTTAGACATTTTATTGTATTTTTACAGCAACTTACTGGCAACACTATTGCCAGTAAGTTGCTGTAATTACTGATCTACAGTATCTTTACTGTTGTGATGTTTTACAGTTCAACCACTTTACTGTAAACATATATTACAGTATAACAGCTTTACTGTAAACGTGGTTTACAGTTAGAAAGACTTACCGTGATTAAGTTTTATAGTATCACTGTACTGCAAATGTGGTTTATGGTATAACACTGTAATTGTGTACAGTATAATTTGTTTAATAATAATAATAATGGATTGGATTTATATAGCGCTTTTCAAGGCACCCAAAGCGCTTTACAATGCCACTATTCATTCACTCTCACATTCACACACTGGTGGAGGCAAGCTACGGTTGTAGCCACAGCTGCCCTGGGGCAGACTGACAGAAGCGAGGCTGCCATATCGCGCCATCGGCCCCTCTGGCCAACAACAGTAGGCAAGTAGGGTAAAGTGTCCTGCCCAGGGACACAACGACCAGGACAGAGAGCCCAGGGATTGAACCGGCGACCTTCCGGTTACAGATGCGATTCCCAACCCCCTGAGCCACGGTCGCCCGTTTAGACTGTAATTGTGTTTTACAGCATATAAAATAATATTAACATTCATATTCAATATAAGAACATTTACAAAAAACAATATAATTCAATAAAGTAGTCTCAGAATAGTGAATTAAACCAACATTTATTGTTGATATTTTTTTAACAAGAAAAACATTTTTCAACTGAATAAAAACAATGTCAATAACCAAAATAAATAGAAGCGTACATGAAAACTACACAGTCCTTCACCTTTCTGTGTCTGATTTTTTTAAGGAAAACAGTTTTTCATTCCACTAAAAACAGGACAAACCCACCAGCATGAACATTAAATAAACTATTACAATTGTAAAACAAAAATCATTTAAAAAATGTAATAATTATCAGTGGGTCCCAGGAAATAGAATGTGACATGGGATTTAGATTTCCGTTACCAGGATGGTCGGGTTCAGCGTAGTCTTTATCACCACCTGTCAAAGACACATCATCAATATTCATGTTTGCTCAGGTTATTCACTTGTTCACATCTGTCTGAGATCATTCATACTGTTGTATGGATGTGTGTACAGTATGTATATAATTATCAGCTATGTAAAAGATATTATCATCTCTGTATTCTTACCTAGTTGGAAGTTCTCCATTCAAACTCAGAGAGCCGCTGGAGGAAGGTGGTGATCCGAGGGCTGATGCTTGTAACCTTCCTCTTTACGACACGACCTGTCTTGCGGCTTGTACCAAGTTTTGCAGGGCATTTTGTTCCCATGTCTCGATTGATCCTCACAAAGAACCTTTTAACGGAAAAAGGGCTGCTTTAATTTCAAAATTAAAACATACATTACAGCAATCACCTATATGTTTCTGCAACTGTAGTCAAGCTATCACATATATTTCATTCTTAAATGGTGTAAGCTTTAATGGTGTAAAGTATTTACCTCTGTATCATCTCCACCAGTGTGATGGACGCTGACTCCTGATACTCAAGGTTGAAAACGTAGTATGACGCAAAGAAGACAGCAAGGGTGCTGGCAAAGTCATGCATCTGCTCAGGCTCATAAAATACCTTGCCCTCCAAACTGATCATCCAGCGGCTTGCAGACATGAAATTATTCCCTAAAAACAGACAAGAGTCCAATAAGACAATGTGCTCACCCTTACAAATAAGGTTTCCACAAGAATGCTGGATAGCAGGCCTCACACTGTAAAAAAATAGAATCCACACGGTTTGCTGCTATTTCTCTTATTATTTATTATGTAATGAAAATTATGATCAATTACAGGAAAAAACTGCCTAATGTTTTGGCATTTTGGCCTGTGCTGAAATGTTAGGCTGTTTTTTCCTGTTGGTCATTGTGTATAATAAGAGAAACAGCAGCAAACTGTGTGTATTCTATTTTTATACAATATAAAACAGACAAACCCCTGTTAAGTAAGTTGTTGTGGGTACAAATACCACAATAATTACATAGATTTTTTACAAAAATATTACAAGAGGATTGAAAGTATTTACTTACCAAGCGCTATTACCCTTGGTGTGATGGGTAAGGTCATCTCTCTCTCAACAGACATCTTGGTGGAAAAAGCCTTTAAAACACAAACACTGAGGCTACATCACACTGTCAGCGCAGCCAGCAAGGGCAGGAGGACAGCAATGCACCACACTGGGCGGGAAAAGACAGAGAGACAATTGTTAATTTAATTTTGCATTTATTTAACCCTTGAAAAATATATTTACATAAGTAAATAAAAGAAAAAAAAACACACAACCCATCTTTTCAAGAATAATTCAACTAATTGCTCTTTTGACCAACCTAACACAGACGTTACATGGTTTTCCTATGAAAAAGACCCTGGAAGACGTTGTATTAAAGGAAAAAAAACATGCTCCCCTTCCCACTTAAAAAAATAATAAATATTAAACTTAGGTTGGAGTTCCTCGCGCCACCAACCTAATGTTATATTAACTTTTTAATGTTGTGTACTGCAGCTCACACAAAATTAAATAAAGCAGGCTAACCTACATGAGCAAGCTCAAAACTGGATAAGATTGTTTTAGCAGTCTCTAAATTTCCAAAAAAAAGTTGTCTTTCTTTATTCTCATTAAATGTGTATTTCTACCTGCTGCTTTAGCTGAAGCTAAATGTCCCACTGTTAGCGTGGCTAGCTTCTCAATAGTCATAGAACAGAAGCGCAGGAGGACAATGCACCACACTCGGCGGGAAAAAGACAAAGACTGTCGTTGCGCCTGTGTTCTTCGCCCCTCCCCGTGGAAAATATATATCTAAATATATATTTAAATAAGAAAAGAAAAAAACACACACAACCTATTTTTTCCAGAATAATTCAGCTAATGTGCTATTTCGACCAAGCTAACACCGATTTTAAGCCCCCCCCCCCTCCCCCACACACACAAAAAATATACATGCTCTTAAAAATTAATAAACGAGTATGTTAGGTAGGAGAGTCCTTTGCATTACCTTATGACGTCCCGTTTGCAGTTTCCACACAGAGGTCCAACAATAACAGGTGCAAAATCTTTTGTCCTCTCGAGAATATCATAACGAAGAGTTAACAAAGTTGGCCTGTCTTTCCTCTCCTGTCAATCACTGGATCACAGGTCATGTCAGTCAGGATATGGAGTGGTGGTTGGTAGAGGTGGGCGGGGCCAGCATGCATTCAGTGTGTGTTTCACTAAGTTGGGTTGACTAGTTCCCAGAAGAGTTCTGTACATGTTGCACGTTCAGTAAATGAGCAATTCAGTTACTGCTCGACTGAGAAGCCTCCGCCAAATTATTACAATATTCTCCACTGACTGAAGTTCGCCTTTGGCAACGCAGTGGCAAGCACACATTTGCAGCAGCTGTGCATGTGCATACAACTGCATGCAGCAGATTAGATGATCAGAATTCTTGAACCTTACACACAGGCAAGTCCCCTAAAAAGTCAAAACCATAATACTTTCACTGGTATCATACTGACAAATGGCATAGGTTGGAGGAAAATCTGGAAATGGTTGGCAGTGAAAGAGTTAAAATGTAATGCACTATTGCAACCAACCACTGAAAGAGTAAAAATACACAAACAGTATGATGAACCATTCAAATCACATAATAATGAAAAATACAGCAAAGGTTAACAGTCTATCATTCACCACATAAACAGGGTGTAACTTTAACACCAATTGTCTGTATGATCAACTCGGTCACCTATAACATCTCAAAGTCTCTGGCTTCGATCTTCAACCCGTTGGTAGGCAGCTCTGAACACCACATCCAGAACACTTTGGATTTTGTTGAGAAGGTGAGAGATGTCCTATGGAGGCAGATGAAACCATGGTCTCATACGATGTTACATCTCTCTTCATTTATGTTCCAGTCACTGAAGCAGTGGAGGTTGTTCATAAGAGATTACAGGATGACCCCAACCTCAGCAACAGGACCACTCTCACCACAGACCAAGTGTGTTTGCTCTTGGAACTGTGTCTTAATTCCACCTATTTCACATACAAAGGTCATGTAATACTGACCCATGGCACACGCGGGTTAGTGCACCATGACAACCCATGGTGCACTAACCCGCATGTGCCATGGGTTCACCATTGTGACCAATGTGGACATGAAAGAAGTGGAAAAGAGAACTCTGTTATCATACCCTGGAACAGCACTAAGTCATTGGTTCAGACACCTTTGTGTCAGGATGTACCACAATTCATGGATCGCATTAATTCGGTGGACCAACACATCAAATTCACCAGGGAGGATATGAAAAATGGCAGGTTAGCCTTCTTAGACTGTAACATTTCCATCAGTAATGGGGGATATTTAAAGTAGATGTTTAAACCTATGCATATGGATCAGTATTTAAGGTTTCACTCTCATCGTCCACCGGAGCATAAACTGGTTGTCATCAGGACGCTACAACACAGAGTGAACACCAACCCCACAGACACAGCGGCCAGGAAGAACATCACATCAAGAAGGCCCTGAGTAAATGTGGTTATCCCAGCTGGACATTTGTCAAAGCTGGGAAGGCTCCTAAGGAAAGCTCCAGCCGATCCAGGAGAGAAGGACAACTGCTGCCTAAGCGAAAACCCTCAGTGATCCCGTATGCATCTAATAATAATAATAATGTATACTTTATTGATCCGCGTGGGGAAATTACTCTCTTTGTATTTGACTTATTCACTCAGTGAAGCAGTGGGCAGCCACTGAGCAGGGACGGTACCTTGCTCAAGGGTACCTCAGGGTAGCCGTTCAGTGGATTCGAACCCCCGCCTTTCCGATCATGGGAAGGTAAGCAACCACTCTACCTACTGAGTTATCCCTGCCCTGCGCTTTCTCTAAACGCCACCGCGTCTCTGTGGCTTTCAAACCCTAAAACACGCTGCGTCAAAAATCGGTCCTCCCCAAGGATTGGGTCCCTGTTTTGTCTGTATTATCAAATTGAACATATTAGACCTTGATGTTCTTTCCCCATCTGATGATGCAAAGAAATCCTTTATCCTTTATTACGTTAGCTAACGTAATAAAGGAGTTTTTAAGCACAAACTTTTCAGATGGCCTGTCACAAAGGCCAGTTTGAAGACCTGCAGAATTTGTCACTACTTTGTTGGTTTCATTTTTTCAGATTTTTTAAATGAACTATCTTTCTGATTATAAATGCCATTTGGTATCACATTTGGTCATTTTATACAATAAAAATTATGTACTTGTGGTGATTGTAGTATCCAAATACCACTGTCCAGAACAGGCAAAGTGAAGAGCAGTCTTTCTCAAATCCATTCACACTCCCATCACTCTGTATGAAAACTTATGTAAGTTAATGCATTAAAGATGAAAAAATGCCCTAAAGAAATCTTCAAACCCTGCTAACCTTCTGATCTCCTCACACATGCACAGTCACTGAAGCTTGTCAGATTTTTTAGTTGCACTTTAGCTGAAGCTTATTGGCATGTCCATAGATGAAAATATAGTGATATAAAAGAGTTTCTGAATAAATGTTACTAGAAGTGAGGTAGGAAAGTTTAATTAACTGTATCAAACCTTCTCTGAAAAGATCCATTAAATGGCACCATTTATTTGCTTACATTTATATCATCTACATATGATCTGTTGGTTTATTACCTCAGACTAACAAAAATGAAAAATCCACAGCAACTTATTATGAATTGTGATAGTTTCAGTTCCAATATTTCTTTTCCTAAAAAACTTACATTTAATACCAGAAATGACCTGATATGATTTGATGGGAAAATGTCATAATTTGACCACAATGAACTATATAACTGTGTGTTTTTGTTTATAGATTTTGAAGCCTTGACTCCAGCTTTAAGCTTAGCTGGATAGTGCACAGACATCCTGCTAAATATAATTTCATATACTGAAAAGTTAGTCCTCTTAAATAGTCTGCTAGTATATTTAATCACACAGCAAACTTTATTATTTGTCAAACAATAACAAAACAGCCACTAAAAGTTCCTGCATTAGAAAGCACAAAAGTCTGTTTCAGTGACTCAAACCAGCTAATGTAAAAAAAACCAAACAAACCCCAAAACAATTTAAAGGGGGTGGGTGATCATAGGAAAAGTTGCTAATCGGTGTCACTGTGGAGATGAGTGTCTAATTGTGTCACTACTTTTCTACAGTTCCAGCATGATTACACTGAACCCTCATATGCAGAGTCCAGAAACAGTGAGTGAATGAACGTGGCTATTGCCATTATTTGTATACAGTCTTTGATTTTAACATGGGTCTCTAGGGGAAGTGATTGGATGGACTCACTTTTTCAGTCAGCCATTGGCTGCCCAAAATGATCCCGTGGCTATTTTGGCACTTGGATGTTGGATTTTCATATCCAGCAGTTGCTGCTTTGCTTGAACACAGCTAACATCATTTCATGTCTGCAGTTAGTTCTGTGCATTGCGTGAGGTGTGCTATCAAGAGTCAAATCACTTGAATTACAAAGAACCATTTATTGGGATTGATTCGGTTCACATTTACATTAAAAGTACCACAATTAAAAACATTGAAATCAAATCTCCTCTTCAGTGAATTACTGTTCAAGATTGCACAATGCCCAGCTCTGGAAAGACAGTCAATGACTGGTCCTCCGTCAGGAGTCAAAATATCACAGAAGCAGCAGAAATCTTAAAAATTCTCATCAGGATGGATCAGAAAGAGGTTTGCAGTTTTTTAACATAAGAACTGGAATGAAACAAAATGGACCTGTTGGCACTCAAGTCTCATTGATTAAGAATATAAGAGTGAAAGTATTTGTTGCATACACATGGGAGAAACGTTACAAATGAACACTGACGATTTGATGAAGACAAGTCAGAACTCATCTATACGAGGAGCAGCAGAACGGAGAAAACAAGAGAACATATTTAACGTTCTGAAATGACGCAAAGCTCTCAAACGGCTCCGCTTGTCTAAACAACAAAACATTCACATTAGCACCACTTACAGCTTACAAAAGGACAGTTTTCTTTGAAAACAATGGAGTCATCATCGTTCAGCTGGATGAATCATGCCCCGTCCCACTGACAGAAATCGCTGTGAGAAACTCTGAGCCATACATTTGAACATTTAAAAACAATCCACTGTAGGATCTATGATTTATATGACTTCTCAGGAAATGTCACCAGGTGTGGCTCAAACACATATTTCTATCTTCATGGTTTGCTGCACAGCTCCATCAGTTTGTCAGCACATGTCACTCAAAAAGAAAAACAAAACAAAACAGTGATTTCAATTTACAGCTATACAATACAGTAGACACAGAATGGAATACACCTCTTTGTCTGCATTAGGCTCTACTCCTAAAAATGGCTTTAAAGTAGTTCATCTTGATATTCGAAACACAGACTGAGAGCTGTTCTGTACTTTCGTTCATGTCCCAGTATCCATCTAAGCCTGAGGCACAGGAAGTGTCCCTCCCCCTTTCTCTGAGTTATTGCATTCAAAAATCAGACAGCATCTGCTTAAATCAGGCCTGCAGGTTCTTCTTCTGCTTTCAGTGCCTCTGTCCAGACTCTGATTAAGCCTCCTTGCTTATTTCAGCTAAAAAGCTTCTTGGCCCTGCCTACCCTCTGATTAAAATTTGGTTGGACGGGGGTATTGGCAGGACAGCAGTGGAATTCAAGTATCAAACCATGGTCTGAGGCCAAAGTGATGCAGCTGACATCATCAGTCTGCAGGATTGCTTTGAAGGAAATCTTCCCATCGAGACGAACGGAGCTGTGGGTGAAAGCCGATCCTTGATCATGGAGGAATGGTGACAACAAGCTTTAAATCAACTTGCACTAACTTATAATGAAATGCCAGTTTTGGAGAAGTGAGCAATTGAGCTGGGCACGAGGGCTGAAACAAAAAATAAGTTCTCAGGTATGAAGCAGCTTAGGGTTTGTTACAGATGTCATTTCACAGATAAAGGGCAGGTAACACTGGGCTACAGAAATGATGGCGGGGGAAAGCACAGGTCATGTAGGATACAAAAACCTGTATGCAAAAGTGGCAGATTTTTCCTGGTATTTCTCATCTGCAGCAGCCACTGACACAGGTGAGTAATGTTTGGCATGTTGTGGCATAATGTTGTGTTTGTGTGATATTTGGAGATGTAAACAGCATGTAAATAGGATTCGCGTTAAAACGGAAGTCGCTCTATAAGCACATGCATCATATACCATCCAGTCATATATGTACACAACCTGTCTCGTGATGGGTGGTCCATATAAACATCTGGCACTCATTCAGCCTCTGCCTACTCTCAGCTCTGCTCGCATTAAAGAGCTCAGGCTGCCTGGGTTTGTTTCATATGGACCCAATATGCTCATTTTTATCCTTTGACTGTACCAGAGTAGCTCTGTATCATTCACACCTAAATATAATCCTTATCTAACTTATACTGGGCCTCAGTGGAGCCCCCCAGTTCATCTTCTATCTAAAGTGAACTGCTTTCGCTCTTGCAACCTTCCCTTTAAGCCAGCGGGGGCTTCTGTGCTCACAGTGAGTGTAATGTGCCTGAGATGCCCATATTTGGGCTATCCCCTGTCACTGACATCATCCAGAGCCAAGGGTAGAAAAAACAATGTCAAACTGAGTGTTTAAATCAGTCTGAAGCCTGAGCTTTTACCCACAGAGATTATTGCCCAGTGACTGACCTCATTACTTGACACTTTTATTTCATACGACCACCAACCACTGTAACAATACATAGGTGGGAAAAATGTTAAGGTCCCCTTTAAGAACTGAATTTTTGCACAACTGCTTTGACTTTCAATATGATAAAACAAAAGACAAAACAATTAGATGATAACAAATGACCACTCCCTCTGCTGTCCTTTTAGGTGACTTTTCCCCTCCAGTGAGCCCATATTGCAAAATAATCTCTATCCTCTCGTGTTTTCTCCTCAGTCAGCAGTGGAAACATTAACAATGACACCACATCCATGTTAACCATCCACACTGCCTGTAACCTAGAAATAAGATATTCGAAGGAATGGGTAGCCCCCCCGAAAAAAGGAGTGGTTTGATCCTGTAAACCTGGGGTGATTCTTTTCATCCAAAGTGGTCGTGAAGAGAAGAAAGTGAGCCCAGAGTCTGTCTCTCCAGTCTGAGGTGAGCTCTGTACGATCAAAGGATATACAGAGGTGTTTGATTTCGGGGCTCATTAAACTGTCTCCATGTTGCGATGTTTTTGTCTGGTCTCCTCTTACATCATAATCTACCAAATCACACGCTTTTCCACTGAGTAATTTCTCCCTTCCTCAACTGTCCTCCATACTCACATTTTTCACACACAGTGAGGCACATATAAGACTGTATGCGATTAGTGTGGAGCCTCCCGTCCCAGACATATTTCTCAGGGGAGGAGAGCCTCTCCCTCTTCCACCCAGAGGAGGTTCAGGACCTCGGCCTGCCGCTGCTCCCGCTGGTGAATCCTCCGCAGGCGCAGGATGTAGAGCAGGATGGCCAGCACCACCACCAGGATGCAGAGTGAGAACAGGTGGTGGTTGTAGACGAATGAAGAGCGCAGCCAGCTGGGGTGGTTCTGCCGCAGTGCTTCCTGCTGCAGGTCCCTGGAGAAACAAGCGGGGCAGAGGAAGCACATGTTTAATCCAAAACAAATCCTTGCTAATGAGCAGAGCAGCAGGAGCAGCATTCTGTTTAGCTGGTGTATTATTTTTGGGGGGCAGGTTTAGTCAAGTTATAACTTTCTGTAACTGTTTCATTTCACGGATGTAAAGAGGATGTTTTAAAAATCTTTTCAGGTAAACAAACTCTGTTTATATGATGCACTGTGCTTGTTATTATTAATTTGTGGCTCTCTTGCACAGCGTGTCTTTTGTCCCCCACCAGTCAAAGCAGTTAGCTGCTCCTGTCTCAGCCTGGACCTACTGGAGGTTTCTTCCTGTTAAAAGGGAGTTTTTCCTTCCCACTGTCACCAAGTGGTTGCTCCAAGTGATTGCTGGGTTTTTTCTCTATTACTTTAGCGTCTTTACTTTAGAGTCTAAAACCCCTCGAGGTGTCAGGTGACAGTTGTTCTGGTTTAGTGCTTCATGAATAAAAATGAACTGAATCGCTCTATAGCTGATTTCAGACTGTGACAAGATAAAGACGTAAGCCGTGTTTTTCATAGCGAGCACATTCCTGTGACACATCTTGTGTTTTTTCCCCAAACAAACCTACAAGTTAAAAGGTAACTCAGTGCAGGGATAACAGGAGCAAATCAATGAAAGTACATACCAGCGTAAGTTAGTGTAGAGTTAAAGTGTGACATATCTGACAGTTACCTGAGAGGCAGGAAGCGGGTTTTGTACAGGATGGCCCCCAAAGTCCACTGGACCTCTTTGTCATAAACCAGCTGGGCTGTTTTCAGGTTCAGGTAGTTGGTGGGGAAACGGAAACCAGAGTGTAACACTTCATACACCCAGGCTGACTTGAAGCACTGATACCTGGGGTAAAAACAGCACAATAATGGGTCAGAGGAGGATGAAAGTGACATCTGAGGGCAGGGAAAACAAAGCAGCCATTTAGATTTACAGCTGCAGATAGAGTCATGCAAATGTGCACCACCTGCAGGCAAGAAAGGGAATAACTTTCACAACTTTGCCACCAGCAGTATATCATTCTTTCAAGAATCAAAACACAGTCTGAAGAGTGATGTAGCTGACATCATTAGCCTTCATTTGCCATTTCCCACTGAGACAAACAAAGCTGTGGGTGAAACTCTACGACTGAAAGTGGCAAAACGATGGCAGCAGGCTGTTACATCAACCTGCACTTAACTGCAAAGCTATATCAGTTTCTGGGGTGAACATTTCAGCTGGTACATGACGGTAAGAGTTGCTTTTTCTCCTTTTTTCATGTTAGCGATGTCACATCATAAAGACTCGCGTGTAAAATTTGAGTTTGTTTGTGTATTTATACAGAATTTATGCATAATTTATAGTTAATGACGTAAAGAACTGAGAAGTGAGCAATTAGGAAATATTTGTTCTGTTTTTTTTGTTTACTGTCCTCGAAATGCTTGGATGTGCCTGTGGCTCCTGGTGTTACTGAAATAATCCACTGTTGTGCATTGGTAGAAGAATTGGGTCAGCCTTACTTACCAAGAGTTTATGGGCTGAAAATCAAGTTCAGAGAGATTTGTTTATATGTGGAAAGCAGGAGAAAAGAAGTATCCTCATTTACAACACACAATATGATCTGCAATTAACTGCAGTTTGCTAGACTGAATAAATATGTGTGTATCTTAAACATGTGAAGATTTTAGCCACAAACATGTCCAGTTCTAGAAATTTGGTTTGATGACAAAAATAAACCACAAACCAACGGCTGACGTAACTTTGTCCATTTTCTACATATGGTCAGTGAAGTAGTTGGGGAGTAACTGAAGAGTTCCTCCTCATGTGGCCTAATAAAAGTGAATTGGCGATTGTGATAATTACACACTTCACATCTCAGGTTCTGCTCTTTGCTATGAAAAAACTCTCACACAGAACTGGAAAATTCTCAAAAGATGCCACATTTATTTGTGTGTGTCGTTTGTGTGCAGGTGTTTCCACGGACAATTTAGAATAGCGTGAATACAGCCAGAAAACTGAACTTACTTCAGTCTGCTGTCGTCTGCCTGTTTGGAGTAAAGGTGGTTTTCCAGACGCTGTTTCAGTGTCGACCACTGGGTAGAGCAGTAGTCCTGTTAAATAAACCGAAACATGAAACTGAACTTTCACTGAACAAACACAGAATGTTAAAATCTTTTATCTAATATATTTGTCTAATGGAAGGACTGGTTTTGTTTGTCTGTTACCATAGAAGCTTTGGAGTATTTCTCACTGTTGTACTGTCCTCCTATCCTGAGCACGTCCTCCATACAGTAGTAAAACTCAGAGAAACCATAGAACTCACTGTTGCTGAAGTTGATGGGAGCCTGCAAAAATATTAGATGCCAATTTTTCTTTGCATCTCTACTTTATAAAGAATCAAGGAAAGACTGAGCAGCGATCAATACCATAAACAAAACCTTGCTATCATAAAGGTCCATACCTGATAGACACCTCTTGGTGACATAGTGCCATTATGGAGACCCAGGAAGGGTCGCACTGCCTCCTGACACTTGGTCCAGTCACCCTGACCCCTCAGGTGCAGCGTGCGATTGTCCCGGACTATTGTTTCAGTCAGTCCGACGGGCAGGCAGGAGTCCAGGTACGGTTTGTCCTTACTCAGACCCGTCTGTGTGGTTAGATATCTGGACAATAACATGGAAAAAAAAAATTAAATCTACTTCCTTCACTTAGCTACACTGAAAGAATGTGAGGTTTAGAAAGATAAGTGTCTGCAATTAGATAAATCAGTGAATCAGAATTAAATACTTGATCAGTTATAGGATGTTTAAAAGTCTGAATCAACATTGTCAAATCAAGATCATTAATTATTCATATCATTTTATACACAAAAGATTCACAGTCCTGAATGTATGTGCACTATGTTTCACATCACATGCTCCAGATTGGATTTTAGAGAGGATGTGTGATTGTGTGCAGGGAGATGGTGCTGTTTTTCTAGTTTCTGAGATTAAACCAAGTTAAAGGCAGACAGTATTTTTACAAGGTTCAGCAAAACCTGGAAAGAAGCAAATAGAGAAAACAGCTGTGATAAGTGCCAGCTTGACTTTGGGTAAGAGTAATACGAAAGGCATGAGAGGAAAAGACACCGTCTAGAAGCTGATCTCTTATGGTAACACACCTGGGAGACAGGTGTTGATTTTTGTTTGCTTCAGCTTACTTTTAGAGTAAATATGGGAGCTGTTTAACATTGTTCTCTATGGAAGAGTTGGATGGAGGAGGCATTTATAGGAGAACCTTAATGATAATAACACTGATGAAGGAGGACAATAATGGCTATGGGTAAAACAATGGCTGTAGAGGGAAAACTGTCAACACAGCAGCAGTTGAAAGACAAAAAAATGTGATTCATTTTTGGACTTGTCCCACTCTACCCCACTCTAACCGATCCCACAGACACTCATCATAAACTCTGAAACGGGTGAAAAAAAGCATGAAAAGTGGAACTGAAGAAAAACTATAAAAAATATTGAAAAGATAAATACAAGCTCAATAGTTTCATGTCTTGGCTTCGTTTTAAAGTCTGAAAGGTGTCTGTAGGTGAACGTATATGGAAGCAGTTAGAGTTAAAAGAGGGGCAACTTAAAAGAGGGTTTAAACACTTCTCTCCATTGAAATACATTATAGATTTTGTTGAATAAAGTTGAATATTTCAAAAAATATAAAAGTTAGAAATGAGAAAAATACAAGCAGACATGTAGAAAAGAAGAGCAATATAACGGTGGTTGAATGGTTTTTCTAAGTTGAAGGTGATAGCTGGTGAAAAACCTACACAATACAGGATAATAATAATGAAAAATAATAACAAAGATTTGGATTATAATGCTGTGAATGTTTAATCTACATTCACACTAATTAGAAGTAAAGTGAATGTTATAATATATTGGCTATAGAATAATAACAACTGCCTGTAAATATCAGTTTTACAGTGTAGCTCTGTCTAAAGGAAAAATGAGACACATATCAGTTATGCAGCTGTAATGCAAAATGTAGATATTTGCAGGTATCTCACAGTGTGCTTCAAGCATAAAAAACACATGTGACTAACCTGTTCTTGGTGAAGGTGCTGTTAAAGAGCTGGTCCTCGTAGCGCTGTCTGGCCATGTTTCCTCCAAAGCCCAGGAACGTGGTGACATACACTCGGTACACGTGTTGCGTGTGCTCGACATCACAGCCCAGATTAAACTCTGCGAGGAAGCTCTTCCCTGCCTCCTCCTGAAAACCACAGGCGTGTTACGCTAATGCAGACAGGAGCAGCCTTCCAGGCTACATCACAGGCAGGACAGGTCAGTACTCAGTGTATTTCCTTACTTCTTGAGGTGAGTTGAAGGTGATGGCGCTGGGCACCTCATAGGCGATCTGAAGCGAAGCTCCACCCATATCCATGATGCCCACTGTGCGCCGTCTGCTGATTGGCTGCTGGTTCTGAGAACTTGTCGTCACTTCGACTGTGGCGTCCTCTAAAAAATTTTTTTTTTTTAAATATTAAAAAAATTCCACCCCCCCAAAAAATAACAATTTTGCATAAAACACACGTGAAACAAACATTAGTGTGAGTTTGGTAAACATCATGCCTCCGTCACACTCACCCTCATCAGGATGGTCGAAGCGGCCCAAGACAAAGTTAATGCCAATCCATGCATACACTCCTACGAGGTCACAGGAACATGTCGTTTCACAGTGAGGAGACACAGAAACAAGCAGGCAGCAGTTAGAAGTGTCAGATTTAAAGAGTGCCACTATCAGCAGGGTAAACAAGACTGTCAGCTCACCTTCCTGTTTCCCAGAGATGACCTCAACATGTGAACGGGAAAAGAGGAAATCAAACTCCAGGGGGACATCGGTGACAAGATCCTCTATAATGTCTGCTTGCTGCCTACATGCAGAGAAGTACAGCATAAAACGGGAGGTTTTGTTCACAATATAGAAATACAGAACAAGTGAGGAAAGCTGCAAACCCTTCATTTACCAGGGACAGCCAATCAGAAGAAAGGTGAGGGAGACCATATCAGCTTTACTAGAGTAGAGTCAAATGGTTCACAGTGGGAGCTGGAAACAACCATACCAGGTCTCCCTTAAAATACCATTAGATTAAAAACTGATGCTGTTGCGTGGTGTTCTGTTTACCTCTCATGCAGCAGCCGCATGCCAGCAGTACAGAGGATGTAGAGTGGAGTCTCTTTATGTTTGTTCTTTGGGACATGAGCAGCAGCAAAGCTGAGGAGAGGGTGGAGGTAGTCACTGGCCTGCGTTGGTGTGGTTGCCAGAGTAGAGATTCCTGAGAGAATACACACACACACACAGTACAATCAGGTATAAAATACAAAATTCAGAATTTTTAGCTAGTTATAAAATTAGAGCTAGCTAATGCAGAAAGCTAATACATCGCCCATAATGGAACAGAAAGAAAATCTAATGCTGTCAAGATAAGATGAAGTTGAACAGGGTGAATTTGGGTCATAAAATGACTAATAAATGACTAATATATAGGTATAGTTGAGGTTTCACACAAACACTTTACATGACATGATCTAAAATATATGAGTGTGTTTTGGTAGGAATAAATGCTGAATGATATGAAAAATCTGGAAGTATTTGATGCAGATCACTGAACTAGACAAAGCTAAGACATCAGCATTATAACCTTACACACCACACATCAATCATAAAAGCCTTAAAAGGAAAATGATTAGAATGGTTGTCACACAACGATGTCCCGGCATTCAAAGGGTCAGGTTTCCTTTAACTGCAGCATTCGATCTAATCTGCCTGCTGTGGCAGAGATAAAACAAAGTCGCAGGGACTGAAAGCTCCTCACCACTGATGTGACTAATTATTAAAAGGTACAGTGTGTAAAATCTAGTAGATTGTTTTACCCCTCCCAATTTAGTGCATAATCCTATTGTTACTCAACATGCCAGGTGTCTATTTGTTCTGGAGGAGGCTGTGAACATTTGTGGAAGGAGTCGGATATAAGTCGGGAGGGTCACATATCTAATCTGCTGACATTAAGTAATTGTGATAATATCAGCCATGGATAAGCATGTATAAGCATTAATGCACAGATCTGTGTGTTAGAGCTTTGATTTTAGTTCAGGAGATGAGGCCTGAGGTGAGGAGGAAGAGGATGAGGTGGAAATGAGGGAAGACAGAAAAGTGATGGATGAGACAGATGAAGAGGAGGAGAACGACATAATGAAAAAGAGATAAAGAAAATATACATGTACGAATATTAAATGGTCCTATCATTTTAATTTTGGGATCTTTCAATTAGAAGTGACTTATACGGCAGTTTCTAGTCACATACATAAAATAGAATTAAGTGTAACACCACCAAGTTCACTTTGCATGGGAAAACAACTGAAGCCAAATCTGTTTATCTTTTTCCTACTTTCTGTTTTCCATCATGTTCTTTCCAGATTCACATGCTCTGACTTTCACTTTTCTGGCCGTGAGCCAAAGGGCAAACAGTGAATAAGAAATGATCTCGCTGTCGCCATCATCTTCTGTCTCACTGGCACCGTCTGGCACCAAAAACAAAACAAAACAAATAAACAATCAGTCTTTGCCACTTTGTTTCTGGTCTGTACATAAGGCTTAAACAGTTACAGTTAAGCAAACCTAGAAACAATGTTTCTTCTAATTGCTCATTCATTTACGTGAACACTGTGATTCATCTTATGCCATCCGACTTTGATTTACCTCGACTGCTGAGCATAGCCTTTCCTAAATCTTTCTGGGGTGGCTGTAGCTCAGGTGGCAGAGCAGGTCAGCCACTAATCAGGTCAGTGGTTCGATTCCAGGCTGCCTCCTGCATGCCAAATATCATGCAGATACTCAGAGGGCCCGGTGGCGCCAGTGTCCGGCAGCCTCGCCTCTGTTAGTGCGCCCCAAGGCAGCTGTGGCTACAATGTAGCTTGCCATTGCCGTGTGTGTGTGTGAATGACTGAATGTAGTGTAAAGCGCTTTGGGGTCCTTAGGGACTGAGTAAAGCGCTATACAAATGCAGGCCATTTACCATTTCTGACTGAGTATAAAGAGAAATTTAGTACTCTGATCTGCTCCTGTTCTGTTAAGGGTACACCATTTATACAAATGTAACATTTCCTGTATATGTTTCAAATTAAAAGCCATTTAGCATTTTAATACACAGAAACTGTTCAGTTCTTATAAAAAGCCTTTTGCAGTCAAACTTTTGCAAACTAATTTCCATCTGAAAAAAAAAACATTCATAAAATTATCAGTGGCTCACAAAACTGGTCAATAACTCACATGTTATTCTACCACAGCAGATAATAAGAAAGGACGTCTATACTACAAGAAAAAAGGGAGAGAGAGAGGAGGATACACAAGAGTGCAGACAGTAGGATGTGAGGAATATGTAGGAGGATGAAGGACGATAAAAATGGACAGACATGACTTTTCAAATCCAGACAAAGGACTTTAACCACACATTCATACAGTGTTTAATTCTATATGCTCTAAGCACTTCATCTACCCCGCATCCAAGGCCAGCTAGGAACTTCCACTTGACCTAAAATCCATGTCTTAAAACTTTGATACGTAAAGAAAGGCCCCAGCCAATCAGTAGACCTGAACTAGAAACATTGTGGCTTTGAAGTTCTAACCACTGTACACCATACTGCCTGGGGAGTCGCAAAGGATCTATTCATAAAACCAGTCTAACATTTGCTCATGTAGAGCTATGCGTTCTCAGCAAGCTTTCACACTCTGTACAAACTCCGAGTGAGCTTTGCTTACTCACCAGGCTTGATCTTCTTGACGACAGTGTTGCGGCTGCGGTCCCTCATTTGTCTGATGTCCAGTAGGGTGTGGGGGTTCCCGTTATGGGGTGGCCAGTAATACACAAAGATCCTGGAGCCACTGCTGCCACAGTCCACCACGATGCCATAATTCAGTGAAGGGTTGAGGATGTCAGTAGCCTCCATAGACTCAGTGAGGGAGAGGTATCTGAAGGAGAGCAAACAGAAACATTAGGAGATGAAGAATATACTCAGAAAACTGCACTTATGTACCAAAGAAAGCACAAAGGTGTCAAGAGCTTAAATAATATCCACAGACATGCTTCTTCCTTTAAATCCGCTTGAAACAAATGTTCTACACATTCATACAAAGAAACCGCAGAGTGCATTTACATTTTTCCAAATGATCTCCTTATTTAGTATCTTTCCCTTGTTTACTGAGGAGAACACCTGCAGTCAGTCCCACACACTGAGTCCTTTCAACAGTGCTCTCAAAGCTGGTTATCTGTTTACCATGAGCTTTCCACTCGAGCACACTTGAAAGAGAGGAGGGCCTGCATTATTTGAGCTCAAAGAGAATATGATCGACATGGTGGCACTTAAGAAATTCTCTAGACTTCATTGCTCAGATTAATGGTGGCTGATTATGAAATGCACCTAAATTTATGGCATGTTTTGGCATGCTGTTTCACCCTCCTATTTCCTTAGAGCCATGCTTCGTTTAGCTTAGCTTCTACAACACTGACTGGAAAAGGTTTTGGGACTAGATTTTTGAAATTGCATTTTCTAACAAGACAAACTAACACAGGAAGACAAAAATCTATTAAAGTGAGCCCAAAGTAGCATATAAGAGGAAAACACGTTACCAAAAGGCTTCCAGATTTGCAAGAGGCCACTCTGTCAGCCTCTGTGTACGGCTCAAATGAAATGAGTTTATTTGTTTCATTTCCGTCCACTCACTTGTTAATTTGGGTCCCAGACCGTCGCTGGGTGCCCCATAGCTGCCTTTGGTAGGTTTCCAGAAGGAAGAAGGCAGAGGTGATGAGCAGCAGCAGCAGGAGCAGAAGCCTCTGTCTTGGGGCACAGCCCAGAGACAGCAGGGACACGCTGCAGTACCAGGAGGCTGGCAGGCAGGACAAAGTAATCCTGTGGAAGACGAAGACACAGCAGATACTGTTATATACAACAGCAGCCATTCTGACATGAAACAGTAGGTAAATACAAGTTTAAGTTAATTAATTAATTATAGGCTCTGTTGTGTTAAGTGCTGAGCCCACAGTAACATAAGTAGTAACACCTGTGTTTCCCACAGCCATGGAAAAACATTTGTTAGCGTGCCAAGCATAACGGCTTCTCAGGAATACTCTGACAGCAGAAACTGTTATCGGTTTATTACCTTGCCATGTGTCCACATCAGCAAAAGTACAAAATGTCACAGTCGTCACCTCATGGCGGCTGCAGGCTGATTATGATGTTGTCAACTGAATTTTTTTTTCTGCTGGAAGGGAGTAAGAAGGGGGAGGGGGGGAGAGAGGCTCAGCGGACTTAATGTTAATGCCCTGTTGTCTAAATGCACGTAAAAATAAAAATAAAATAAAAACTTTACAACACAATAAATACTTTACTCTAGTCAGCTGGCAGCCTGTACACTGGCAGACCTAACTAACACTGTTTGTCTTCGTAAGGCCTTAATTTTACTTGCTACAACCTCAAAAAATCGAATTTATTTGTAACACTTGCAAACAAACAAATTACTCTAGCCTGCCTGCCAGAACAATAAGCATATTGTGCTTCAAATCTGTGATATGTTTTTAAATCCCGTGCTGCACTTGTTAGACGCTGTCGTTAAATAGAAGAGGACCATTTTAGTATAATCTCTCTTTTTTTCCACGGGTCAGTGTAACTAGCCTACCTCTCAGTTATATAAGCTAAAACCGTTACATAAAACACAATAACTGTAACCCAAACCAAATAACAGAGGGAAAAATACATTATATGCTGTATTTATTTATTGGCTACAAATGTAGCTATCATTGTTAATAACTGTTCAATTACAAACCGGATACGTTTACGAACAACTGATAACCATCACAGCACCCGTATGCTATCACTCGCTCTTATAAACGTACCTACAGAAGCCTCTTCTCCACCATGGCAGTAACAGACATTAATAATACTTGTTTGTAGTTCGACAGATAAGACAATACGACCCCTTATTCTCTCGCCGCATCACCGTAAATTATTAGTTTAGAGAACACGACGAGGAGACGGAGAGGAAATGACCGAAATTTCCGGTTAGCCGGTTGGCTACGTCATCAAACACGAAAGGCGAAGGCTTGCTGCATTCAAGCCTGTAGGAATAATCAGAACTATGCAATGCGGTGGAATGGGAAATATTTTATTTTTCCGACATATGGGAATTATTTTTATTACAACAACTAAAATCATAATATTAAAAATACATCAGACTATCGTAGAGTGTGTATGTACGATCATACACTAGCAATATTAATAACAATAATAATATGTCTATAACATTTTATAGACTTTTTTTTAATCAAAGACTGTTTATTTTATCTTGAAAAATCAGTAAGTTGTGTTTTCTCCAGATCAAAAAGTCCATATGACATATGATTTTGTCATGTAAAAAAACAATATACCCTTTTGCTGAAGTAAACATATCAGTATTAAAGAAAAATAAAAGAAATCCCACAAATGCCCTAACTTTAAGTGTAGATGTGTTTCGTTCAAGTCTACGTTGATGCGTAATCTGGGACGTCCCGTTCCAGCAGGCCCATACGCGTGATAAAAAGAAGTTACAAAAGACGAGATTTAAACTCCACCCACTTTACCTACCCGCCCTGCCCAAACTGGCTAATTGGAGCGAACTGTCTATGATTGACAGCTAGTCTAGCGAATCAAATTCATTTGTTGGCGTGCAACACTCACAACCAACCCATCCTTCCTCCTGGTTCCCGGTCTCTCTGCAGCTGGCTGCCGCGCACTTTCTATCCCCGGCCTGCATTCATAAGCTGCCGGGAAGAACGCGCCAACAGGCAACCGCCGGATTTGTCCATATCAGTAGGACTAAAGTCACTTACCTGAATGGAAGCGGATGGTTTCATGTCCCGGCGAACGTCGGTGGAAGCAGCGGGCGTCGATAGCCGGGTCACTGGCCCTGCAGCCAGGGCAGAGACTCGATGGTTGGACGGCAGACTGCTGGGAACATCGGGAGGATTTCATGTCTCATCCAGAATGGCGGGGGAACAGGACTTTGTCTCGGTGTCACATCGGTCTACTCTGGAGACCTTGACTTCTGTCGAGACAGAAATAGACTATGAAGGACTGCCTCAAGGAGTATCCACCAGCACACACATGTTGGCAGGTGCCGTTGCTGGAATCATGGAGCACTGCGTTATGTATCCCGTCGACTGTGTCAAGGTATAAGAGCGATGGAATATAATAGGCTACGAGTTTTAAAGTTTGTCGTGCTCTGTTTTTGCAGCATTGAGGGTAGCAACTGGTTGTATAAAGCCGAATCTGACGCAGGCCTCTTTACAAGCCTGAGCTCGATTAACGCTAGCTTACAAGCTAACAGGGGGTAACCTTGCTAACAGAGGTCAGTTAAATCAGCTACGTTACCTAAACCTAAAATTATAAAACTCAGGATTCTCAGGCGGACGCATATGGGGCGCCGTTTGTAAAGTGAAACATGCTGAAATTAACGGCAACATTTTTCCACATTTAGCTCAAAACAAGTCATTTTTTACAACATTTAGTAAAATATTTGTAACTTTTCATATTTAAAACAGAATTTTAAATGTTAAATCTAAATGTTAAATATTCAATCTAAATGTTAAATCTAAATATTATATTTAAATCTAAATGTTAAATCTAAATATTATATTTAAATCTAAATCTAAATGTTAAATCTAAATATTATATTTAAATCTAAATCTAAATGTTAAATCTAAATATTATATTTAAATCTAAATGTTAAATGTTAAATCTAAATATTATATTTAAATCTAAATGTTAAATCTAAATATTATATTTAAATCTAAATCTAAATGTTAAATCTAAATGCTAAATGTTAAATCTAAATGTTTAGGCTAACATGCAAATTTATTGCACGGATCAGCGGAAATACCAAAATAAAAGCTTTCCGAAAACCTCCGGTGCAAAAGTGTGCCGGTAGTGGTCAGACACGTTCGTTCTCACTCCCAAAGCGTAATAATTTTCGCTAGGTGACAAATTGTCAACATTTTATGCTTTCGGGTACCCAACATGTTCCTAAATTACGGCATCGGAAAAAGGAGAGCACACGAGAACCGTTTGGACTCAATCTACACATGTTCGTTCATTTTCTAAAGATCGATTTGGAAAACACTATTTTACGTCATTTAACTGCTAGTAAAGGTTAGGAATAAGGTTATAGTTAGGGATAAGGTTAGGTTTAGGGCTGGAACACATGGCTGAAACGTCTATTATGGCGGGACCGTCATTCCACTGGAATTCAGCCATAACCCGACCATGAGAAAGCACGTCCGGCGATTTAGCTGAAAACATCGGAAGATCCGTTTTGTCGGCCATCCAAAGGTTCAGCAGTAGTGCACTCTTAGTAGCTTCAGTCTTCACTTCACAATCGCTGCAGCACATGTCCAGCAAAATCGCTGGACATGCTCGTAGGCAAGAAGTGAAGCAGCACATGGCGGGGAGAAGTGAGGAGGAGAACAGACACAATTTTGCACCGGAGGTTTTCAGGAAGCTTTTATTTTGGTATTTCCGTTGATCCGTACAATAAATTTGCATATTAGCCTAAATATTTAGGTTTAACATTTAACATTTAGCATTTAGATTTAACATTTAGATTTAGATTTAACATTTAACATTTAGATTTAACATTTAACATTTAGATTTAACATTTAACATTTAGATTTAACATTTAACATTTAGATTTAACTTTTAACATTTAACATTTAGATTTAAATATAATATTTAGATTTAATATTTAACATTTGATGAAAAGTTACAAATATTTTACTAAATGTTGTAAAAAATTACTCGAAAAAATATGTTTTTGTAAGGTTTTGAGCTAAATGTGGAAAAATGTTGCTGTTAATTTCAGCATGTTTCACTTTACAAACGGCGCCCCATACACGCAGTGGGAAGCTTAATGTTAGTGTGTATGTTTACCTTTACCTAGCTTTGATTTGGAGAGATAACTGATGTGTTAGGCTTGATAGTAGCTCACTGAGGTGCCGTTAGTGTGGTAACCGGCACCTCAGTTTGTCCCAGATTGTTAAAGTTTGTCCCTAACATGCATCCTTTATCGCACAGGGTTTGAAATGTGCATTTTTGGTGTGTTTTCTTTTTTCAATTTCAAGTGGACTCGTAAATTTACACCTTGCTACACAGCACTACTTTCCCACGGGTCCCGATACACTTAAAGAAAGTTATCACTTAACCCATTAACTCCATGGACATTTTGTGTTGCTTTGTCCAAAGCCTTCAATTGTGCTACGTTTTAAGTAAATGGTTAGTATCGTAAAAGTAATCCCGAAGAAAATCCAACAGGCGAGATTTTAGAATTAACTTTGGAGTTCACATATGGTCAAAGTCTGATATCAAAGACGTAACCGTAGAGGACTAAACGGAAGCGATACTGGGGACAGTTGTTGCTTTCATTCATTTGCATTGTTGGAGCTACCTTTATGGTTGTAGACAACATCACTCTTTGCTTTACTTTGGGAAAACACTTTGCAGAAACTGTCAAAAAACCACGGTGAAGAGTTGGCTGTAGTAACTGAGTAACTCATTTGGGTCATTAGTCACTGGAGCAAAAGTCAATGACACACTAGTTAAATGAAGCACTCCTTGGCAGAAGAGGGTGTGGCCCTGTGCACAGGCTTCTTTCTCAGAATAACTGGATGGTTTAGGATTTTCTAACCATGTCTTCCTATGATATAAATGTCTGTGCCAACTGTGAACAGCTGCTTGTCCCATGCTTTAGCTAGAAAAGTTGAGTAGATTTAAGGATTAGAGGAGGAACTGACTAGTCAAATCTTAGCAGTCAAAAAGCATTTCAGCAATCAAGACAGTGTCTTCCTTTGTAAGCTTAGTGCTCAGTATGCGGCCTGTTATTTCCTTTTTGTATCAGGAGATAAAGAAGCAGTAATTCTGTGGTTTCTTATAGCGGTGGTAAATCAAACAAAAGGCTTATTCACTATAAATTCCAAGTTGAAGATTTGGTGAAAACAAGCTCAAGCTTTCCCTTGCAGGACCTTTCATCAGAATCACACCATGATCAGCAGATGTTTGTTGAAAATGTTTTGACTTGCAGATTTGTGGTTATTCCAAATTCTTATTAACAAGGATGTAAATGTGCAATCTGCTGCAGTGACAAGTCCTGTGCAGGTCATTTTAACTGAGCAACATTTGGTAAAAAATTATGTTGATCACTTCCTCATTTTTAGAAAGCCTTTAACAAAAACATAGAGCAATTAACATTCAGACCTAATGTCATTCCTGGTAGGATGTCAGCTACATGTGCTTCGGGTGTTTTAATTTATAAAGAAGACTTTAAGTTGAGAATTTCGTAAGCCTTTCCTGGCCTTATGTGTCTCAAGACTGTGTCGCTCTTCCAGCAACAAAGCTGAAGTAGAAGGAAGTGGATTACAAAACTTTGTGGTTGAATATCTTTTGTCTGAAGGAACTTTGGATTTTCTTTACAGTAAACTTTTAAAGACAACTTCCTTTTACTGCTAAGGTTTGTTTTTTCACAACCTGTTTCCTGCTGCCATCATACGTAGCTGGCCAGCATCTTTATGTAGTACTGATCGTTATGCTTCAGTCTATTCTTCTCACTAAATTCAGTGTCTGTTTCTTCATTGCTTGAAGGCAGGCAGAAAGCATTATCTTACTAATCTGTTTTGGTGAAAGAAGTTTCTTTCACCAAAATAATATCAGGAATTATTTTTTTATTTTTTTTTGTAAGCGAGTTTTATTTACTCAATCGACACATAGTTTGAGCTTTTTCATACATAAACGTCTATTTTAAGCTAGGGAAAAAACAAATGCAGACTTTTTCCTGGGTGAACCATTAAAAAAACCTTTTGAAAAAATGGTGAAATATGTTGCAAAATGTTACAAACCTCTGATCCATTTAATCAGACTTTAAAAGGAAGCACTGCTGTAGTTTCTTCAGTATCTACAATTGACCTTGCCCTTTGACTGTTTGCACAAAGCTACCCTGTCTATCTAGTTGGTAGATTTTAATGTTTTTTAGGGTAATGTAGCAACCTAGCAACAGCTGCCAGGTTGCTACATCAGGCCGTCAGAGATGATTGCTTTGATAGCAGAGGTGGCATTTGCTCTTTTGCAGGGCAAATATGACACTAGTGAGTTAGTGGTATACAGTGAAGTAAGGCTGAATACATAAACCGGTGAACTGTTGTCATTTTTTTCACTACCAGCTGCTGCTGTTGTTTGCTGCTCAGTGCTGAGGACGTGGACGTTCTACAACAGTCTTGAATGCACCGCTCACATTGTGGATGGATGAGCACATTCTGTGTGCGTTATCGTTTCCCAGAAGCACAAACCGGGAAAGTCCATGTGAACATTTTGCCAAGAGGAAGATGTGCTCTCTGCTCTTCTGTAAAGCAGCTGGAAAAACTTAGGATTGTGACATGTTAGGGGGCTGAAAATATTGCTCATTGCTTTGGCAATCTGTTACTAGGCATGGGCAGCAAGTCTCAGGTCTACCCTGGGGCCTAGTCCCAGTAAGAAAGGCCCAGTCGGAACACCTTACCCCACCTCAGTTGCCTCCTTTTGGTGTGGCAGTGCAGCGGCTGCACTCTGAGCCCCTCCCAAATGACTGAACTCCTCACACTATCGCTAAGAGAAAGCCTAGTTCGCCTTACAGCGAAAGCACATATCCACAGTCTTATTCTTTCGCCTTTTAATTAAACTTTCAATGATAGCATTAACAAAAGATCAGGCTGAGATTGAGGGATTTATAGTGTTTCTCAACAACAACACTCCCTCTGGTGGCAGATGGCTGCATAACAGTAGGACACAACTATTACACAACTATTTACCAGCATTGGGTGTGAAGTAAAAACAACTAGTATATGTGATGCTGACTAGTGACAATAGCGATGATTGGTCGACTTGTCACGCACATCCCTGTCTGTTACTTAGGTGGTCAGATTCATTTATTGTCCACCAGTGAACAGTAGTACTCATTCATGGGCAAAAACACTGATTGAACTCAGATCTAGTTACATTTTCTACAGTGATATGTACTTCCATAAACATTGGATGATTTCCAGTGAAAAGGCTGTTAAAATGACACATACTGCATGATATTTGGACACAGAAGTGAAACCGCGCCATCTTTGTCATCCAACATCATTTGTCTCAATCCTTTACTATATTAGGA
Source organism: Aulonocara sp. 'chitande type north' Nkhata Bay (assembly GCF_057382095.1). Lineage (NCBI taxonomy): Eukaryota > Metazoa > Chordata > Actinopteri > Cichliformes > Cichlidae > Aulonocara > Aulonocara sp. 'chitande type north' Nkhata Bay. The sequence continues at coordinate 6,290,952 of NC_141349.1, forward strand.
GTTGTGGGTTTTGTTGTTTATGACAGGCTTCCTATACTGTCGTCATTTTAAAAAGCTGCAGTTTTCAAAACGCAAGAGCCTCTTCTAAAGATTAAAGTAACTTTGTGTTGCATCAGGAACTGCAGCATCAAATACCCAACATAGTAAGAACCACAAACAGAATAGACGAACCTAAAATTTATCATTTACATGAGTGCTTGCCTACTGCGCCAAATGTCCTGTTAGCTGTTCAGGTTTCCCTGACAGAGGGATAAGTGTTTATAATGGTTATGCTGACAGAAAGGGGCCCTGTAACACTTCCTCCATTTTTATTTTTTTCCTTGTTTGTTGTTTGTTCTCTTTGTTCTTCTGCATCTTTTCTGCAAGAATGCAAAAGTACGCCTGTTAACTTTGAACAAGAAATATCACAATATCCAATTCCAAGTGTTTATAAAATTGAGTGGGCTTAAATAAAAGTTTGTATTTATTTTAAAAATACTTATTATTCCCACCCAGAACGTTAAAAGGTGGGATACAGATTGCAACATTATTTATTTATTTATTCTTTTCAAATTTTTTTTCCTCCCCATTACCTTAGACTCGCATGCAGAGCTTGCACCCAGAGCCGGGCGCACGCTACAGGAACGTGATGGATGCCCTGCGGCAGATTGTACAGACTGAGGGCGTGTGGAGGCCGATCAGAGGCGTGAATGTACTGGCAGTGGGGGCGGGGCCTGCCCATGCTCTCTACTTCGCGTGCTATGAGAAGATAAAGTTCTCGCTCAGTGACGCTATATATCCTGGCACCAACAGCCACTTTGCCAATGGTAAGATGTTTCCCAGTCAGCAAACTTTGACTTATAATCAATGGTGCAGAAGTTTGATTGTGTTTTCTTTTTTCTTTCTTTATTTTAAAGAACAGAAGAATAAAGAAACAGGAAATGAATTCAGTAGAATTTGGTAGAAGGAAGTTACACTTGACTCTGTGACTGTTTATTATTGTCAGTTTGATTGTTTGATTGATTAAATTAATTTTTTTAAAATTAAACTAGAGCCAGTTATGCTAACGTTTTTAACACACTCCTTGTAATGTGTTCAAAATATTTGGAGAGTCAGTGACATCTTGTGGTTAAAACTTTTTTTTTTTGTCTGTTGTGCAGGAGTGGCGGGCTGCATGGCCACAGTGCTGCACGATGCCACCATGAACCCAGCTGAAGGTAAACTCTCCTCCTCCATCTCTTTGCTTATGTCAGCTCAGCTGATGTGCACGCAGTCACATGTGATGTATTCTGCACAGTAAAGACTTGGTGTTGACCTACTTAAAGAACCTCCGCCTACTTCAGGTCATTATAGACCACGTGGTGTTTCTGTGATTAGGACACTTGGTGGAGCTACAGGCTCAAGCTGCAGACAATAAAAGAGCTTTTTACAACAGACCAGTCTGATGATGACAGTCACACGGAGTTATGCGTTTACTTGAGAAGGCTAACATTTTGTTCTGTGTGAACAATTAATTCTGTGTGAATATGATTGGAGGGATTGATAAGAAATGGTCATTAGATCATAGAAAACACGTGCTTGATCAGGTGTTATTGAATGTGATTGAGGAAGCTGTGTCCTGTCTTTTTCTTTTAGTTGTGAAGCAGCGAATGCAGATGTTTAACTCACCTTATCGTGGCGTGGTGGACTGTGTGAGTTCTCTGCTGAGACACGAGGGCCCAGCTGCTTTCTACCGCAGCTACACCACCCAGCTCACGATGAACGTGCCCTTCCAGGTGCTCCACTTCATGACCTATGAGTACCTGCAGGAGCTTCTCAACCCCCACAGACAGTACAACCCTTCCTCCCACGTTGTTTCCGGTGCTCTTGCTGGAGCCCTGGCTGCTGCTGCCACTACCCCCCTCGATGTCTGCAAGACCCTTCTCAACACGCAGGAGACTCGGGCCATTCACGTGATCCAGGCAGAGGCAGCGACGGGAGCTGGAGCGGTTGCGTCGGCCTCTGGCAGCCACCAAATCTCTGGCCTGGGCGAGGCTTTTCGGACGGTGTACAGGATGGGAGGCTTTCCAGCCTTTTTTAAAGGCGTCCAAGCCCGGGTCATCTACCAGATGCCCTCTACTGCCATCAGCTGGTCTGTCTACGAGTTCTTCAAATACATCCTCACTAAACGGCAGCATGAGAGAAGGTTGCATGGAGATCGGGATGGAGACAAATAAACGCCTGGAAACACGACTGGGTATTAGCATTTCAGAGGTTTTTTGCACCGTAGCAATCACTGTTATGGGTGGTGATTTCTGAACATCTGAAGGTTAAAAAATTCTTTCTGATTCTTTGAGCAGAAAGTCAGTTATCATCTTGTTTACTGATATCAATTATGATATCTGTTCTAATTCAAAGCGGGTGACTACATTTACAACCAACAAAAGTAGCCTCTCATTATAGAGGGTTGGCAGATGTCCATCTGCAAGAAGATTGCCCTGAAATAACAGGTTCTGGTTCCAATTTTCTTTGAGTTTTTTTTTGTTGTTGTTTTTTTTACTTTTATTAGTGTTTGACCCAACAAACTCTCAACATGGGCATCCAGAAAGGAAATCATTTGTTGTGGCTGAGCAGTGTTTCCCACAGATGTTGTTTCTAGTTGTGGCAGAGAGCGTCTACTGCTAGAGAGTTCCATGTACCCTTTGTTTAACAAATTATTAACACCTCTACAGATATTTTTTTGCCCACTAACTCATGACACCATAAACTTTGGTGCAATCAGCTGCATCGCCAATGAGACTCCGCCTCAATCCCGATGGGTCTCTGGAGCCGACAGCTGCAAAACTCCAGAAACTGTAAATTTGTGTTCATCCTTTAAGAAGTAGCTTAATGATATTGATAACCAGCACAATGGCATAGTTATCAGAAAATCAACTTTCTAAATAAGTGAGAGGGACCACTGGTAAATTGGCTAAGGTGCTGTTCTCTCAAATGACCAGAGAATAAATGAATAAATAAACCCTTGAACGAGTCACCATCAGTGTGTGGGAAGCACTGCTAACACACTGAAGTTAAGTCTGGATTGGTCCCACCCGTTAAGGACCCCCCAACCCCCCTGACTCTTATGTATGTTTGGGGGAAAAAAAAGACTCAGGTTGAAGTGATGGCTTTGAGCTTTAGTTTGAGGGTGTTTATACTCCTAATGAACTTGGTTTTGATTGTAACATTTTATAAATACCCCAGAAAGGGTAAAAAGTCCCACACTGATGGGAAGATGCTAGAATGGCCTTAAATCTCAGCAAGTTAAGTTACTTAAGAGCTGCACTGTGGCTTAGTTAAGACACATCTCCTGACTGCACATGTTGGGGGGGGGGGATGGTTAAAAGCGTTACTGCCATTGCACCCTCTGACCACAGGGGGGTGCAGTGTTTAATTGCCATCCTAAAAACTTGAGGACAATTGGAGATTAGATGAAACTTTTAAAACAAGAACTTGAGCTTCGTAGCTCACAGCCTTGAATAACTTTGAGGGACATCCGGCAGAGCAGTGTTTTGAGGCCAGGTCAGGCCGCCTCTTCATCAGATGCAGACATTTGATTCCTCCGGATCAAAACTTTGTTCTGGTTCATGTCCACAGAGTTCCTTTGAAGGAAGTGTTGTGCAATGTTGTGATGTCCTCTTTTTGCACAGTGTTGGGTTACTGAATCAGTACTGTCAAATGTACAGTAATGCTTGGCTCAAAATAAGTGACTTTAGTGTGGGATCACCTTTATTTTACCTAACCCTCTCTGTCACGTGTGTGACACACAGATTGTTGTTTCTGTTTTGGAAAACAGAATTGGGTTTGGATCGAAGATTTAGCGCTTGAGTGGAACGTGTGTGTGCGCGCGTGTAAACTACATTGTTTTGGAGGTCAGTTGTGACTGAGTTTATTTGATCTTAGCACAGCTGTTGTCCTTTAATTGGAAAAACAGTTTGAGGAGGAAAAAAGTATGAATTTATTGGACTTTTTATTTCCTTTGCCAGGGTCATCGTGTCACTTCATGTCTTTGCTCTAGAAAAGTGCTTTTTCTGTTGCAGCCATGAGACCGGGCTTCTGGATTTTTAAACCTTTTTTTGCCCTCATTATCACACGTGGATGTGCGGAAAACCATATCTTTAGTAGAAGCTGTACAAATAAGGTAACAGTTTCTATATCACTGCAGTCATGATTTATTTTTCTTCTGTTTTTCCAGCACTTGAAAAACTTAAAAGTTGTTGTCATATTTAGTGCAGAAAAGCAACTTTGGAAAATAAAGAGAAACCGAGGCAACTATTTAAATACACGCCTACAGTTAGCCGCTATACAGCCACGCACAACTACTACAGAGATCACTGTATAACAGATATAGATTTAATGTTTTTGAAGCCATAAATCTAAAAAAAAATTTTTTACTAACATGCATAAATAGATTGTTAAAGCTCCAAATATGAGGCTGACTTCTATGCTGAATGATATAAATTTGAACTGTGAGTTTTGTCAACTGTGCTGTAAAAATGCAAGTTTTTGTAGTGCACAAAATCCTCACCTGGATGATAGGGGAAAAACCAAACTGTATTATTTTAAGAGCAGCGACACCTTATGTATCTGTGGAACAAAATAAATAGGTAAAGAGTATTTTGAGTGTGATTGTGGGACTGATCCTCACGTTTCAAAGTTGGGAAACCAAAGACTGAGCAGTAGAGGGGATGAACTGATGGTTTGTCAAATAGCAACACTAATGTGGAACGCTTGTGCGCACTTTGAAAGAGTCGCCTGTATTTTGTGACTTGTAAATAAACTCGCTAAGGCAGCTCCTCGCAGAAGCAGGGACTTCTCTTGGTGCTGGCTCGCCAAGCGCTGAGGCTATCAATGTGTCTGCTGGTCTTATTTTTCCTCACCCTCACATTACAACATCGACACTCCGCTTCAGTATGTGCACAGTCTGGAGACTATTCATCGATAGAGATACCCTCTTTTGGTATTGACTGATACACGCGCACACACTCTCTACTGGTCCAAACTTTTATAACACCCCAATTTTTCCAGTTTTTCTATTGAAAATTATACAGTTTAATGTCTCATTGCACAAATAAGCAATTGCAGTTGAAAAGAAATGATGGAATCAATTTCTTAGACCAAGATGTATTCTAAACCTTTGACTCATCAAAGTAGCCACCTTTGGCAAATATAACGGCTGAACACACCCGTGGCATTCTTTCGACAATAGAAATGAAATGTTCATAAAGTTCTTCCCATATCTGTTGCAGAAGTTCCCATAAGCATGCGGCACCTGTAGGTTGCTTTGCTTTCACTCTTTTGTCCAGTTAATCCTAAACTAGCTCGATGGGGTTTAGGTATGAGGACTGTGGCACATACTAGAGGGTATACCATGGTGCTGCAGAATGCTCTGGTAGCTGTTTTGGTTCAGGGGGCCCTCTAACTCTGTACAAGTCACCAACCCTGGATCCAGCAAAACAGCCACAGACCATCACACTTCCTCCTCCATGGTTGACAGTTGATGCCACCCACTGTGGAACCATTCTTTCGCCTACTCAACACACATTCATCAGTCCATATGACCTTTTTCTAGTCTTCAGTAGTCCAGTGTCGGTGTTTCATGGCCCAGGCAAGCCTCTTTGTCTTATTCTGACATCTTAGCAATGGCTTTCTTGCTGCCAAACATGCAGCTCGAAGTCTTCTCTTCACAGCTGAAACAGACTTGTTTACTACGACCACTATTAAGCTGTGCTTGATAGTGGTTTGTGCCTGCCAGACCTCTTCCTGTCAGTTTGCCCAGTTTCTGAGTCTTTTGATGGTAAAGGAAACAGACTTATTTCTCTGTAGGAAACACCTACCACCTATTTTTAAGTGTTGTGATGGTCTGTCTCTCTTCCATTGTTAATTGCCTTTTTCTCACCAGTTTTGTAGCAACACACTACTTTCTGCAGTACAATACTGTTCAACTCATGCTCACGAGAGGGAATGGTACCAGAAGTTCAGTAATTCGAGGTGTGATCCTACTGGCTCTTCCACCTCCGCACACTGTTATCTCTCTCAGTAATCATAAGTCTGTATTATAACATGAGGTATGTTTTTTTTCTCTCCTTTTGCTTACAGTGTAAAAACATTCATGTTGATAATACGGAAAAACAAAAACCACAAAACTCCCTGAAATGTGCTTTACAATGTGAAATTCATTTGGCTGGTTTCTGAGTTCTTTGAGAAAAAGCTGGAGATTCAAAAGCAAACTGTTTTCCAAGTCTTGCTCGATGCAGGATTTTTAGCTGCTTGACATTTTGGTGCGCCAAGTTAAGGCCCTGCAACCATGTGAAGAAAAACCATATATGGACAAGATCCAGAGGCTGCTTTGGCTCGTCAGAGCCCGTCTATGATGGACTGTGGTAAAGTGGAAATCTTTTCTGTGGTCTCACAAATCAAAATCAGAATTCTTATTCATTTTTCTTCTGGAAATCTTCATTGTCAAGTCTCCATGGGTTAAAGAGAAGTGGGACCATCTGGCTTGACATCAGGACACAAAGCTAAGCGAAATCCATGGAAAGTAAATCTTGCATTTCAGCTGCTTAGGTGTTTTATAGATGGAGGCACGAGGTGCACATATTTGGACTGGTTTAACAGAAATGTTATTTGTGGGAATTCTTGAACATACAAGCTTAAAATGTAAAAGTTGTTTTGAGTTGTGGGTTAATAAGCATGGCATAGGTAATGTGTGATGGTGTCATCACCTCAAATACACAAGCTGGCAGCCAGAGGACATCTTCACCACAGAAGCTCTTGTTTATTACAGGAAAATAACGGCAAATGCATTCTGCACATAATCCAACAGTGTGGCTCTGTAGTAAAGACCTGCGAACTGATAAAAGAATCTCCGTGTTTTTGATCAACTGATAGCATCAAGGAAGACACAGCACTTTCAAAGCAATGGTCTCCTCTGTGTTTATCATATGATCTGTTGTCTCTGTGCTATTTTTAGTTATACACAGGATTTAAATGTCTGTCAAATCACTGCACTATATGCTTTTAACAGTGTCCCAGCCTCTTTGAAATCAAAGTTGTATCATTTATTATTTATTATTTATTTATATAACACATTTAATTATAACAGCAAAGTTGCCCAAATTGCTGTACAAAAATACAAAATAACTAGTAAAGTAACTTATAATATTAGTAACAAACATCAAATACCAAATAACTCTCCTACTGTATTAAAAGCCAGTGAGAAAAAAAAGGTGTTTTAAGATAAGATTTAAAAAGATTGACAGTAGGAGCCTGTCTGATGTGAGGGTAGATTATCCCACAGTTTAGGCACTACGACCCCAAACGCTCGATTGCCTCTGTGAACCAGCCTCGACCTTGGTATGGCTAAAAGCAAAAGATAATTTGATCTAAGGGATCTAGAGGGCGCATAAGGCTAAATACCCAGGAGCCTGTCCATTCAGGGCTTTGTAAGTCAACAATAACCTTTTTAAATCAATTTTGAAGTGAACAGGGAGCCAGTGAAGACGGGCAAGCATGGGGGAAATATGTTCACATCTTTTCAGAAGCTGCAGCATTTTCGACCAACTGCAGTCTTGCAAGGCAGGTCTGGTTAACTCCAACATATAAGGAGTTGCAATAGTCCAGCTGGGATGTAATAAAAGCATAAAAGCATGGATTACCCATTCAAAGTTTTAAAAAGATAAAAAAAAATATTTGTATGACGCTAAACCACTGGAGAGGTTTGGTGAATGAAAAAAAAACATGTTCCAAGTTTGAGAAGTAATGCAATAGTGGAACAGATTGTGGGAACATCATCCATCCATTCATCCGTCCATTTGTTTAGTGTGGTTTATCTGGGTTCAGGGCATGGGGGCAGGAGTTTAAGCAGAGAAGCCAGCAGTCCTTCAGCCCATGGAAAATGAAACCTTACGTAACAAACTACTATATGTAGCTTGCCATCACCAGTGTGTGAATGTGTGTGTGAATATGTGTGTGAATGTGTGTGTGAATGGGTGGATGACTGAATGTGTAAAGCGCTTTGGGGTCCTTAGGGACTAGTAAAGCGCTATACAAATACAGGCCATTTACCATTTATATGAAGTTGTTAAGATGGGTTCATTAGGTCACATGACATTGCTCATCTGTAATTGTATCATTAAATCTGAACAGAATCTACATATTTTGGAGCACAGAGGTCTGTGTGTCCAACTGGGCTGTTCATGTTTTCCATCAGATGGCTCTATGGTAGGAGTCTGGATGCTAATTTGGACCTGTTAGCTTCTCAATTATAAGATTAAAAATGTTTAAGTAAGAGTGAGAGAACATTTGATGTTTTCAGAATCACTTTTATTTGACTGAACATCATTTGAAATGGGATTGTGAGAGATATCAGAGCTGTGAGAATCTGGATATTAAACTACACTAAGTGATATTTGGGAGAGGGGAGTGTGGGGAGTAGCATGATAGTGGAAGTGATTCATGAAAACAAAACTTCACGTTGAGCAAATAAGGGATACATAAAGGGTTTCTCATCTCAACTCATCATTTCTATAGCACAACTTCTACAAAGGAGGTGTGGCAATATATTGTTAGTATGCTGGATGTACATTTGCAATAAAACAGAAAAACCCCCAACTTAATTTGTTATTGTGCACATAAATTAGAACAAAATCGATGGAAAATGTGGTCTGCATCTTTTATTTACCTGTTTTCTGCTAATGTTTGTTGTGAATGCTTAAAAATAAGTAAAATGAACATTCTGAAACCATCTTCATGATCTTTGGCTTGCAGGAAATTTTGTTAATAAGAAATAATGAAGGGCCAACAAAGAAATGGCATAAATCATCATTCTGGAATACATGAAACACACATAGGACGTCCTCTTCACTTTGAGTAATGAACCTTTTTACTGCAGGAGGTGGTCCAGATTAAGCTGACTGACAGAAAGCAGCTCCTCCACCTTCCCTGCGCAGATCCCGTTTCACTCCAGCCCCCATGTTTGTTGTCATTCCCTGTGGCCTACAAGCTAAAATGTTGTCTCTTCATGTCTCTCATCTCGCTTTACCCCCTACCATCCCTTTTCTCCCTCCATTGTTCTTTTTCGGCATCATTGCCGTGAGATGTAAGGGGATCTGTTAAGTTGGACAGGAAGGTCTTGGCAAGTGAGGTCACTCCGGGCACACGGCAGCAGGTCTGGTCAGAGCCAAGGTCAACATCAGGCGTGTGCGTAGATGAAAAGACAAACGAGGTGGCTTAAACCCAGCTCACATTCTGCAAATCCCTCAACCAGTCACCCATGTGTGAGTGTATTTGGGTGAAAAAGGACAGACGGAGGAGAGATTTGGTCTAACAACACACTCTTTCTCTCGCTTGATAAACGATGTGACAGTGATGTGTAAATGTGGGATGAGCTTCTAATCTCTCCATCGGTGACGCTCCGCCTGCAGGTCATACAAACAGAGACAATGGCACACTTCACACAACTGTAGCAATTGATATAAACAGTATTAATCATAATTCTTTTGGCAGTGTGGGGGCTGCTCTGCACCTGTTTTACACCTGGAAGTGTGCAGAAGAACACTCCCTAAAACCCACTGAGGATGATAAATATAAGTTCACAGATATGTTTGCCTTCATATGCAACATCCACTCTGAAAACTGGCAATTTAGCATATTTGGTCCATTTTTAAAAGATAAGTGAACATTTTTTTTCTTTTCTTTCTCATTAGCCTTGGTTTCTAATATAGTGCTGTTCCTGTGAAGCACTTTGTAACACAGATTTGGAGAAAGCGCTGTATAAGTGCCCACTTCTTTTTCATCATTATTGCAACTTCCCCCTCCTGCCTGGATCATGCTACACGCAAATATTAAAACAAAGAAGATCTGTTATACAAGATTGATTTCACAGTCTGGGTTGTGTGTTTGCATGACTTCTGTTAGTTCAAGAAAACACACAATCCAATCGCCAACCACTTTATTAGGTACACCTTGCTAGCACTGAGTTGGACCTCCTTTTTGGTTTCACAACTTGATACTTTGTGGCACAGATTCAACAAAGCTTCGGAAACACTCGTCAGGAATTTTGGTGCAGATTTATTAGTTGCACATCCATGATTGAGATCTGGTGACTGTGGAGGCCTTATGAGTACAGTGAACTCATTGTTGCGTTCAATGAACCAGTTTGAGATAATGGTGCATTATCCTGCTGGAAGCAGCCATCAGAAGATGGGTACACACCAGATAGGGGCGACTTGATCTATACTTAGGTAGGCTGTTGTGTTTAAACAATGCTCAATTGGCTGAAAGTGTGCAAAAATAAAACCCCACATCATTACATTACCCACACCAGCCTGAACTGCTGGATCCAGAATGGATCAATGCTTTCATGTTAATTATGCCATATGACTGTCGCAGCAGAAATTGAGGCTCATCAGACCAGGCCAATATTCTGCTGTCCAGTTTTAGTAAACCTGTGTGAACTGTAGGTTCAGTTTCCTGCTGTTGGCTGACAGGTATGGCATATGCAGAGTGTGGTCTTCTGCTGCTTTAAGGCTGGATGTGTTGTGCATTCAAAGATGCTCTTCTGCATAGCTTGGTTGCAACAAGCTGTTATTTGAGTTACTGTTGCCGTCCTGTTGACTTAACACTGGAATGTCAGCAGGGTGTCTTGACCATATCCACATGACCATATCCGCATTGGATTAGCGCACGTTACTGACATTTGCATTAACGTGCAGTTGAACAGGTGTACTTAATGAAGTGGCTCGTTAATACAATTATGCTGTGTGTTCCAGACTTACAATTATGATTGCATGTTGTGTTGTCAACCTGTCGTCAAGCAAAATGAAAGTCAAGCCAAACTGAATGATTTTTCACAGCTTTAAAGAAACCCTGAAGTGTGACCTGTGTGTATGCGATAAAATACCTTCTCCATTTCTTTCTTTCTTTACTTCTTTTATGTACTGTTTTGTGTGGATCTCAGCAGCAAATATTACAACCTCAGTGATGATGATAGAAATTACAGCGATGAGGAGTGTAAGACTGGTAGACTATACCGATAGTTTACCAGTATAAACAATATGAATGAACAAAGTAACTGCAGCTTCCCAGACATAATAAAACTAAACGGATTCAACACAAACAACAGATGTTCAGAAGCCTTTGGTGTTTACAGTGTAGATTCAAATGAAAACAGAAATCTTTTAAGTAAATTGAAATAATATTTTTACGTTTTGCAAACATGAACATGACAGTTTTGTTTAGTTTTAACAGCTGAGGCTTTTTTGTTCTCCTCTGACCAGCTGTAATAGCACCCTCAGCTTATTGCTCTACCTCTTGATTTACCAATCAAGGACTGGATTTGATTTTCCTTTTCTTTTTAATAAAACACACTTCAGCTGTGTGAACCTGCACCGTGTCTCCTTCCATGGAGCAGCAAGAGGTGGAGGGACAACGTAAGAGACCCGCTTAGTATGAGATCTGCAGATTTTGATGGCTTAACCATGATGAGAATGGCACCTGTCATCATTGAACAGTGTGATGATGTAGGCTCATTGTAATTATTCCCACTGGGATTTTAGGTTGAAAATGCAATTATGCAGAGTGGCTGTAACTCAGGAGGTAGCGCAAAAAAATGTAAGTGCAAAGAATGCATTTATTTGCCAAGACTTTAAACCTGCATTTAAATTCAAATTATTAAAAAACAAACAAACACACAAAACAACCAAAAACCAACAGCATGCTGAAAGGTTTTGTATGTTAAAAGTGCCTTGACTGGGATTACTTAATTTTAACACTTAATCTCCCCACTGGCTTATCTTTTTTGATTTTGCACGCACTTTGTACAAAGGTAAACTACTGTGCAGCATTTAAGCATCATCATGTACTTGTAATTAAAATTTTTAAAGACATCAGGTTGAGTTTTATCAGCAACACCTGGACATCAGCTGATGTTGACGTATTACTTCATTCTCTTTTCCTGTCCTGATTTTCCCAGCTGGTGCAGAACTGGAATTAATGATTCTAATGATTTTTAGTGACACACACACACACACACACACACACACACACACACACACACACACACACACACACACACACACACACACCACAATTTATGTGTGTTATTGTAAACCCTGACAGTTTAGGATAAATCTCAGTGGGTTGCATTGGATAAACACCGTATACTCGTGTATCTTCCCAGAAACATAACGTTTTAGACCCAGAAAGCTGCACCAGTGAATGGATAAATGTGGATCACAGCATAAATATTTAGATATCTCGGGCTGATGGACGAGCCAAAGCCGTTCTCTTGGCTGGCCTTCATCCCGTCTCCCACCCCAGGACACGGGAAACCAGTTAAAAAGACATTTGCAAACATCCACATTGCAAAATCTATTACACTGACGTCAGTAAGCATTACATGAACTGACAGACTGAGAAGACACTGTGCAGTCTCCCAAGAGCACTTATTCACTAGAGCTTGTAGGTGTCATCTTTTCAATTGGTGGATAGCTCATTTTAAAGATGAACTCCCACAGGCTGCAAGATGAGCACACAGGAGTCTCTTGTGCTATTCAGCAGTTGTTTTAATAAAAGCATAGTTTTGCTGCAACATCATACGTTTTCAGTACATTCTCTATGTAATCTATGTAATTTTTTTCTTGCTTGTTTTTCTCTTGAACGTTGGTTAACTTTAGCCCTACAGTGTGGACCTTTAATGAAAAAGAACTCCAAAATGGAAAAAGCTCTTGTAGATTGTTATCTTTTGTACGGGACTTCTGTCTCAGCGCTTTCTGTAAACTGTTTTTCACATATAGAAAATAAAAGTAAATACTGCAAAAAAGCTAATAACCTCTTTCCCCATTCTGAACTCTCCAGCTTTACCTCATAGGTCAGTGCTGTCAAGATAACTTACTGTTGTTCTACAGTTTAAATTCATGTGTTTAAGTTTGCCCAATTTGAACTTGACATGAAAGATTAGTGCAGAATTACTTCACCCCTACGAGTGAACTGATCATTTTCATCACACTAACATGAACTAATTTTGCTGTGAAATGTCACAGCCTAGTGTGAAAAAGTGCAGCCCTCTGAGCTTTAATAGAGCCAATCCAGTGATGCAGCCGTAGTGCCAAAAAATATGAGCCAAAAAAAGCAGAGCCAAAACTTGAACCAGGAAAGTTATCCTGCAAAACCAGGACTTTCCTTGTGCGACGGATTGGCAAAATTCCAGGAGGTAGGTGCTGAGACAGGTTTCAGTCTCCTGCGACCCTGGATGGATGCTACTTACCTCACAACTCTTCCATCAAACAATAAATTATCTGCAGTCTTATGATTAGACTTCAGTGTAACGTGTCAGAATCAGGCTGTATTCACAGTGCTTCACTGGTTCCATTTTGTCATGATACACGCTTATGCTGAAATGGATTCAATTCATTTTTCACCTCAAAGGGCTACACAGAGTATTCCATAATGACAAAGGGAAAAACATTTGCTGGAATTTCTTGTAAATTTATTAAAAATAAAAAACAAAAATATCTCATGTAGGTTTTCACATCCTTTGCTCGTACTTTGTTGAAGCTCCTTTGAAGACCTATTTTTGGGCAGATTCTCTCATTCCTCTTTGCAGAACCTCTCAGGCTCCCTCAGATTGGATGAGGAGTATTTTCACATGCCTCCAGAGATATTCAATCAGCTTCAAGTCTGGGTTCTGGCTGGGCCTGGCACTCTGGGGCAAGTTATCACTGAGGATGTCTGTCCAGTCCTCTTTACCCGAGCCCTGAGTGGTTTCCCAGTTCCTGCTGCTGAAAAACATTCCCACAGCATGATGCTGCCACCACCATGCTTCACTGTAGGGATGGTATTGGCCAGTTGATAAGCAGTGGTTTTCCTCCAAACATGGTGCTTGGCATTCAGGCAAAAGAGTTCAATCTTTATTTCATCAGACCAGAGAATTTTTTTTCATAATCCTTCAGATGCCTTTTGGAAATTATATGCAGGATGTAATGTGCCTTTTACTGAGGAGTGGCTTCTGTCTGGCCTGGATGGATCCCACTTTGCTCGTTGGGACTTTCAGTGAAATAGTTCTATACCCTTCCCCGGATCTGTGCCTTGATAGAATCCTGTCTTGGAGGTCTATAGACAATCAATCCAACTTCATGAACTTTATGATTTAATTAAGTTTTGGACTGCCTGTCGTCAGCACAGAGACAGATTAAACAGGCTAGCAGACTTTAATCCACACATCAGTAAAGATAAGTCATAGACAGGTACAGGTTTGAGAAAATGACTGAATGCAAGAGAGACAAGCAACTACTTCAGATGCAAGTTTATTTTTTATGAGTAGCCACTTTCATGGCAGAGGACTGGACTGGTGTAAAGTGGGTGTAGCAAAAGAATTATTTAGAAATAAGTCACATAATAATTTGATTTGTAAGATTGTGATCAGCTGACCTGTCCTGGTACTGCAATATTAACAGCTCTTTGTTGGTTGAGCCAACTGAATTAAACAAAATATGAGCCGATGTTTCACTTGCTGCAACTTCTTGACAGTATAAAGCAAAGTATAAAGTATAAAAAAGTAAAATACTGAGTGAATCTAATGAGTGTCATCATCTTAAATGGAAATTTATATCATCTATTTAGAATAGAATAGAATAGAATAGAATAGAATAGAATAGCCTTTATTGTCATTGTACAGAGTACAACGAAACTGGAGTGCCACTCCCTTGGTGCAAGTTTCAATAATAAATATAAATGTAAAATATAAAAAGTACAAAAAAACAATTGTAAGTACTCAAACAATATTATGTACAATATATACAGGATAGCAGCATTAATATAATGACAGTATGAATAGAAGCATAATATAATGACAGTGACGGTATGGAATAGGTTCAATTGTTTTTGTGCTTATTTACTACGGTGATAGCTCTGGGAAAGAAGCTATCCCTGAATCTGTTTGTCCTGGTTTTATGTGACCATACCATCGACCTGACCATAATAGTTCAAACAGTTGGTTGCTGGGGTGAGAGTGGTCCTTGATGATATTGCCAGCTCTGCTGAGGTACCGAGAGTTTGCAGTGACCTCCAGGCTGGGCAGAGAGCAGCCAGTGATCTTCTGGGCTGTGTTGATGACCCTCTGCAGTACTTTCCTGTCTGCAGCTGAGCACCCTGCATACCATGTTGTTATGCCGTACGTTAGGATGCTCTCTATGGTGGCTCTGTAAAATGTCACCAGCAGCCTCTCCTCCAGGTTGTTCCTCCTGAGCACTCTCAGAAAGTGGAGACGCTGCTGGGCCTTTTTAACCACCACCGTGGTATTTGCAGTCCAGGAGAGGTCATCAGAGATCTGCACGCCCAGAAACCTCATGGAGTGTACCCTCTCCACACAGCTCCCGTGAATGTAAAGTGGGGCCGGGTCTGCTCTGCCCTTCCTGAAGTCCAAGATAAGTTCTTTAGTTTTCGTGGTGTTCAGTTGGAGGTTGTTAACTGAACACCACTCAGTCAGTCTGTTGACCTCATCTCTGTAGTCCGACTCATCCCCCCTTGAGTCGGACTACAGAGATGAGGCCAACAGACTGCCTGAGCAACAGACTGACTTTACAAGCAAAGTTTGAATAAGAATATGTTTTTGGGTTTTACTTTTTTTTTTGCAGGATATTTTACAAAAACATTGTTCAGGAACACGTCATGTATAGGTAAAAAAAAGATTTAAAAACTTTAAAATGATTTATATGACAGTAGGATTTAAAATGCCACTTGCTAAGCCGTCCTTAACTTTAAAATAATTACTCATCATCTTCTCCTGTCCTCCTTTTTCTGTCTTCATTCATACATCTATGTGGCACATTAATGTTTTTATTTTATTTACCTTTTTATTTATAGAACAATTGCACATTAACCCCGAACCATGAAATAATTGCCAAAAATGCAATTTTTTTTCAAACTGGAGATTTTCTTTAAAAAATTAAATCAATTTGCATATATGAGTTTTAATTGGTGTCATTTTTGCTACAGCCTTTTTGAAATAGAGATCTCAAAAGTCAAGCATCAAAAAACATGATAGACTTGGCGTTACAGCTAACTGACCCATTTAGTGACAAATTGTAAAGAAGCTGTGCATTTGAAAAGATCTCACCAACAAAAAGGGAAATAAAGAAGAAAATTATGTTTATATTTGCTCTTCTTCTACAGCTAGCCGCTGACGTACTGCAACTTTACATCTGCACCATGAAGAGTCCACAGGTGAAGGAACCACTACAACATGAATTAGAAGGATGTTTCTGGGCTGTCAGCGTGTTGTGATATGTCATTATATTCTTATTAGTGAGCAAGTATTTTCATGCTCTCACTGAAAGTAACGCCATGATTCTCACAAAAAATAAACTCATCTGAAAGTAATATGCACTCATTTGAAGATGCTGCACATTAAAAAGTAAATACATTAAAAAGATCTGTTAAAAAAACAACAACTTACATTGTGCTTTTAAAAAATGATTTTCCATTTAAATTTTAAAGGATTTCACACATTAAATGTGACCATCTACAGAAACCTACTTAAGAAATGGATGATGTACTGGCTGAATTTTTTTGTTCCAATTTTGTACAAGTAAACTACACAATCAGAGGTCATTAAGCTCATTGCATTTTTTTAAACATTTATTTATTGGTTTTAACCGGTTTTACATGATGCACCGTGAGCAAAAAATAAATAAAAAATAAAAATGTATATATATATATATATATATATATATATATATATATATATATATAAATTAAATAAATAAAATAATAAATGAAAAATAATAAAGTAAAAGTAAAATAAAATAAATAAATACAAACAAAACCACAACAACAACAGAAACAACATAATAATAGAAACAAAAACAAAGCAAACCATAACAAAAGGGAAGGACAGATATACAAATCAACTTAGAGTTTCAGGCTGTTAAGTCCACAGTGTATACGTTGCAGCTCTCCAGAAAGTTGTAGTATTTAGACCATAGCGCCCAAAACTTGTCCAGTTTATTCCTTAATGTATAAGTTATTTTCTCCATAGATAGTATAGATGTCAGTCCATTAAGCCATTGAGATAATCCACATATTTTTTGATTTTTCCAACACATAGCAATACAGCGCTTGGCTTCCAAAAGTCCAATCGCTAACAGAGCTCTATTGTTTGCAGCAGGTACAAAATTATTCGGGTATATATTTAAAATACATATTTTAGGATGAAGTGGAATCACATCACCAATGATTTGACTCAACAGATTTATTACCTTTTCCCAAAAGATTTTCACATGTGGACACTCCCATATACAGTGAAATAAAGTGCCCCTGTCCACTCCACACTTAATACAGGTGTCTGGGATGTTTGAGTTAAAATGATGCATTTTTGACGGAGTAATATGTTGTCTTGTTAACCATTTATATTGAAGTAGCACATTAATTGTTTGACTCTGGGCCAAGGAGCATGATTTATACCACTCATCATCAGATATGTTCATTTGCAAATCATTCCTCCAAGCCTCTAAAATAGACTGTGTTGATTCTTTGGAATTTTCCATAAATAATTTGTACAATGCAGAAGCTTGGCCTCTCCCATTTAGATGCTTTATAACTGTGTTCTCTAGAGAGGAGTAGGTGGGGATTTCTAAGCTGTTACCTTGTGTGGTTAAGATAAAATTTCTTAATTGAAGAAATTAAAAAAAATGTTTGACAGGAATAGAAAAAGTACTTCTAAGTTGTTCGAAAGACATAAGAGTATTATTCCTAAATATATCAGACACTTTTCTTATACCTTGATCGAACCAAAATTTAAAACCTGCATCCGCCCTACCAGGAAGAAAGTTGTTATTTCCAAATATCGGAGTAAACCTATCATTACATTTCTGGATCTGTAAGACTTGTAGAAATATGAGCAAGAACAAAATTGCGACTTTGCTTAGACATCACTGTGTATCACACCCTCCCTGTAGCTGCAGGTAAGTCTACTCATAGAACTATAATAAAAATATGTGATTTTACTGAATACTATAAAAGCTAAATGACTGGTAGAAGGCGTCATGTGGATCAAACTATATGAAACATCCAATTTTGACTAAATGAAAACATGTCAGTAAACCATTTGATATGATTCTTATTTCTCAGTGTGACCCTTTGGAAAATGAATTCGGCACCCCTGCACTCAGGAAAGCTGACAACTTGTGCATCTCTTTTGCACCATTTTGATGTGTAAACATGGGCAATTTGAACAAAATAAAGTTTATTTAAACTTCATTTACCTTACCTTTACCTTTAAACTAACTTAGCACATCGTGTAATCTGTTCTAGACAAGACTGACACAACTCTCTAACCCATACGTCTCAGATTTGAATAATAAAGCCATCAACTGGAATATGAAAGAATAGTTTCAAATGCAAGTGAGTCATTTTTCCTCTGTAGGCTCTGTGTTTAAAAAAATGCATACAGCTGTGATAAATTTCCTGACTCATGAAATCTGATTTTCTGATAAACTTTGAGGTTTACGCCCCCCCCCCCCCCCCCCCCCCCCGCCCCCCACCCCAGTCAATCCTGCTTTGTAACACAAGACTCAATTTGGGCAGAGATCCCTTAATGAAGGATGGGTGCTTGAGTCACTTCTACTGTTGCAGACACAAAGTCTGAGTCATTATTTGAGAGAGCCAGAGAAATCGGGGGGGGGGGCTCATCTTTGCCCCAGGACCCTGGGGCAGCTGTTATACAAGCTTGAGCAGTAGCGACAATGCAGCAATAGCAGCAGTGGTAATTTTATTCACTGCATCACTACTACACTGTAGTAGGAGTAGCAGGCACAGTAACTGTAATAATATTACTGTACACAGCGAGCTTATAGCTGCACTCCTGAGTACCTGAGTAGACCTATAAGCTTAAATGTTCATGTGGCCTGTCTGGGCCTGTCAGTGCTCGGCGCTGCAGCCTGAGCGGTCTGCTAATGGGAGGAGTGTTGCTCTTTGATGACCAATAGTAAGAGCTGTATGAGTGGAAGCAGCAGCCCAGCATGGACAGCAGCCTCTACAACAACATGTGGGTGTTGTGACAGAAACAGAGAGCACGCCAAGAAGTACTCCCCAAACTGATAATGGCACAGCCATGAATGATCTCATAGAAAATGTTTTCATATATTGTGTGTCGCCTTTAGCAACATGTATTTTTTCTAGAAGGGAGAGCATAAATTTCTCCTTCTCTCTCTCTCTAAACTTTATACAGCAATTAAACAAAAGGGTGAAAGCATTTCCACAATAGGGCACATCTACATCTACTGCACAGCAGTTTATCTACTGGGGTTATAAAAATGTTGGGGGTGGGGGCTCTAATTATCCCATGCTCTTTCATAGATTTCTTTATATCAGCGTGACAGATGAACTCATGTTTTGTTTTATTCCCACAGAGACTAGCTTAGACACGTTTAAGACCAGCTCCCAAAATCTGAAACTTGTATAAAATGAGCAGCTTTAGAGGAAGCCGCAGCTTTGTGTCACACTGTCAGCTTACTTGTAGTGCAAAACCCTGTTAATGTGACACAAACATCACTTTGCACACTCCTGCGATGCACTGCATGCCCACAGGATGGAGAGATATGAAGTAAAGGGACAGGTGAAATAAATGCCTCATATTTGAGCTGCTTTTCTAGAACTCAGTAAAAGACAACAAAACAAAGAGGACAAATGAAGGTATAGTTTTCTTGAGGTTCTAGTGATACTTTAAAAACCCTTTTGTTCATGATGAAGCAGACTTGTTTCTCTTCAGAGTGCAGATTCCAAATGTTGATACTCATAAAGTTGTTGGTAATGATTCACCACTGTCTCGAGTGTGGATTTACTCCCACAGAGTGTCAGCATGTCTGAGTATATCTTTAGGGCACGCAAAAGATGTTTAATCTTCAGTTCGTGTTTGGCCAGTGTCCTTAGTAGAGCTGTAAAACCAATTATACCTTATTGTAACTGCTGTGAGAGGTTAGATTAAAGCATTAAATCAAGTCATGCAGACGTATCGTTGTTATTTAGGTTTGAAAGTTCTCCAAACTCAGACCTTGGCAGAAAAAAAATAACTCAGAGAGACTCTACAAATCAGAGTTGAAAAATCAAACATATTAACACATGCAGGGTGTGTTGCAAACACACTGATGACTGGTGTGTTTGCTCAGCCAGAGTCAGAGCAGCTGCAGCTAACTGTGTGCTGTAAACAAATCAGTAAGCAAATATATGGGCCAAATTAAAAAGAAAACTGTGACACAAGTGTGTGTGTGTGTGTGTGTGTGTGTGTGTGTGTGTGTGTGTGTGTGTGTGTGTGTGTGTGTGTGTGTGTGTGTGTGTGTGTGTGTGTTGAAATGGCTCATTTTACTGTCAGTTACCACCACTGATGCATTAGAAGCTGAAAAAATCGGTTCACATTGGTACAGCTAAAAATAGCTCCTGGATACTGCAGCGTATTATCATTATTAGCGGTAAAATTTGATTAAATTTACAAGCCACTAAAATGTTTTAGTGATAAGTAGTTTTTTATCTGGGAGATTACAATTTTATAAACCATATTTTTATTATGTAAAGCATTTTATATTTTTATACATTAAACTGTCCAGCAGTGTACAGCAGTTCAGCTTAGCTACAACAACACAGCTCCTAAAGTTAATTAGTAATCCAACACTGTGTGTAATAACGATGCTAAAACTATTACTTTTATACTTTTATATATTTTTTAAATTTGTAATACAGCCAAAACTTTTCTAAAGAAAAAAATTAATGTGGAAGTTTTATGTTAGTTTATGTTACAGAAAGGTTTTATTTATGTATTTTTTACCGTAATATTACTATATTAATTTGAGGTAAGGCGCCAATATTTAATGGGCACTATGTAGCCAGATTTGTTTTTTGTTTTTTTTATTTAGCAATTACAAATATGTCTACAGATATGTAGACACGGATATGTCTAAGTCATTATTGAAAGCGTAGCGCTTTACTGAAAAAATGTGACAAATAGCTGCTATTGGCAGATACATAACTGTGTTCAATTAAATTCTGCTGAAGTGGAACCAAAACAACAAGAATAAAACAAACCGTTTCGGTACCAATACTTTCAATAATAAAAACATCGAGTCTTAAAATTTGATTTTGTAGTTTGTAACATTAGATCGACTCTTAAGTGAGAAACCAGAATGCGCATTGGTTTGTCAGGCCCAGGGTAAGACCTGGAACACTTAGTTAACGCAGTAGTATGAAATAACCTTAGTTAACCAGTTGTACTACCAGACATACTACTTTCTATTTTCATATAAAAATATTTCTATAATAGACAAATAACGGAAATGTTTTCGTTTTATTTTATTCTATTAATAGTTAAAGCTGAATAAATGAATGTTTTTAAGATTTTTATCATTTGAGTGCTCTTATTTATTCTGTTGTGTTTTTCCCCAAGTTATTATTATTATTATTATTATTATTATTATTATTATTATTATTATTATTATTATTATTATTATTATTATTATTACTGTTGTTGTTGTTGTTGTTGTTTATTCACTTCCTCGTGACCTTGCAGATAGTTGTGTTTACCTGCTAGACGCCTCTCTGTCTCCCTTTTATTTGCCTCCATCAGTCTCTGTCCTGCGGGCCGGCAGCACTTCAGGGCGCAGAGCTTATCAGCTTTCTGTGTTTACCTCTCAATTAATCCCCATTAGTACGGGAGAAGGCATTAAGGCCGCTCTGGTGGCCTCTAATGTTGTTTTGTCCCAAACAGGAGATGGGCTGGTTAACAGCTTAGACGGACAGATCTCAATCTGAGCACAAAGCCGGACAGTCTAGCAGGGAAGAAGCGTGAGAGACGCACCGATCACCAACAACGATAATTATACTGATATTGGCTGTGTCTGTTCTTATTAACGCAGCAGTTACTTTAGGACAGTTATACAGATTTTAATTAAATTCAGTGACGCAGTGTGTGTGTGTGTGTGTGTGTGTGTGTGTGTGTGTGTGTGTGTGTGTGCGCGCGCGCGCGCGCGCGCGGACATAAAGTACGCTCAACTTATTTCGAAATTTAGATATTACTGACTCACTGAACCCGTGCCCCAGGGCAGCTGTGGCTACAACTGTAGCTTGCCTCCACCAGTGTATGAATGTGAGAGTGAATGAATAGTGGTATTGTAAAGCGCTTTGGGTGCCTTGAAAAGCGCTATATAAATCCAATCCATTATTATTATTATTATTATTTCACACAGTAACGCACAAGTGAGGTTTCGGTGTGAGACGCTCTAGTAAACGTAGCTCCCGGTGTTTGCTCTCAATGTTGGCTACGGTCTCCCATTAGGACACGAGTGTGTGGGTGTAATTACACAAGAATGGGTTTGGGAAACAATTGTTCTCAGGCCGGAGGAACAATTACTCGCAGGGGAAAAACAGCAATTGATGCTTTCCCTCCCTAATTTTCTCATAACTTCCCTCATCATTTATCTTCTTAAGAATTATTTTAGCAAATAGCTGGACAGATTTTTCGTCCCATAAACGACAAAACACAGGTTTGAGACGAGCTTGGTCCTCAAATTATGCCCAGTGCCTGTTTTTGGTCCTCACTTGTGCGTAACGCTCGATTAAGAGCCAGCGAAAAGGAATTCTTCTCACCAAATCACCAACCAGCCAAACTGTCAATGTTGTTATTTTGGTACACCTCTGAATATCAGCTTATAGTTGTTCTTATAAAATATCAGAAATTGGTGAACTGAAATGAATCTACAAAACTTTTCGGAATCTTAGGGGGCATCTTCGCTATTTGAGTATTTTCCGCTTTATTTGTATTGTGTTTTAGAATTTTTACATTTACTACGTAGGAAGAAACAACTGATTATCAAATATGAGAAATTTGGGTTGGAAAATATTCCCAAACTGCTGTCCATTCATTTTAAGTCAGTAACCTTTTTTGACACTGGACTAAACTCTGACCAATCGAAAATAAAACAATAAAACAATAAAATAAAATAAAAAATACTTTTGTAGCTTTATTTCATAGTTGAATCAACAACGGACCATTCCAGGGAAATATTCTGATTTTGTACCCTTCGAAATAAGAACCTTGGATCCTTGGCCTGCGCGAAAAATATTAAAATATCCATGTGTCAACTTTTCTTTCACTAATGCGCAAAGGTCTTCTGAAATCTATTGAATGTGATTTCTTTCTGTGATATTGTATAATTACTTGTGTTAATAGATCCATAAATATATGTATTCAGAAGATTTTTCTTTCTGAGTTTGGACTGTTACCTGTGAGAATGAGCTGAAATAACACCCTCATACTGAAATAATAGGCTGCACTGCAGCCTCACCGGGCTCACCCCCTTAAAATTCTCCAGTCCATTTTCCTCCTCGGGATAAATGGTGAAACTTGTAGCAATAATACCCTCTTCTTTCACACAAACGCCTCCCCGCTGCCATCACCTCGAGCCCGGCTGCCCCCGAAGCCTCACGGCTGGGGATCTCGGAGAGCCTTTCTCCGCGAACAAAAAAAGCCTCCTGAAGGGGAACAAAAGTGACCACATTTTTCCTCCATGTCCCCTTCTCCGCGCAGAATAACCCGCTGCCTGTCGCTCAAATGGGAATATTAGGACGTCAATCTCACGGCCCCTGTGCGCTTTTGTCTTTGCTGAGTGCCAAGCTCTGCCTACCACACACCTTTTGTCCGACAATCCAATAAGAGCCATTATTCTCGCTCCCTAGCCCGGCTGCAGCTCGCTCTTCGGGTATTTTAGGTGCTTAATCGCGTCCTTTTAAGGACCTCAAATGGAGAATAACTTCCTCCTTTCACGTCGCCTTGCACCGGGACAAAGAGTTCCTGTGTCCTAGCTTCTACCAGGACCTGTGTTTATGAGCAAAATCTGCCACCACGAATCAGATTCACTAATATTCACCATCTGATTCACTGTTACACCGTATGGAGGCAAATATATACAATCAACAATATTTCTTTGCAAATTTAGGGGAAGATAGGATTTCATTTTCTTCTCTGTGATGTATTTTGGTATTATAATAATCGTTCTTTCTCAAATTTAGCACATACAATAAGATTATTATGCTTCTGTGCGGATACAGAATCAAAACGCACTTTCTTTAATCTCTTGGGTTTATTTGTATAAATGTGAAATAGACTAAAACAATTCTCTGTTGAACAAAAAAAACATTTTAAAGCAGTTCAGTCTCTCCATAACCTAAAAATATAAACGACAAAAACAATCGTTAAAAAACAGTCTTTTTCAGTTCAATTAAGGAGAAATGCGCAAACTTGTGCGTAACTTCCCCTCTGTGCTTCAGTGCCGAACTAGAGCACCAACAAATATTGGACCACAGAAAAAAAATTCACCCAAGCCAGTTCTGTTCAGAAATTCGACAACCAGCAAATTACGGAAACTAATTTTCTCTATAATTCTCCAAATATCCGGAAAAGTGAATCCAAACGCGCATCCGTTATAAGCAATACTGTATTCTGGCTGTATTTTGACCAGGTTAATACACACTTCTAAAGGAAAGAATGTGGGTTGAAAAACTCCGTTTTAAAAAAAGATACTGGTTCTGTTATGGTGAGGCTACCAGGCCCTGATCCCCTGCAGCGAGCCCTGACAAGATGTGACCGCTGTCCCTTGGTGTGTTTGAGCCTGTGGGGAGCTGCCGAGGCCGCTCACGTTTCCCAAGTTCATGTTCATGAAGGCGTTGGGGGTGCCGGAGGGAGGAAGGGCGGGGATACTGGTGTAGGTGCAGCTGTAGTTGGTGTTATACGCCGGGCTGTTGTACGTGTAGGCCGGGTATCCGTTATAGCCGTACGGATTGGATCCGTACGGAGCAGTAGCCGCGGCGGCATAGCCCTGCGCTCCTCCCAGACATGGCTTCCCATCCCGAACCAGCACCGGCACGGCCACGCGCCTCGGCGGCGGAGGATGATGCTGCCCCGTCGCTTCCAGAGACTTGTCTTGCCGCTGCCGTTTGCACTTGTAGCGGCGGTTCTGAAACCAGATCTTCACCTGGTTAGAAGTGAGTTTGAGGGTGGTCGCCAGGTGCTCTCGCTCCGGGGCGGACAGGTAGCGCTGCTGCTTGAAGCGCCTCTCCAGCTCGAAGACCTGCGCCTGGGAGAAAAGCACTCTGGGTCTCCGCCGGCTCCTCTGCTTCTGCACCGGCCTCTCCGTGTCGCCCTGCCCGCCCTCGGCTGCTTCCTCCCGGGACACCAGCCCGCAGTTTTCTGGGCAGGTTGGGAAATTCACAGAAGTATGAAGTTAATATCTCTTTAAGAAAACACGGTAATCATGTCTCCCAATTGTGGCATTTGTTTTAATCCTCACTCAATAAAGTATTGAACTGAAGCCACAGGCCCGTCAGTACCTGTCAGCTTCACGAGAACCTGTCACCGCAGAGACAAAACTCCACTGCAGCTCAAGCTTTTAGCCAGGGCGCACAATTCAAAGATAAAACACGCAACGCCGGAATGGACTAATTATAGTTGGTTTATTTATTCATTTATTTTTAACACTTCTGAACTTAGAAGGATGCAAGTCACCTACCTGCTAATTCTGTCAACAGTTTATGTCTGATGAATAATTGTGTGAACTCTGTAGAGAGGAGCCGAAGTCGCCGTGTCCGCCTGTGTTTATTAGCGCTACTTGTCGGTGTCACTTCTTTTACAAGCCTCTTTAAACTAATTGTCGGTTTATGGTCCAGACAGCATAACAGACTCCAAATAACAGGCAAGCGACTGAACCACTAGAAAGTGTTTGACATCTCCAGACTTTACTGGATTCGTCTCAGGGCTTCTGACTTCCACCATTTGGAAGCTCTTTATTGGAATAATGCCCGGCGTGTGTGCAGACGGAAGAGCCGGGCAGAGACAAGAGGCCCCAGAAAGCCGCGTAACCCAAATTATGTTCCACGTATTTTATTAAGTATTTTTTGCACGTATTATCTTTTGATTTTTCCGCCGGGTGTCATCTTTAAGGTCACGCGTATATTATTTAGAACATTTCACAAACTATGTTATGTTTTCTCACGTGGCTCACATTAAATTTAAAGTCTCTTGGTATTAAATTTGATAATGAGCCATACAACTGTGACCAGATCAGTTACAAAGAAAGTGCTGTGTGAAAGTTGATGTTAACATTAGAGGCATTTTTACTATTTGCTGTTTGGTTGGGTTACAGGTCACTGAGTTTGTGGTAAACATGTACGGCACTGAAAATTTGACATATTAAAAGGTTTAATCCGCTTTGCTTTGCTCTTTCGTCCTTTATACTGTGAATATTTCTGGTTTTTTTTTTAAAGGCCTGTTGAAATTTTTTAAAATACTTTTACGCGCGTCTTTTGCCTTTTCGTGCAGTTTTTACAACAGCAGCTCGAGTTTGTACTCACTGCTTTCCTGCTCCTCCAGCTCGGCGGCCTCCAACTTGGCTCCCTGCAAGCCGGGATGCACGTACATGTCCGGAGATAGGCTGGTGTCCCCCCGTTCTTCCTCCCGCACTGCAAGCGCGCTGAGGTAAGCCAGGTTGTCTTCTCCGTCCGAGAAGGAAGGGCTGTCCCGGGCTCCGGCGAGCATGCAGGACGGCGCGGTTTGGAAATGCTGCTGCTGCTGGGGAGGAGAGCGGGACAAGTGCTGCTGGGTATGGATTCGGTGCGTGAGCTCCAGGGTTCCGGACTGCTGCTGTTGCTGTTGTTGTTGCTGCTGCTCCAGCTTCAGGATATCCTTGACAGAAAACGGCGTGGAGGTGAGCGGGCTCTGCAGCATCATGTCATCCAGCTCCTGCTCTGCAGCATCGAGGAAATGAAGCCCTCCGAGTAACATGCACTCCCCTTCGCCTTTTCCCACTTTTTTCTCTAGCAAATAATTGAGCGTAAAAGCCCCTTGTTTGGCAATCGGAGGTGCGTTAAGCCTCTGAAATCCCTCATCGCCATAAATCGCACGAAAACACGGGTATTAGTCCGGGGTTTGTCCATGCAAATGTCTTGCCTGACAGATATAATATCGGGCTTTGTGAGTGAAGTTTGGACCGGGGAGGGGAAGGAGCACCTCTGCCTCTTCTGGTATCAGGGGGAGGGGTGTGTGTGAAATGGAAAGTCCGTGAAGGCTGGAAGAGAAACGTTTGGGAATTAGAGAGAGAGGAGGGAGGGGCATAGGTGACGCGTTTGCACGGACTGGTTATGTATTTTGAACGCGGTGAACTAAGAATTGTACTGACAATACTCGTCCACTGCCCGGTTCCTTCATGTTTCTGTACATCTTGGGGACAGTCCCAACAGGACTTAAAATCTGGTACTTTCCACCAATTGCTCTATAGAGCTGAAGAGGCTTCTCGGATGAGAGATGAAACGTAGTCAAGAAACTTAAAGAAGTCCAGACGCTTTGTTTTTCCAAGCTCCTTAGATTGTACTTAAATTAGTTTCCCCACTTTTTACGCACTCATTTAGCTCCAAGAAGCACAGAAACAGCCCTGCAAATAGCTGGCCCTATACGTTTATTATTATATTTGAATCTAATGTACAGAGTTATTTTTAAATTATTATTGTTATTTTACACTGGTTATACCCCCGGGGTCCTTGTAGTTTTGTGTGGCCCTTGGTTTTTGTGCCAATCCGTGTGCTCTTTTCAGAGGCTAACAGTTCGTGTCGGCGGTGATACGTCAAGGTCAGGTTAAGAGTTCCTGCCTTGTAGATGAAGTGTAACTGAGTTGACTAATAGTAGAAGTTTCTCTGAAAATCATTACCCAAAATAATAAACGACAATTTTTAGCGCCAGGAGACATTTTCACAGCCAAAATGTGGAACAAAGGTGGCTTTAAAATTGGCTTTTTTTTTGGCTTAAAAGTGGTCAAAAACAGCAGCCAGAAATAAAATATATATATGATGGAACACATAATGGTCAATATGTACAAACGTGTACTGTTTTTATTCTTTGAGACATTGACTGCGTTCAGTAAAGGCCGCTCGCTTCCGTCTCACAAAGCTCCAGATTTTCAAACCTTTACTCTGTTTTTTTTAGAGAAGCTGGACTGCACATCAGGGACGTGCGTAAAATACTCCAGAAAACTTCCCCGTTTCATGTAACAGCAGAGCAATAAAAGTGTCTGATGGCGCTTTAAACCTGCCACTCACTGCAGCTCCACTGAGGCGCAGATCCCCGCTGTTTACTGCACAACACGGAGCTGCTATAATTTCTGTTCACTCTCAGAACTCTCAGCAGACTGTTGTGATGCCCGGTCTCTCTGCGCCTCTGCAGCCTCGTCTTCCAGCAGCTCTGCTCGGTGTCCCTCTGTCCTCTTTATCGCTGCTGTTGTATTAATAACCGCTCTGGGCCGATAAGCAGCCTCCCCGGGGCAATTAAAATTCCTCCAAGAAAACTGACTGACGTTTTTAGCCCGGCCTAATCTGCTCCTATCAGCTCCCCTTTCCGTTTTGCAGTGGGACCCCTCGCCTCATTCACCCCTCTCCCTCTGGTCCTCCTGCGAGTTTTTCCTCTCTGGACACATGGCAGGTGGACGGCGCCTGGTAGCTGGACTCTTCACAAACAGCTGCGATATTAGAATTACTAAATCAGTGGCAATGCTTCTTTATTGAACCTGCCAACGTGCAGCATCAAAAATTATAGTTTCAAAGGATTCAAAATATCTACGTGACTCATTTTATTCAAGTAACTTTTTAAGACAGTTTTCAGCTGCATGTGTTGTTTCATGCACACACACAGTGGTATTCACTGTGGTATTCACAGTGAATACCACAGAAAAAGGTTGTTTGTAGTTCATTCTAATGGGAAAGCTTATTCTTCTTTGGAATCAGTAACGTGGAAGTTTGGAGTACGCCTGGGACAATCTGTCGGTCCAAAATGTAATCACACAGTTGAACACTGTGTCCTGGTGAAGTGGAGCTTTCACTGTTGGTTCTTACAGTCTGGGAAATAAAATTAATTTGGTGAAGACAATAATATATGTCCTTTTACTGGACTATTACGATACATCATAAGGACAAAGTCTAAACTCAGACATCACAAATTGATGACTAAACACAAAAATAAAAAAAATAAAAAAAAATAATTTCGGGCTCACATGTCTGTGTGTTTGTGTTGTGTGGACACTTCTGATCATCCATGTACACAAAAAGTGGGCAATTAATTTTCCCAAAGGGCCACATGAGTGACTGGGACTGCTGCAGAGGGTTGAACTCACTTTTATTTTTGACCTTACCTCTAGTGTGGCCCTCTTGGGGAAAATGAATGGTTCACTCCTGTAGACATACAGTAATTTTTGTCTATGTATTAACTTGCTTTATATGTGAAATGGGATTTAAATTTGGTAAACTATATGAAAAGAAGTTGCACATGCCAACACAACCACTCCGATATTTCCGATAAGTGTTGCAATCAAGAGCAAATTTATTAGAAAAGCTTTTTTCTAAACTCTAACATTTATCTCTCAGTTTTTTATTATCCCGTGTGGGCAAAACACACTGAGAGAAAGGGACATAAACAAATGTCCCAGGAGCAAAGTTTCCCTTCAGTTTCTGTTGTCTTCCTTCTGCAAAGACACTGAATAACACAATCCTGTTTTTCATATGTACTTTACAACAATTCAGAATGCATTTGTAGACTTTTATTAAGCTTTCTATGAGTCTTTACAGAACAAAGTGTAACATATCAAAAACTGCACAATCAAGATCTGAGAGGACTCCATCGATGAGCCTTATGGTCCCCGCGGGGGCCCCAAACATATGTTTTCACTATTTCTCTCTTACAGCAATGTAAGTATTTATTTATTTAAGTATTAGGATCAAAATTTGCAAATTTGTCTGAGATGTAAAAAAAAGAAAAACGTTGCTGTATTGCAGTTTATTTTATTATGTGAAATATACCTGCTGCTGTGCACATTGTCATAATTTCATAAGGTGAATAAGGTAAATGTAACACCAAACTAAACTAAACTAACAATGATCTTGTTTATGGCCACACACAGACCTGTGCTGCCTGTGTGTAACCCAGCAGATAGTAAATATCCTGCGGTGCAGCTCTATCTATGGAGCTAGAAACAGACAGATGTATGTGTGAATGTCCGTGTAGACACATCGGCAACTTTCTCTATTTCACTCTATGTCATCATCGAGCGCGTCCTCATAAAAAAGGGCCAAACAAAGCAGGATGGTGTTTAGACTGGCACGCGGCCGCCTCCATTTACTTTAAATAAGCATTAAATCCAAAGACGCCAGGCTGAGCACTCGGTTTCAGTGTAGCCAGAGCTCTAAAGTAGCTATTGGAAAGAAAATAAAACTTGTTCAAGTTAAGCGACTCGGGACATTTGGTTTTGGTTGGGAGGGCAAGCATTTTGAGAATGTGGTGCTCTTGGTGTTCTCAAAGGGTCTTCAGAGTGAGGAATTCTTTAACCGTGAACTATGCATGATCTCATTTTAGATTTAAAACTTGAAGCTGACTCTGTGGAACCACACTAAAGAAAGAAGAATCTAATGAAGCAAACAGGCTACATATTCAATCACTCATAATCCAAATATCCATCACATTCAGTGTATAGTGCCACAGTTTCATGGCTGTTACCAGTTCCCACCCAACATAAAATGAATATCCTTTACTTTTTAAAAACAATTTCATGCCCCTGAGCATAAAAACAGTCTGATTGAAATGTTGCTCTTATTCAAATGAATCTACATCTGCACCGTGGAGATCACAGAGAGGCATGAGCTTTTTCGACTCTTTGAGCTTGTTGTTTTGCCAAGTAGCTGTTTTTAGGATACTAGCTGCTGCACACCATCTGCCCACTTAAACACGTTAAACGTTCTTGTCAGAAGCTGTGCAAGTGTTGGGAATTCTTCACTGTGCGTGTGGGTGTGTGTGAATTTTAGGGATCCTACATGTCCTCTGAGGTTTTGCAGTAAAGCTGGAGGAACGCCGCGAGTTCAGCTCTACAAACAGCAGCAACTCATTTTACTGTATCATGTCCATCTGGAGGGAGGAGGCTGTTGTGTTTGTGGTGCTGACAGACGTGGAAGGGAGACTGTGACCTTTCCGGGAGCTTCTGATTGGACTTTTATCTTTCACACAAACAGAGATAAGTCAGTTAGAATGTGGGTGAGTGAAGCTTATCAGAAGTTTGATGGGTTAAATTACTCGAATGTATCACTTTGCCTCCGTTTACTGAAAAAAACAAAATCATGTTTTCTTTGAAGATACTGATGGACTACTTGGTCATTTTGTTACTAGATCCTTCTCGATCTCTGCTCCAAGAGCTCATGCACTTGGTCACAGTCTTTTACGCTACTTGTACAAATTATACTTATAAGGCAATTTGTGTCTCCTTTCTTTTAAAATACCCTGTCAGCTACCACCACTTACAAAGCTACTAACAACATATTTTGCTTTGCGTTTCCTTGAAAATTGTAACTTGTTACGTCCCTGTTCTCCTGCAATTATGTTCTAAGTATGATTAGATACTAGAAACTAAATACTTAAATTTGAACATTTTCAGGGTGACATTTTGGAAAACAAACAGCAGAATATCCACAAAATCTGATGATGATCATGATTTTTTTAAATTGTTTTTATCATTCTAGCACCAAGGTCAAAGTTTAACTTATATTTTTCAGTTATAAGCCTATTTTATTTAATATTGTTACAGAACTCATAGTCACTTCAGGGAATTTGGGTTTGTTTTTTTTTTTTTCCTTTTTTGTTTGAAGCCATAACTTTACAACTGGGACGTTAGTGAATTTAGTGAAATTTCTTCCCCCACCCCCCCCACCCCCACCCCTCTGTATTATGAATGTAACAATAGGAAATGCTACACCTCTTGTCTTCTGTCTGTTTGCGGCCCTGCAGAGGCGCCAGGCGGCTCTGGATGGTTGGATGGAGAGAGAGAGAAGTGAGGGAGATAATCACCGCTTCAGAGCCATGCATTTGTGTGCTGTGTGTATGTGCGTGATAGAGAGCGAGCGCGTGTGTGCGTGCAATGTGTGTGTTTGGATGTAAAGGACAGCTCAGATAGTTGTCAGAAGGTTAAATGTGATGATGAAGGAGGGTCAGTCAGCTCCAGAAACAAACTTTATTAGGCAGTTAAAGGGCAATAACTGACACACACACACACACACACGGACAGCTGTATACTATAAACACGACTCTGAAGTCGTATCATTTCTTCGATTCAGTGTTATGCGGACTAGATCGTGGCTCAAAGAGTTGGCAGCTCGTCTTGTAACCGGAAGGTTGCCGGTTCGGACAGTCTCGGTCGTTGAGTCCTTGGGAAAGACACTTCACCTGCCGCCTACTGGTGTTGGCCAGAGGGGCCGATGGCGCGATATGGCAGCCTCGTTACCTTTGTTTTGGAGGTAACGTGCGCCTCAGACTGAGAGTGCGTAGAAATTTACAGAGATGAAATAGAACTGAATAGAACAGAGTACAAATTTCTACAGTTTTCAAGTGCAAAAAGATTTAAACCGAAAATCACAATTGCACAATCAGTTCAAATAAATAATAACTTGACAAACGAACCGAGTAATAATAAACATGTTCTTAAAAATTTTATTGTTATTTTTTTGTTTACAAGATATTTACCAGCGAATCTTTTGGCTTTGCTGTGTTTTATTCGTTTCCAGTTTCGGAAATGGGTCTTGGTTTGAAACCGTTTTTTCTTTGTTTTCTTTCTTTTCGTGAAATGACGCAGTAAGAATACATTCAGCCAAAAAAATGCATTTCTCGTCCGCATCACATGTTTTGTTCAGTTTGGCAGCGTGAAGAAAAGTCGTCCTTTATTTGGGTGGATCAACAAAATCAGCGAAAATGACGAAACTTAATGAAATATGTGTAAAAACAGAAAAATCATAATTGTGATACTTTTTAATGCTTTATGGTCTTACAGAAATTTGAATATTAGATCTTAATAAATCTCGATTGTCCTCACCTGTTAAAATGTCACCTTTACATTGTTTCTTACATTATAAGATCACTCTGTAAACGTCATTAAACTTTTGGGGATGTCCTATCCAGACAGCTCGATTAGGGGCTAAAACAACAGGAACAGGATCTTCATTTTGTTATAAGCTCGTACAAAAGTAATCAAAAGTAAACAGACAGAAACAAGTGTAAATCTTTGCAGACTGGACGTCGTGCGTAAAAGTTCGCGCGTCTTGGAGCCTGTAGCTTAAAAGCTGAGAGTGCATGCGCGTGCTCGCGTGTGCGTGCGTGTGTTTAGATAACAGAGGCCTGCAGCCAGTAATAGCTCCATTAGGCAGAGTTGGAAGACGCTATCTCAGTGATCCGTAACGTCTACCTCCGCCCTGCAGGACAGGACCAGTGGCCACACACACACACACACACACACACACACACACACACACACACACACACACACACACACACACACACACACAATTTGATTTCCAAAACAACGCCGGGATTTAGCAGAAAGACGTAGAAACATGGCGGCTTAAAAGTTCGGGCTTTTCAGGACTTTTTCTCCTGAGGGCTGTCCGACGTTTGCGGGTAACCCATAAAACAAAAACAAATAATAATAATAAACAGAAGTAATGATAAAGAAAAGCGCACACTTTTTTCCTCACATGATTGTATCTTCAGATGTCAGGCCTCCTCTCTGCTGATGTGTTTGGCCCTGATTCGGAGTCGTTAAAAGTGCGGGACAGACCTCTATATCTCTCATACACAACCGCAAACACGCAGCATGACGCAACCGGCTGTGTTTATGAACCCGCCCGGCCTGCTGTATAAATTGCGGCGTTGAATGGTTTACCTAATGGGACTTCTGTTTCTCGTTTTCTGTCACCCAGCACGCCAGACCCGGCTGACAAACGACCGACTTTTACCGGCAGAGGAATTCCTGATTTATGTGGGAAATGAAACAACAGCGAAGCGTTTTTTCTCTCGTCTTTAACCATGCAAATAAAGTAAATTATCTCCACCCTGCAAACATTAATAGCGGGGGATTTGTATATAAACGCGACAGCAGAGAGGAGGCGATGTCTTCCATAGTGATAGATGTATGTTTTGTTATTTTGTTTCTCATATTGTGGCGCGATGGAGGAGGAATAAACTTGAGCTGGATGCAGGGAGGGAGACCCGCCGCCCAGTATATCGACTCCTAAGCCTCCACTTCCATTGTTATTACTGCAGAGGAAACAAGTCGTTACAGCCACGGTGCTCTGATTTATTGCCGTGTTGTTTCGTTGCTTAAGTAGAAATTTCCAGCGGGGCTTGTTGGTCTAATTTAATGAGAAAACCACGCAGAGGTACGCCTGCCGAAGAACGAACGAGCGTTTAGAGCCTCTTTAGTGTTATCACACAGCGGGGATTCATTTTGTCTGAGCTTTCGAGGAGAGAAGCATTTTTATGATGAATAATTTGTCCAGATAAACGCGGGCAATGTGATGAGTCTTCCCGTCTCCCGTGAGAAGTCTGTGTGTCTGTGTATAAACTGGAGGGCATTAGTGCCTCCAGGAGAGAGACAGACCACTCCATCACGGCGCAGACAGTCCGGATTCCCCCATTAGAGCCCTTCACCCTTTGTCTCTCGCTGAGCGTCTTCTTTATCTGCTCTCTATCTCCTAAACAGCATCCAACCTGGCTGCTTTACAACCTGCCGAGGGTCTCGGCCATCAATCACCGCCCGGCTGAGCTCTGTCAGGCCGATCCGAGCCCCTGTATCCAAGTGTCAGAGTGATGCTTCTATGGACACCAGAAACCGAAACATTGAGACTTATATGGCTTTTTTCTGGATGTAAAAATCGGTATTTGCATTCTTTTTAGCGAAATAAAACAGAAGTAAATTTCAAATAGGCAAAACATAAAGAAGGAGGCAAAGGATACTTTTAAAATGTCACTTTTTAAGCACAAACAAATTAAGTGTTTCAAGTATTTCCCGATTCACCAAATTGGCCGCATTCAGTGAATTGAAGCTCCTTTGAAACATGATTTTTTTTCTTGTTTTGACCGAGACTTACTATGTTTTCTGAAAATGTTTGAATCAGCATAATTTTATCTGGGAGCATTTTTATGAAACATGAGCTCGTCTCAAGAGAAGAGATTTTGTTTTTAAAAGTCCAACGGGGATGTTAGACACTAAAAGGTTCTTTCTTTGTTTCTCCTGTAAAAAAAAAAATCTAAACACGTGCTGCTGAAGCTTAACTGTGACGCACTGGAACGAAACCCTTTAAACTTATCAAAGTGGCATCAGCTGTTCTGCTTTCCCCTTTTCCAGCTTCAAAGACATGGACAGGAGTCTTCTCCCTGCTCAAGCTTTTAATATTATGCCGACGATTTGCCATCCAAAAGAAGTAGAAGGAGTGTTTTCTGTGGTATTGAGAGGGGGCCTGCACCGGTTTCAGGGCCCCTCCAAAACTGCTCGGCTGCCCTGCAGGGACTCACTTCTTCCGACCACGCAGAGAAAGTTCCCACTCACACGACCTCTGTCATCCCTGATGAATTAACTCTGAACGAAGACAGAAAGATTCCCTGCAACTTCTCAACTAGGCTGAAGTGAAGCGTCTGTGGAGGACGTTTGATTTGTACATTTAAGATAAACACGAGACCCGGTTCTCAAATGTTGTCTTTGTGACATGAAGTCTAAAGTAAAAGTGTTAAAAAAATCATTGTTCTTTGACCCTTTTTGTTAAATATCTAGAATACAAATAACATCTGTCATGAGTCTGATTTAAAAAAATTATTTCGTTTTTACGCACGGGTTTGGATTACGCGCGCTCAGGGCAGAGCAGAGCGTGCGCATGTCTCGCGCGTCCTCGTTGACCTGCCAGTTACCCCACCTCCGCTGGAAGACGGGGAGCCTCGTTCCCCACAGCGTCCCGTTGATGGTCCCCAAGCGTCCCTCCCTGTTTAGGCGGAGGAAGGGCCTGTTTCCTGGACCAGGCTAAACACGGGCCTCCGGAGCGTTGCACTCCGACAGGACTACCCGCTTCTGGCCGGACGGACACCGGCAATAGATCACTTCGATCACCGTGGGCTCCGGGGCCAGGCGAACAGCTGGGAAGGGTCCGAACCAAATAGGGGGGGTCAAGGGCCTCCTGTACCGCTACTGCTAGGAAGTTTGTCATCCTTACTCCCCCAGCATGACAGCAGGGTGGAGGGGAGGAGGATGTTTACCGCTGTTTCCCAGCGAAGCTTCCTGCCTGACTTTCACTTTCACTTCCACAGGACTGCAGAAACATCAGCAGCAGCATTTACATTCATCTACACACATATACAGCAACTCTTCTAGCAAACAAAACTCCTGTAAGTCACAAAAAATAGAAAATAAAGGCCCGCTAAAAATGATAAAACATACCGTCTTAAAAAGGAATTGATTGATCAAGAGTGATGTTTCATATATAAAGCTGAATTTTTAAAATATATTTGAAAATGTGCTGCTGATTAAGCTCAGCGCAAGGTTTAAGGATACTTGTTTAACCTTACTAAACAATGAATTAAGAACAAAGAATTATTAAAAAATAATTCACCAGAAAGTGAGTTAATATTTTGAAGGAGTGCAATATTTGATCCCGATATTCTCATTGGGTTTCTCTGCTGTGGTCAATTTTCCCAGTTTCACTTTTTTTGTTTTTTGATCTGTGGCTTCCTTCATCCTCAGGTTTGCCGCTGCAAATTTTCCCATATTGTCTAAAACAGAAACAGCTGTCGTTCAGCGCAGTTATACTGAGATTATGAGTGCATGTCAGAACCTTTGGAAAATATCCAAACATGTCTAAATAATCAAACAAGAACGAAAATGAGCTCTTTTCCCCTTAAAACACCTGTAACCATGGTGATAGGAAGTGAATGAACAGGTTCAGCCAGA